>NC_079217.1:8611512-8882436 GCF_029633865.1 Lampris incognitus
TGATATCATTTAGTAATGATGATGATGATGATGATGATGAGACCACACACATACACACGTGTGTATGTGTGTGTGTGTTTATATATGTATATATATATAGATTGATATTTAGTAATGATGATGATGAGACCACACACACATACACACGTGTGTATGTGTGTGTGTGTGTGTGTGTGTATATATATATATATATATAGATTGATATCATTTAGTAATGATGATGATGATGATGATGATGAGACCACACACATACACACGTGTGTATGTGTGTGTGTGTTTATATATGTATATATATATAGATTGATATCATTTAGTAATGATGATCATGAGACCACACACACACACACATACACACGTGTGTATGTGTGTGTATGTTTATGTATATGTATGCTTGAGAGTAGAGGATGCACACATGGGCATGGCTAAAGAAAGCATGGTGGCTGTATGAGCAAGTAGCCTACAGAAGATGACGCTCTTCAGACTAAGAGGCAGGGACAGTTCAGATCTCAGTACGGGTCTCGGTCTTGTGTGTGTATTTTGCGCGTGTGTGTGTAGATTGACACAAATGGACGCAGTAATGGACACGGGCTGTTACACTATATTCATATGTTCCCCCTGCAGCAGAGCTCTCACAGTAACCCCCCCTCCCCTCCTCCCCTCCCTCTGCGTTACGCTCCATTTGCTCCAATTCATTTCTTCATTTAATTTGTTGTTCGCGGCTACCTACAGCCCGCGTGCTATGCGAACCGGCAGCTCGCCGGGTTGCGGGTCCTCCTGAACCCCCAGCCACACACACAGAGACGTACCCACAGCGTCACATAGTCGTGCCTCCCCCCTCCCCCCCTCCTCCGGTAAGCAGCCTGATCGTGTTTGTGGAGCCGCAGGGTGCTAAATGCAGAGGGGACTGGGTATCGGGGGGGGGGGGGGGGGGAGCGCGTGAGATTAAACGGTACAGCAGCCTTCAAAAGACACGCCGAGTGTTTGTTTGGCAGCGCCGCTAATTAACAGCATCCCCCTTTCTTAGGTCCTAACCCGCACATGTTGTGTGCGTGCGCGTGCGATGGGGTTGGGGTGGTGGTGGTGGTGGTGGTGGTGGTGGGGGGGTGTTCAGCTGCAAACGAGCTATCCGTCCCCCAACATCCAAGGCGTTTCCAATTAGCAGCAGACCAAATTAACCTCCTCTTGCGATGATGAGGAGGAAGAGGAGGAGGGGGGTGAGACCACGTTAATATATCAGCTCTCATATGGATCTGTGAGAGACTAATTACCTGATTCGGCACAATTTTGTCTACACACACACACACACACACACACACACACACACACACACACACACACAAACCACCTGCACACATGCTCCCCCCCCCACACACACACAAACACACACCGGCCCATCAGAAGCGTGTGTGAGTGCTGAGTGTGGGACAGGGTGGCTGGTCTCTGAGCATGAGAGGTGGTAGTGTGGGTCCAGGTCTCATGAGGCCAGTCTGCTCTGACCGGCTCAGTCACGCATTAAAGCCACGATCCGGAAGACTTACATGCAAACCAGCGTCCTATTTGATCCTTTCTGTTGCTGGGGTATGTAAGACGTAGTTCAGACGAAGTTCCTCATCCACCAAGATCCAAATCCAGAACCCTTTCCTATTTGCTCATTTTATGTAGCGAATTCAGGGGGCAGCCGGGAACCGCCACAGCCGGGACGCGAACCCCGGGTCTCCCGCACCACGGGCGACTGCGCTAACAAGTCGAGTAAAAGGTCCGACCCGTTAGCCAACGGGTCTAGTCGTCCATGGTCGTTACACTACCCCCCCCCCACCCCCCACCTTCAGGAAGCGCTTCCCCTTGCTTCGGCATACCAGCTCCCTCACGCCGCTGGGCGCACGCGCTTCCGATGGCCTCACGATCTCACCATCCCACTTCTGACACCAATGTAGCGAATTTGGGGGGGGGGGGGGTCGCCGGGAACCGCCGCGGCCGAGACGCGAACCGGGGTCGCCTGCAGCCCTGTACCACGCGGGGGAGGATCACGCTATTCCCCCGGTCCTCCCTGAACAGGCGCCCCGACCGACCAGAGGAGGCGCTAGTGCAGCGACCAGGACACATACCCACATCCGGCTTAACACCTGCAGACACGGCCAGTTGTGTCTGTAGGGACGCCCGACCAAGCTGGAGGTAACGCGGGGACTCGAACCGGCGATGCCCGTGTTGCCAGGCAACGGAATAGACCGCCACGCTACCTGGACGCCCCTATTTGCTCATTTTAGGGGTTACTGCTACGTGGGTCTTTTTCAGAGGAAATGGTGCGGCACACCCAGTCTTCACAAAAGCAGCCAAATGCGGGGAAATAAGACAAACAGCTGCAAGTGTGAAGAAGCAGCAAAGATCTCGTGGCTGATGACCAGATACGGCAGAGCTAGCTAGCTCAGCAAAGGTCTTGCAAAGCAGCTAGCTAGCTAGCTGCTTTGCAAGACCTTTGCTGACAGATGCAACAACATTATTAGCAAAAACCCAGATTCAACCCTTGCTCGGTGGTGGTCAAGATCAGCTGCGTCGTAGTGGGGGGAAGGGGGGGAGGGGAAGGACCTACCAGGGCCCAGAAGGGAGGGGGGGGCTCGGGAAGCCTGGAATTAAAAGTTTGTTTTGGTTAAAACAAACTTCAGTTAAAATTGGCTCAATGCTTCGGTTGGGGGACTTCAAGAAAATAGTGGAGGCTCTCTGAGGCCCCCCCTCACCCCTCTCTGAGGCCCCTCTCACCCCTCTCTGAGGCCCCCCCTCACCCCTCTCTGAGGCCCCCCTCACCCCTCTCTGAGGCCCCTCTCACCCCTTACAAAAGGTGCAGAATGGTTTAGTCCTCCCCTCACGAGCGTCTCAGTGCGGCTCGTCTAGTCCTGTCGCGAGTGACTGCTGATACAAGCGCGAGCGCAGTGCCTCTCCCAAAGAAAGCAAAATCTGGGTTCCAGAAAAGAAAAGAAGGGATACACCCTAGAACTCGAAAAAAGTGATGCGTGAGAGACGAAAGAGGAAAGGGGCTCTCACGAAAACTGCTTATGTATAGGGCCCAGAGTCGTGTACTGCGCCCCTGGTCAAGATGCTGACGCAACAGCCCTGCCGACTCCGTGTCATTTCAGGCGGATCTCTGGGGAGTGGTCGGAAGCCAACGCCATCTCTGTAGGCAAACATGACAATCTTCAGGAACGTAGCTTTAAATGGCTTTGAGAACCATTCGTTTTACACACACGCACACACGCACACACACACACACACACGCACACACCTGGTTCTCACTCTCACACCTGCCCTGCTCGGGGGACACAGCAGTGAGACGGAGTGTGACGCGAGAAGGATGACAGTCGCAGCCGCCAGAGGTATACAGAGAACGACTCAGGCATGCATGTACGAGTCCACACACACACACACACACACACACACACACACACACACACACACACACACACACACACACACAGACACACACACACACACAGATACGGACACCTATACTCACGCGCAGAAATACACGCACCTCGCGGGCACAAGCATACCCACGCAGACAAAGACACACGCACACTTTGTGGTTGAGACAGTGAGAACTACATGACGTTGTAAGATGTCACGTGGTAGATCGTCCCCCCCTCCTCCTCCCCCCTCCCCCCGGCTGCCCCCTGAATTGGCAACATATGCACCGAAATGAAAAACACAGAAAAAGAGGAACACACGCACGGTTCATCCCCTAACCTCATTAAACACAAGGACCAGCTTAGTTAGCAGAGTGTGTGGCTGCATGTGTGTGTGTGTGTGTGTGTGTGTGTGTGTGTGTGTGTGTGTGTGTGTGTGTGTGTACACACTTATAAATAGAAGAAGCAGAGAGCTGCGTGGTGTGTGTGTGTCCGTGTGTGTGTATTTGTTAAGGGGGCAGGTGTTGGACGGCTGCAGAAGAACATCTCACAGTGTCCGTACGACCGCGTGCGACCGTTTTTGTGTGCGTGTATTTGTGTGAACACACGGTTGTGTGTGTGTGTGCGCACGCGCGTTAAAGTGGCCTAAGGAGGGCCGCAAATGAACTGCTCGTCGCTTGTTTGTGTGCGGGCGAGTGCAGCATTACGCGTGGGTATGGTCACACGCACGCACATGTACTCCAGGGTCAGCGTGGGCCATACTGTGGGCTGATTATGAGCTCGCGCACGCGCGCGCGGGCGTATTATGCACAGGGGATATGAGTAGAGCACACGCAGCGCCTGCAGCCGCGGCGCTCATTTGTTACCGTCCCGTAATTCCGGGGAGAATTAGCCCGCCTTTTGAGCCTCCTAATGTGGCGGCCTGGAGCCCGACTACCGGAGGCGCGGTGGAGCCGGAATCGTCCGCACACACTTATCCAGCAGAGCAGAAGAACAGCCCCGCAAATGGCAAATTAGCCTCCGCTTCATTTGCCCTGCAGCGAGCGCTCCCGTTCACGGTGAGTGTGTTTCCATAGGAACGTGATGTCGCGCCGCTTCGCAGCACGCGCGCTCCCTTTCACTCTCCTCCGCGTGCTCTGCCGTTTCTCTTTTTTTTAAATCTTTTTTTCTTCTTCGTGTTCTTCTTCCCGTCCTTCTTCTCCGCTCTCGCAGATCACTCCACGCAGATGTCAAGAATGAGAATGAAAAGGTTTTTTTTTTCTTCTCTCTCTCTTTTCAAAGGACGCACCATCAATGGGAACATTCGGCTGCCGCTCAGGTTCTCAGATTGCCGCTTGGCATCTCTGGCAGGCTCCTCTGCTCTTATCTGCCCGACGGCTGCTTTTCTTCTTTGTGTGTTTTTATTAAAGCCGCGCGGGCTTTCAACGTGCCTGTCTCTTCCGGCCGGCACGTCGTTACTTTTTAGGGCGCTTGGGTTCACTGCGTGTACATCTCCGGCCGCCATCACAGCTGGAAAATCACAGCACGCAACTTCCAGCGTTGTGTGTGTGTGTGAGAGAGAGAGAGAAAAGAGAAACGGTGCATGCATATAATAGTAATTTGTATAAAGGACAGTTTGCGCGCGCGCGTGCATTAGGGTGTGTATGTATGTGTGTGAAAGTCGATGTGCATAATTGTGTGTATGCGTATGAAAATGAGAGAATTCGGTTGTGTGGATAGGCTGAAGTGTGAGTGGCGTGTGTGTGTGTGTGTGTGTGTGTGTGTGTGTGTGTGTGTGTGTGTGTGTGTGTGTGTGTGTACAAAGACGAGATGTGCAGCGCTGTTGAGCAGCCAGTATGGCAGTCAGCAAGAAGAGCAGACGGGTTTGAAAGCGATGTTCCCCTTTGGGAAAAGTTCCTCTAGTTTGCAGCATGTCTCGTTATTATAGACCAAGTGAAATGCTGGATGCAAAAGATGAAGGTCTGGCACGCCGGCCATGTCAGCGAGCCCGTGGTGCTGGTGGACCCAAAAGTATGTTACCAATGACAAAAACAAGAACTTCCTCGGCCTGAGCTCTGCGCAGACGCTGTGGTGACTATCCGTCTAATAAAGGGTAGTGCCGGGTACACTCAGCCGTCTTGGGCGTTAGATTCTTCTGCTCGTTTAATTTTCTCTCGCATGGTCCCGCTACATCAACCACTTCCGCTACATCCGGTTAGTACATTATGGTTAATGCAGTAGTCGCCCCTTCATCCGGCAGTATTAAACGCTGCAGATTCAGGAGCAGCTTTTGGGGAAACAGGCTCTCTCTCCTCCCGGAAATTGACCCTGGGCCCGGCGGCGCTCACACGTGATGTGCGCCGGCTGCGCCATTGTTGTCCTTTAAAACGGGGGGAGCGGAAGCGCTACCCTTGGCGCGGTGCACTGCTCGAAATGGCCACCGAGCTCAAATTATTTCAACTTTGACCTCGGTTGTCGCTGACCTTGCAAAGCGCAACCAATGAGACGATAGCAGGATGTGACGTCACCGCAAGCAGGGGTGGTAGAGAGCGGCGGAAGGAGAAGTTCAGCCAGCTCTGTAAACACGACGTTGAAACAAACCGGGATCTCGGGCCGGAAACGTAATACACGCCGAAATGTCTGCAGTCAGATGGGGCTACCGGGTCTGTGAATAGTTTACAAGCTTAGCTAAAGCCAATGCTAACGTTAGCATAGTGTAACCGGTTATTTTCTTGCCCGGTGCGGGATTCGATACGGGGTGTACTGCACCACAAGGTGGCATCACTAACCGCTCGGCTAAAGGGTCAGACCCGTTAGCTTGGGGCTAACGTGTCTTATTAGTAGTTTATAGTCGTCAACCCTCCCCGGAAGCGCGCCCTCGCGCTTTGTCCTTCCCGCGCTCCGAAGAGACTTCTGAGGATCTGCACACTTCCGGATCCCACCGCTGCCACCAATGTAACCGGATGTTTTCTTGCCCGGTGCGGGATTCGTACGGGGTGTCCTGCACCACAAGGTGACGTCACTAACCGCTGAGCTAAAGGGTCAGACCCGTTAGCCATGGGCTAACGTGTCTTATTAGTAGTTCACATTAGCTTTGATGATGTGTACCTGCGCTACGCTATGCCTCTGCACCAAGGCTCTGCACCAAGGCTCTGCACCGTCTTTATGCATGCTCAATAATCCAGGTAAGGAACCCAAAGAAAGTGGAATCAGTTGATCTGGACGCAACGTTTATTGGGAGAAACGTGTCATCCCTCATCTAAGTGACCTCTTCAGTCTCAACTGACTGCAGGTGTCCCCACCCTTATAAACAATGCAGCGGCATAACGACCGAAGACAACGATCGGTTTAAGGCCACTTTATTGTGTCATTGTATTCTTATAATGAATGTGTTCTCTGCATTTAACCCATCCTGTTGTGCAGGAGCAGTGGGCAGCTGCAGCGCCCGGGGACCAACTCCAGTTGTTCTCCCCATTGCCTTGCTCAGGGGCACAGACAGGAGTTTGTTAACCCTAACACGCATGTCTTGTTGACGGTGGGAGGAAACCGGAGCACCCGGAGGAAACCCTCACAGACACGGGGAGAACACGCAAACTCCATACAGAAAAGACCTGGGATGGCCTGGGGTTCAAACCCAGGACCTTCTTGTTGTAAGCTGACTGTGCTAACCACTGGGCCACCGTGCGATAGGTTTCATATGCAAATTGCCGTGACCATAGAGTTAGAATGGCAATGTGTACTACTCGCAGTTAATGGTCACGGCAATTTGCATGTGAAACAGATTGTTGGTTTCGGTCGTTATGCAACTGCATTGCTTATAAGGGTGGAGATACCTGCAGTCAGTTGAGACTGAAGAGGTCACTTAGATGAGTGTTGAAACGTTTTTCTCGATAAATGTGTCCACATGAACTGATCAACTTCCTTTGATCCCTGCACTAGGCTCTGCGCCCTACCTCGCAGTGAAAGAAGACCAGATTTCTTATCGTCTGAAGGCACTGCACCCTAAGAGTATTGTTTTGTCCATCCATCCATCTGTCAGTCCCGCCAATCATCCGTCTACCCCAGTATACTTTTTGGCAGAAGGCATCAGGTGTGGACCAGCCATTGGGAAGCTCAGGAATTTTCCCGGTGGGCCAGTCTTGTTAGGGCTGGGTGGGCCAGTCTTGTTATAGGGCTGCCCCCCCCCCCCCCGCCTTGGCATTATTTTGTTGCGAATTCAGGGGGCAGCTGGGAACCGCCTCAGCCGGAGCACAAACCCAGGTCTCCCACACCACGGGCGACTACGTTAACCAGTTGGCAAAAGGGTCCGACCCGTTAGCCACGGGCTAGCGAGTCTATTCATCCGTGGTCATTACACTACCCCCCTCCTTTGGGAAGCGCGTCCCCACGCTTCAGCGTGCTCCCTCATGCCTCTGGGCACTCGCACTTCCGATTGGCCTCAAGGTCTCACCGTCCCACTTCTGACACCACTGTAGTGAATTCTGGAGGCAGCCAGGAACCGCTGCAGCCGGGGCGTGAACCCGGGTCTCCCACACCACGGGCGACTATGGTAACCAATCCACTAAAGGGTCTGAGTAATGAGTATTCATCCGTGGTCGTTACAATATATTCAATAGGTCATTTTAGCTGCAGTGACACAGCTGATGCAATCCGTAATAGCAGGTAGCAGTTGGCAACTGAAAGTGAACTGACAGCTGAAAGTATTTTGCACTTGTTGCCAACACGTTGATAGAAAGAGAAAACCTACGGCCGGCGGTCCAGAGAAGTTATCCCAAAAAAGAAAGGTTTTGCTGGCTAATGCTGCAAAGTATTCTAAGATAACGGCTTCATTTAAGCAGTCTGCGATGAGGCAGAGACATCAGAGAGGAGTGAGCAAGGAGCAGGTGCTTTGTCATGCTAATATGCTATGTGTTGTGAACTAGCTAACTGAGCTAGTTTACATGCTATGTTCTATGAATGAGCTAACTAAAGAACAGCATGTTTTTATTGACCCTGGGGTTTCAATGCCAGAGTCCCGCTGCAAGTTTGACCATTTCCAAGGTTTGACTAGTCAGACTCAGGGCACAAACAGTTAGAGAAGTTTACGCTAAATTCTAAAGGGTTTGAAAAAAATGGTCATCAACTTCAACTGTAAATGAGTAAAATAAGTAAATTTGATCATTTTCTTCTAGACCACCAGTCAATTCTTTTCCTCATTATAGGGGTATATCGCGCATAAGATATGTTTGCTTCTGCTATTGTGTAACTGTATTGTTGATGATAGTAAGTGGAGTGTCTGTTGTTGCTCATGTATGTATTGTGCTGCAGAGTTGGACTGAATGTGTACCGAAAACAAATTCCACCGGCCTCCCCAGATAGCAAAACTGCTGTGGCCCGGGCCCGGACCCATCCCACACCCGACACTTTCATTCAGCCCACACACCGCGTGGGATGATGGCACTTGGGTGGTCTGCTCCTGTTTGCCAAATCTGGGCCAGAACCAAGACATAGCAATGCCGCGTGTGCCACATATTTGCCAAAAGTGGCCCATATTTGTTCTGTGACATTTGGGCCATATTCACCATTTACCACATGGGGCCCTTCAGGGTCACATCCAGATTACGTGTTGCCGAGAGCACCGCATCTTTGCCAAAAAAAGCCCACATTCTATTTGGCATATTTGGGCCATATTTGTTATTATACATGAAGAGGCCCACATGTATTTTGTAATTTTGTCCGGGCCAGAAGAAGGCCATCAGTGCCGCATCATTGCCTGAAGTTGCCCACATCCGTATGCTATCTGGGTTGGTCGTGTGGCTAATAAGACAATCTAATCTAATGTAATAATAGCCTATAAGGCTTATAATATTTGATTGCCAGCCCGGTAATAAAATTGATTTGTTAAATGCTTATTCTACAATCTAATCACACAGGTGAACATGGCTCTGAACAAGAACGGAAAGGATGGAGGAGGAGGGAGCCAGAACCTGCATAGATCCAATTAGAGGTGCACTATTGAATGGTATTGTGTGACTGTGAAGTAAATTAGAGCACAATACATCATTCATATGATCAGGTTGGACTACTTCAGTCAAGTGCTTTGTGTGACTATGTGGTGTGACTATAGTGTGCGTTCTCGTGGGTAGAGTCTGCGGCTTCTGATGACCGTTTTGCAGTATTTTAAACAATTCTCATAATATAACCTTATCACAAACAATACAGATTAACAGATTGTGTTTTTTTTTATTATCGTTATTTTTTCATTGATCGACAAACATGTTGTCCGTTCGAGTTTGGTGTCGGAACTCGGGGCCGCTTGACGGCAAATTCTCAGGCTGTTTTTTGTTGCCAGTCCGCCCCTGGAAGGCATGGCGTCCATTCGCATGGCCAACACGCAGACTCCCAGAATGACTCACACGCTGTCTTTTTTTAAACTGGTGGGCCGTTCAGAGCATCCAGCTCGTGTGACACGGATGTGTTTGGACTGTGGGGAGAAAGCAGACCAACACAAAGGACCCAACTAAATACTAAATTTATAGGACGCCAGACACGCGCGGGCGTGTGCGGGACAAACCACTTCCGCACGTGTCGTCTGTAGGTCAGACAGGAAGTGTCAGCCGACGCGCGTCAGATGTGAAAAGTGGCGTTTTTGGCACGGCTCAGACACCTTTTTCCCCCCCCTCCCAGAAGAAAAAGACGAGTCTTGTTTCTGAAGAGGCCGCTGTAAAGGGCGGTCCGCTGGGAGTCTGTGTGTGACAGCAGCAGCAGACAAGCGGAAGAGAGACGGGGGAGTTGTGGGGGGGGGGGGAGGTGCTGTGTGTAAAAGCGCGGGTGTTGATTTGCGGTGCCTTCCTTGCAACCTTCCCCACTACCTGACTGGATGTTTTATGAGTGTTGCAGCATCAGAAAGAGGGAGGCAGGCGCATAATACAGCTGACAGAAGTCTTTTTATGGTGGCTGGGCAAAGGATGGGAGGGGGGCGGGGGGGATATGCAATAAAGCTGAGTGCATCTCCCCTGGAATGGAGCCCCGAGGTGGGTGGTGGTGGGGCAATGATGTGTTAGAGACACTTAGTGCGCGCTCGTGTGTGTGTGTGTGTGTGTGTGTGTGTGTGTGTGTGTGTGTGTGTGTGTGTTAAGTGTATTGAAGCGGGAGGCGGCTCGCTCGGAGCCCCTGCTGACGTCAGGGCGGAGGCTGAATGATCACCAGGCTTGTTGAGCATGAGAGCTACTCGCCCTCCATGATAATGGCAGTGTTGGGGAAGGGAGGAGACGAGGGGGGAATTGTAGTGGGGGGGGGGGGCAGCAAAGTGATATCACAGGATGGAGGAGAATGCAGTCCTCAGCACCACGCCAGCCCGTAGCAGAGAGTTATTCCCAGCGCCTCGGCGCAGTGACAGGCCGTTGAATTGATCTGCGCTCTGTGAAGTGCTCCGCTGTGCAGAGTGAATACTTACTGATTAGATATTATGCAGTTTGTCGAAATGACACGGCCCTGATCTAATGGAGAAGATCCTCTTATCAGAGGACTCACAATGGCTTTCCCCCCACGTCAGCTCAATCTATCACGAGCTGTAGATGTCTCCTGTATTTGGCACGTTAATTCATAATGGCTCAGTTGTCTTTAGGGATTGTGTTTTCGTAGCAGAGGGGAGAGTATTACAGGTCGCGAGCCCGGCTATCTCTTACATGTTTTACAGCCGCCCGTGTGTCGTGTGTTTGTGTGTATGAATTATTCAGGTGACGCCGACCCTGTCTTTATTTCCCTTAAGACGTTCGTCACCTCATGTCTTGTAGGACTTTCATACCTCGCACCGCTCGGCCACATTTGGTCCCCACCTCCCGCGTGAACACATTTTCTATTTTCCAAGTCCCATCTTAAGTGGAAGAGATATAAATAACCCATTAGCTGTTTTCAGATAGTGATGCGGGCAGTGTTTCTAAGCAACGGAGTAAAATATAGCACAGCATTGCTATTCAGGTTCGTTCCCACTCGAGGATGTGCAAAGAACTGAGTGTGCACAGCCTAAACAAATATAAATTGTTCATTATCAGGTATTACCAGTCTGTTGAAAATCCCAAAATATGACACTGACACAACTGCAGCATTCACTCACGAGGGATTTATAAGTGTATGCTAAAGTTTAAAATAAGATCATAAATGTGGCATGTGGCAGTCATTACTAGGTAAAACTAGCCAGGGAGCCGGAGGAATCTGTGAGCTCATGTTTAACATTTGCTCTAGCTTTCTAGCCGACCTGCCCCGGGTCAGGCCAGTCACAACCGTTTATCTATTAAGGGGCGGGTTTGACACGACGTACAGCCTTATTGTCCCCCCCCCCCACCCGCATTCCGGGAACTCTGTCTCTGATTGGCTAGCACTCGTTGCCTCCGTTGGTTAAGGATAGGGATAGGGTTAGCCAATCAGATGAAGAGTAGAAGCTGGTTCACCCTCTGCCTGTTACCCCCCCCCCCCTGTCTCACTCCTCATCCTCTCTTCCAACTTCTAGGAGCTTCTTCTCAGGCTATGCTACCTCAAATGAATGGTCAGCCGTGATAAGATTCGGCGAGACTTCTTTGGTAAACAAACCACGCCCCCGTGCACAAACAGTAGCAGTAAAGGGGACGCTACAAGAGGCCGGAAGAAGCAAAACGTGAAGAAAAAGGTCCATCTCTGTAGGGGTCCCTTCCATAAGGCTGTCAGACAATAACGATAACAATCTGAGCCCGTCGGTGGGAAAAACGAGCGCTTTTACTGGACGCACTTTGAAGGGCGGATTACACTGCAGCCCATCTCGCGGCTGCCGGTTGAAGCGTTCTCGCTCAACATTGGGCCAGTTCCAAAAATGTTCAGCCCCATTAGCCATTTAGACCCCAAATGACGGGAAAGTAAAGCTTTTGTTGATAAGAAAGATGTGTTTGCCATGCTTCCAGGATAAGCACTACGTCACACGTTTCGTTGCTCTTATCGGTTGTAGGTCGGTCCAGTTTCACCCAGGGGCATTTTGGCCTGCAGCCGTCGATGACGCCCCTAAGAAATTGAAAATGAACTGAGGAGCCAGACTCATTAGCATTTGCGAATTCGTCTGGTGCCCAGCATCCCAGCTCTGCGGTTTGACCCGGGGTGTCTGTACTTGTGTTTACAACTGCATATTCTTAGCGTTACACTCATGCCAACGCCGTTTTGTGGGGCCGCAGGGACTTTCGATGGGCAGACTTTTGGCATGGACTTCGCCCAGCGTCCTCGGCCCCCCGCCATCTCTGTCATAAGTTAAGTGCATGTGCATCCCTCGGAGAGGCACGGCGCTGAGTTAGCAGCTTTCAAACAGACCCGGGGACAGGCTTCCTCCTAAACTATGCCAGCTAAAACTTGATGTGCCAGCAAGCTGATACACCTGAAGAGGATTTGGATAGTGCAGATTTAACGTCGGTACTTACAACACCCTCATCCTGTTGTACCAGTATGTTGCCTCGATAGAAAATGTCCTACAAGGACATAACAAATTCAAATGACAGTGCCCCGTTGTCATCTCTTCCACACAACTGCATTGCAGCGTATTTATATGTTCATTAAATCAAGTACTTGCTTTCCATTAGATTGCATTACAGTTCTTTTCTATTGATTTATAGCCAGTTTAAAAAAAAAATACTGTGTGCATCAAGAAAAATGGTCTTCTATCGTCTGTCTCATTGCAAGTCTCTCAGTCAGGAGGTTGGTTGTTGTTTGACTCATTTCGTTGAGTTATGAAGCACCAAGTTGATGCTCAAATGGAGTTTTCCACCTATGCGCATGACCATTCATCCATGCCCTGTACCCTTTTTGTGTTCCTGTGTGTGTGCGTGTGTGGTCTTGGACTTGTACGTTTGTGAATTTGAATTTTTAACTATCAGAGTGAGGACATTTTGGGTCCATAGGGTTAGTGGTTGGGTCAGGAAGGGCATCCGATGTAAAATTTTGCCACATTGCAAAAATTGGCCACAAAGAAAAACAGGCTTTGCCATTTTTGCAGTTTTTTTTGCAGATTGACGAGACCATACCGGATCGGTCGAGGCCCACATTAACAACGACCAGCGTTGGTGCCGGGCCCTCACAGGCTCCTGACGGAAACTGTAAAATCTGCTGTGGCGACCCCTGACAAACGGGGGGGGGGGGGGGGGGGGGAGCTGAAAGAAGAAGAGTGAGGACATTTTGGCTGGCCATTTCTTCAAGGATCTATTTTGAGGTTAGGATTTGGGTTTAGGGTGAAGGTTCGAATTAGGATTAGGTTAAAGTTAGCGTAAAGGTTAATGTTAGGCATGCGGTTCTGATGGTTGAGGTTAGGGCTCAGGAATGAATGTAGTCAATAAGGGGTCCTCACAAATATATAAATGGAAGAGTGTGTGTGTGTGTGTGAGAAGGTTTTTGTGTAACAGCATTACCCCGCCTGTTTTTCGTTCTGTCTGCTCTAGGAGACCAACCTCTGTGAGCATCTCTGGCGTCTCAGTGAGCATGCAAGCTGTGAGGAGACGAGCCGTTGCATGCAGAGGGAGGCGCATGTTGTTAATCTGTACAGTCCAAATGCCGTGCGTGACCTTGTTCTCCTCTCGACAGCCCTGCGCCACGGCGGGACGAGAGCTGGCTGGCGGGCTGCCGGACACGGAGCCACCTGTCTCCCCGTCTCTGCTGCTGAATGAGGCCCTCTCACCTCTCGTGTCCTCCCGGGGGCCGCGTCGCCGTGGCGAGTGGCAAACTCCCGTAAATCAATAAGCAGGGGATGTGTGATTTCTTCATCACTGCCGCGTTCCCCCGGTAACAGCACAACCACGGGCATGTCCGCAGACCGGCTGACATCCTAGTCCGGGGACTTGTGCACTCACGCTGCCTCCGAAACACCCCGGCGTGTGTCGAGCTCAGTCCTAACACCCCTGATGCTGGTTGGCTTTTAGGAGGCCCTTTTTTTCCCCGGTGTGCATTTTTGCCTCACCAGCGAAGAAGAATAACAACCAAAGCCCGCGTCACGACAGGCTTCAAACTACAACCCTTCCGGATTTTATTTCGGTGATTAGCGTGCCACTGCTGAGTCACTGCTAGTTTTTATCTGGAACTATTTTTAAGCTTCACAGGGGACAACCGAGGTCTAAAGCAGTCGCAAAAAACACTGCCACGCTGTACTCGGATAAAGATTTGATAGTCAATCACACGAGACAGCTTGCATGAGACCCCCGAGGGCAGAGGAGACCAAAAGCCCCCTTTGCCCATATTTCCTCATATCCTCTGTCTCGGGCTAATCAAGGTTCTCCATCATCAAAGCTGACGTCTCCGTATTACGTGTGAGAGACGGTGTATTAGCATATTCATGAGCACCGCCACCCTCCATCATGGGAGATGGGAGACGAGGGAACAAACCGTATAAGCCATCACGCGTCTGAACAAATAGCTCCTGACATGTGAGGGAAAGAGGAGCTGCAGGACGGCCTCCAGAGCTTAAAACCTCCCCCCCAACGCGACCCGACACGTAAACGCAGCCCTGAGGAAAGGGGCCGCCGCCGCCGCCGCTCGCAGAGTCACGGCATTTCATTCAGTCATGAACCTGGCATATGTCCTCTGGCTGGAGCACAGGGCCCGCAGTAAGGGAAAAATTAAAGAATTGGATTAAACATGGATTACCACTGCGTCGCTAAAGCCCGCCGGGCCGCCGTTTTCCCATAAACCCTGACGGGCGAACTCTAGAGAGAGGCACTGCAGACTGATTTGAAGATTAGGGGTTTTTAATTTTGTTCACTGGTTGTTGGTGAGGTGGTTCTCCTGCCTGGCCAGTATTACCAGAGACGGATGGAGAAACTGGATGAGCTGGAGCACCCTCTTCTAGGGGACAGCCCCAAAAACAGCGAAGGGCAAGGGCCGGCGCCGGGGCCGGGGCCCATACCAGCTCCCGGAGGACTGTTCAAAGGGATCCTGGTGAGGTGTGAGGAGGACAGGGTGTACCCTCCCCTGGCGTGGAGGAGCTACTGCGGAGGCCCCCCGGAGCTGAAGCAGCAGCAACAGCTGCTGGACCCCTGCTCCCTGCCGCGCACGCTGGAGTCCTTCTACCCCGCGGCCCCCATCTGGGGCCCCGCGGACTCCCTGCTGAGCAAGGACTACCTGGAGACGACGTTTGTGGACGTCCACCCCGGCTCCTCCCTGGAGAGGAAGCTACTGGCGGAGACGCACGACTACCACGCGGTGTCCTACAGCATGGACGACGAGGACGACCTGCTCCCTGATTTTGAGGTGAGACCCCCCCAACCCATCCCAACCCCCACCCCCACCCCCTGTAACCTCAAACACAGTGGAAACCGCCGATAGCGATCACACCTGTCCAGGCTGGTGTGATCGCTGTAAGCACAGTCGATCACTTTAGACACAGTGTTTCTCAACCCAGTCCTCAAGGACCCCCTACCCTGCAGATTTTCATTGTAACCCTGCATAGGCAGCCCTGCTTGTACTTACTCGATCAATCATCTCGCAGCACTTAATTATGCAAGGTGTGCAACATCTGACAAAATTAATTGCTGATTGGTTGAATAACTACAAACAGGTACCTATTCAGGGTTGCAAAGAAAATATGCAGGATAGGGGTTCCTTGAGGACAGGGTTGAGAAACACTGCTTTAGAGTTTTGTTCACCTTTTCTCAGATAACTATCTAATCAACGTGTCCACTTATTAAATAAATATAATGTCATGAATAAGACAACTTCTCTATTTGACCGATTGAAGAACATTTGCATCCTGTCTGCTTTTATACTGTAAGACAATATCAGCTGCTTCAAACAGGAAGTTAAGATAGACTATAGGTTACACTAACATCGCTTAAGGCACTTGCACCCACAGCCTTTAACCTTTATTTGATGCCATTTTGCAGTGAAGAGGTCATGGGTGAACGGTGGGGGGGGGGGACATAATGTTAAATCAGTTACAGCATTTTGACAACTTTAAGACCTTGTAACCTTACCGCTAAATACCAATACAAGATTATATTGTTCATCCATACTATGCATTATTGTGAAACGAGCTTTTCGTTTGGCAACAACGGCACATTGGACGGACTCTGAGATGGAGAAAGTCCTAAACGGGAGAGCGGATGAAGAGATTAGCCGGCAGCACCGAACCAAGCATGTTCCTCCGCCATTCTCAAACACTCCAGCAACTCCTCCGCAAGACTGGAGCGTAATTTACAGAAAACGGCAGCAGAGGACTTGAGCTGTACTGGTGGTGCTGTGTGAATAGTCACACCGCAAAAAATGGAAGCCACTGAAAACAAAAAATTTTACATTTAAAAAAATTAAAAAATTAAACTTAAAAAATGAAAGCCGCTAAAAACGAAAAATTTAAAAAATTAAAACAAAATGAAAACATTAAAATTAAAAAAATGTAAAATTAAAAAATTAAAACCACTAAAAATAATAATTATAATAAAAAAAACCCACTAAAGCACTGATTAGGTGAACAACAGAAGCTGCTGCCTTTAGCAGAGAACGTCCTGCAGTTTCTTGTGTTTGTGTTGGGGCGTGGACGTGTGAAAGTCACTTCATTGTTGGCTGAGGTACATTTTTCAAAAGAGCAGGCGAAGGCCTAAAATCTAAAGTAGCCCTGTGTGGCTTTAGGCTATCTGGTGATCTCGGAGGTGGAGCAGAAGTGCCCCCGTTCAGTATGATGGGAGTGGCCATCCGGGTAGCGTGGCGGGCTATTCCGTTGCCTACCAACACGGGGCTCGCCGGTTCGAATCCCCGTCTTGGTCGGGCGTCCCCACAGACACAGTTGGCCGTGTCTGTGGGTGGGAAGCCGGGTGTGGGTATGTGTCCTGGTCGCTGCACCACCGTCTCCCTCTGGTCGGTCGGGGCGCCTGTTCGGGGGGAACTGGGGGGAATAGTGTGATCCTCCCACGTGCTACGCCCCCCCCCCCTGGCTAAACTCCTCACTGTCAGGTGAAAAGCAGCGGCTGGCGAGTCTGGCGAGTCCACATGTATGGGAGGAGGCATGTGGTAGTCTGCAGCCCTCCCCCGGATTGGCAGAGGGGGTGGAGCAGCGACCGGGACGGCTCGGAAGAGTGGGGTAATAGGAGAGAAAAAGGGGGAAATTCCAAAAAAAAAAAAAAAACCTTGTGAGTAACCAAAAAATAATATTAGTTGTCCTAAATTATCAGTTTTAAATTTGTTTTTTTTTTCTTTCCAAGTTCCAATTTCATAAAAGACCCAAAGTGATCACTCCACCATGTGATCTCAATAAGCAGATCATTAGTAAAGACATGGTTCTGTCCACTGCTCAGTAGTACGAGGCTGATCGGTATCACCGGGCCTTTTCAGGCCGCCTGCTCTGACGGGCGCACAGAAAACCCCGATGTCGGCGCGTCCAGAACGGTCTCTTAAGTCTCCTTCCTGTTCTCAGCCCGCTTCCCTCGACGCCTTTGTCGCCCCCCCCCCCCGAGAAAAACCTGAAAAAAGAGAGGCAAAGAAACGCTAAGTCTCCACATCCGTCCATCCACTCTGCCAGGCGCTCCATTGTGGCTGCCATGCGGCACAGGAAGTCTAAAAGAGAAAAAGCAAGAATGGTTTCGTTTCTCACATGCTCGGGACAGATTCGGGAACGAGAGGGGGGCTTAAAATAGACGCGAGCAGCGCGTTTCGAGGGGAGGCAGCAATTGAATGCTTAACCGCCAACGAGGCAGATTACATAAATCTCCTTCCCCGCTGTGGTGGCGGCGGTGGCGGTAATGACACTACAGCGGGGCTGGAGGATGCCAGGTCTCTTTCATAGACCGCCGAACAAAACCCACCCTTGAATAAAACGTAAAGTAGCTTTAAGATCCCGGCAGTGGTTATGTGATACGCGGTGAGGAATAGCAACATGGTAATGTCAAGACTAGGCTGGTGTTCTGAGGCGTGGAGGTTTGAAAAAAAGACTGAGGTAAAATGAGGTAAAGTGGAAATGTTTAATGTTCCCCCCTGAGGACCCCGATATGCTAAGGAGGCCTGTTTGATTACTGTGATTATTGATTTGTCTTATCGAACACACAGGTGAGAGTACACGAGCACCCACAATGGTGCGAGCTCATGCACACTCACACACACACACACATATATATGTATATATTATATATACATGCATACATACATACATACACACACACATATATACACACACACATATATATACATACATACATACAAACACCCACATATATAAACTTAGCACAAAAAGTAAGGAAACGTGTGTTTGGTGGATTATTTCTTTGTTGGCTTCTTGGCGATACATCTTCTATCAGGCAGCTGATTGTCAGCACCTGGGGTACCAGAAGCTCAAAACAAGAGTCAATAGCAGCAGCAAAATAAGCTGTTTGGCGTCGGCAGAGAAGATCTGGCAAATTTTTCATGCGCGCAGCCCACATACTCTGCTCTGCTGCTCATCCCACAAATGCATGTTCCTTACAAATGTGGTGCCATTTAAAAGGGAAATAAACAGGCTTTCCAACGGTGTAAGATTTATTGCCAAGAAGCATTGGTACAACAAAGAAATCATCTACCAAATACACATTTCCTTCTTTTTTGTGCTTAGTGTGTGTGTATATATACACACACACACACACACACACACACACCCATATACATACATATATACATACACACATATATATACACACACATATTATATACAAACACACACATATATATATAATATATATGCATACACATATATACACACATACATATGTATATATATACACACATATACATATACATATGTGTGTATATATACACATACATATACACACATACATACATATATATGTGTATATATGTGTCTGTATATATATATATACACACACACACACACACACACACACACACACACACACACACACACACACACACACACACACACACAGAGTCAGGCTCCATTAGAACCCGGGGCGATGGACTGCTATAAAGTTTAGCATTGTCACAAAGTGTTTGCTTCAAACGGACAGAAGTGGAGCAAACATTCTGCAGCGCCTTCTGAATTTTGGCAGCGGTGTGACGAGAGGCAAGGGCATTTATTTGCCTATGGGAATGCAACCTGGCAGTGACCCCACAGATACACACAACAACCCCCTCCCATCAGTTCGGTTCCAAGTCAAACGCCAGCACATGGTAGAAAGGACTTATTACAGGGTCCAGAGTTCCCCTTTATCACGCCGCATTGGCACCATTATAGTCTGGATAGACGTTTCAAGTTCATTTGTTGTTCACAGACTTTTCCCACAATGCAGGCAGTGCAATGAGGCGATTCTTTTGTGGTTACTGTCAATAATGATATTCAAATTGAAAAAGTGAAAAAATTATAAAAAGCTTAAAAGATGCAAGATAAAGTTACAACTTAGTTTTAAATGAAAGGGCAAAGAATAGAGAACAGTGTATAAGGTAATGATCTGTCTGTAATATACATACCATACCATATCACGCCACACCATGCCACACCACACCATATCACACCACACCACACCACACCATATCACACCATACCATATCACACCACACCACACCATATCACACCATACCATATCACACCACACCATATCACACCATACCATACCATACCGTACCATATTACACCACACCATACCATATCACAGCACACCATATCACACCATACCATACCACACCATACCACACCATACCATACCACACCATACCACACACCACACCATACCACACCATACCATATCATATCATACCACACCACACCATACCATACCACACCACACCATACCATATCACACCACGCCACGCCACACCACACCATACCATATCACACCACACCACACCATATCACACCATACCATACCATATTACACCACACCATACCATACCATACTACACTATACCACACCATACCATACTACACTATACCACACCATACCATACCATACCACACCACACCATATCACACCATACCACACCACATCACACCACACCATACCACACACCACACCATGCCATACCATATGTCATACCATACCGCACCATACCACACCATATCACACCATACCATACCCCACCACACCATATCATACCCCACCACACCACACCTTACCATACCCCATCACACCATATCATACCCCACCACAACACACCATATCATACCCCGCCACACCACACCATACATACACATGGATCTGATGGATAGTGAGCAAAGGGGGACAACAGTACCGGTATTCCGTCCTGAGCGGCTTTGCAAAGGAGCCATTGTCTGTGTCTCCTGAAAGATGATTTTCCCCATTTCCAACTGAGATAAACATGGCTCCTTCGAATTGCTTCATGTCAACAAAAGGAAGCCGGAGGCTGATAAATCCTTGCAACAGAGAATGACTCTGGATAGGACGGATCAAATATTAAATCAGAATACTTCCAGACAGGCGAGAAATGTGCAGTGAATGACACCCGAACCATCAATAACCCGGGTGCACTAATCTTTCACAACATTGTGTGAGGTGTTATATGGTGGTGTGTAGCACGTGGCTGATCTCCTTAAATCTCAAGAGCAGACAAAAGAACAGCTTTCTCTTTTCGTCTGTTCGCTCCAATGTCACAGGAGGTGAATTATTCATAATGCAAATCTTTGGAAAAATACACAATTATGCCGCACAGGAAATGAGCAGTAACCTGACAGGGTCAGGCAAAGAGAAAGAGAGAGAGACAGACAGAGAGAGAGAGAAAGAGAGAGGGAGAGGTTGAATATGCAGCAGTTTCAAAAAATATGTATGAGTCATGAGTTGCCTGCGGTCAACATCGCTTGTACACATCCAGGATAACCCCATTCAGTCACATTATCTCACAGGCTCCAGCAAAGTTTGATGTTGTTCTAGAGAACACAACAAACAATTTAGCAATAATAATTTAGCTTCAAAGAGCAATCAGCTAATTCACTTATTGTCTGACTCAAGTCTGGACTTCCTTTGTATATCTGCAACGTGGCTGAAACAGTCAAGCCCCGCCAGTCTTTTTATTTGTGGTGCCTGGACATCAATGTTTTAGACAGGATAGAACTGAAGGAGGGGGGGGGGGCTTATATATGTGAAAAATGGTATAAAATGTGAATGTATTGTGTTCAAAGCGGTTAACACTCAAGAATATGTTGGGTTGAAAATGATGTTGTCTGGGCGTCTGGGTAGCATAGCGGTCTATTCCGTTGCCTGCCAACACGGGGATTGCCGGTTCGAATCCTCCGTGTCTGCGGATGGGAAGCCAGATGTGGCTTTGTGTCCTGGTCGCTGCTCTAGCGCCTCCTCTGGTCAGTCGGGGCACATGTTCACGGGGGAGGGGGACTGGGGGGAATAGCGTGATCCTCCCATGCGCTACATCTGCCTGGTGAAATACATCACTGTCAGGTGAAAAGACGCGGCTGGCGACTCCAAGCATATGGTAGTCTGCAGCCCTCCCTGGATCAGCAGAGGCGGTGGAGCAGCCACCGGGACGGCCCGGAAAATAGGGTAATTAGCCAAAGTACAGTTGGGGAGAAAATACGGGGAAAAATCCCCCCCAAAAAAAGAAGATCTTGTCTAAACGAATGTCATTTAATATCATAGGTGTATGCAGGCCCCCTTCAGCAAATGACACATTCTATGATCAGCTTGCAGAAATCCTGAAAGAGTGCAACCACAGCAAAGAATGAATTCTTACGGGTGATTTTAATGTGAATTTGGAGAGTAAGTTAAAGAGGAAAAAATTACAGAGAAATCCTACCTAGAACAAGTAGTAAAAGGCTCAACAAGGTTGCAGAACTCTCTAGTACACAATTAGATCTGATATTTACTAATAAACCAGGAAGAATAACCAAAAGTTATCATTTGATTACTGGCTTATCTGATCATGATTTATCAGGCTCACAATGATGAAGGACCCACAAAGCAGACTGACACAGGTAGTAAAAGTTCCAAAAAGGTTTAATCAGGCTAAAGGGGTCGGAACACGGGATTCAAATCGGATCAGGCAGGGGTCTCAAAAACGGCAGGCAAAATGCAGAGTCACAAAAAACAGGCAATGGTCAGAACATTCACTGGGAAGACAAGAAAATAATGCTGGACCGCTCACACGGGGGTAAAGACGAACTGGCAACATGAGGGAGCAAACACATAGCTTAAATGCACACATGGGGGACACAGTGACACACAAGTGGAACACATTAGGGCGGGACCGTTAATCACACGGGAGGGAAACCTGACAGGAAGAGACATCTAGGATCTGGAACAGGTCGTGACAATAACCGAACTCTATTTGCAAGAAAACTGGGGAAAAAATAGGTTCAGAAATACTGTAACAACTAATTATTGCAAGATGAATTTGACCATGAAATTACTAGTTTGCAATGGGATGGTGTTCAGTCTTGTGGTACTATCTTCTGATGATCTGGAATATGGCTGTAACACATTTAGTCGTAGAATTAACTCTGTTAGGGAACAATTTGCTGTGAGGGTCCAGAAAAAAAAATCTAAAAATGAAAATAATACTCCCTGTTTTAATTAAAATCTGTGGAAACTGGTGAAGTCAAGACATGCAGCGCTAAGGAAAGCATTGAAATTTGTAAGAGACACTGATATGGCAATTTATAAAGGTTTGAGGAACAAAGTTATTCATGAGCTGAGATTTGCTAAATCTTGTTTTTACCTTAATATAAAGAATGAGGCAAAAGATAACAGTAAATTGATCTGAGGAAATATTGATAATCTCGCAAGGAGGGACCCAAAAAACATTATTATTATTTTTTTGGAAATTTTCAGGTCAAAGCACAAGGAGAGATTACTGAAGATCATCTCTCTATTGCTTCTGTCCTTTTTTATTTTTTGCGTCTGTATGTATATGAGTTTGGGAAAAAAATTACAAAAAGGGAACTGGACATTGTTTCTATAGATGCTAAAGGCCAGGTTTTGATCTGGTAGTGACCAACAAGACACTGAACAAAATCATCATCTGCTTAAGAAGTTCCAAATGTAGAGATGTTTTCCACCTTGATTCTCTGCTTGTTAAAACACACAGAGAAGTCTTAACTCCCCCCAGTGTTCATTTAATTAACCTGTCTCTTAAACAGCACTTTCGCTGATGACTGGAATGCGCCATTGGCATTCCTATTTTTAAATCTGGAGGCCACCACAAAGCCAGTAACTATTGACTGGTAAGCATACTGCCAATACTCTCAAAAGTTGCAGAGAATGTTATCGTTGAACAATTGACAACATTTTTTAATACAAGCAATTTTGATCTACATCGCATGCAGTTTGGCTTTAGAGCTAATCATTCCACTGAAACAGCTACCTTGCACCTAATGGAACAAATTAAATCTAGACTTGATAAAGGAGGAGTAGTTGGTGCTGTTTTTTTAAATTTGCATAAAGCATTTGATATTCAATCATGATGTTTTAATCTCAAAACTCTCTAAATTTAACCTCTCATCTAAAGCATGGATGTGTTCATATTTACCTATAATAGGTAGATATGAATTAAACATTGTATTGTCCAGTAACATGAAGTGGAACATGAAATGGGTGTACCACAAGGATCAGTGTTAGGCCCCCTATTATTTAGCTTACATATATATGAATGATCTTCCACAACAGTGTCATGGTATAGAACTGCACATGTATGCTGATGACACACATGCATAAACAGCTGAGCCAGCAGCTGCCAAGCTGATAAATGCATGGGAAAGGATCACGTAGTGGCTTAATCAATCATGTGTTAGTCTGAATGCTGACACGACAAAAGGCATGTTTTTTCCTAAAACCATGGTACAACCCCCTAACACTGATATTCTTGGCAAAGGTGAAAGGATTGACAGTCACTGATTTTAAATATCTTGGCATGATATTGGATTCAAATTTTAATGTTAAAAATATGTTTAATCCACACCGTACAACTTGGCAAACTTTAGAAACTGCCTCTCTTCGGACGCAGCCAAGATATTTATGCATGATCCTGTCCCATATGTCCTATTGCATTATATGTTGGGGGCAGGCTGGAGAAACAGCCATAAAACCACCAAAGTCTTTATATAAACAAATGTTAAAAACTCTGGATAAAAAGTCAATGCAGTATCATCACTGTGGGATAATGAAGAAATACAATTTACTGAGCTTTGAGAATTTTAGATTATATTCAAATTTATGCCTTGTTTATAAAATTTCAAATGGTTTGACCCCTCCTCCATTATGTAACTTTGAGTATTTTCCTTCAGTGAACTCTATAAAAACCCAAAGTATATCTTCTATAAGAGATTTTACTGTACAATTTTGTCGCACGGCATTCGGGCAGTCAGCATTCCCTGTGAAAGCCATAACTCTCTGGAAAGCCCTACCTGACGACTTGAAGAGGTACAGTTCCATCAGTACTTTTAAAAGCAAATTAAATTCTGCTGTAAGCTACTCAACTCTAACCATTGACTCTGCATTTTATCTCATGGTCTTCTCACGTACGCAAATAATTTTGCTTTTAATTTGAAAAGTATACATTTGTCCTTTCTAGTTGACATTGTTGGTGTGTAGGGGATGTGCTGTGTAGCTTTGTATCATGTGTCCTGTGTGTGTGTGTGTTTTTTTTTTTTTGCTTCATACTGCTATTGTGTTGTTATATGTTTTAATTGTGACCTGCTGAGGGGACTGCAGATGAAAATTAGCTGTAAGCCAACTCTGATACAGTACGTCAAATGCTAACATTTATGTTTAACACTATATGGCCCCTTAAAAATAAAATTAATAATAAGATAATAATAATAATCGAAATAATAACAAAACAATAATAACTGCAACTAAATACACATCGCAAGCTTCTCGCAATATTTGATGAAGCACAGTGAGAAGATTGTAATTTAACAGTGTGAAGAATTGCAGTGCATGACACTGATCTTCACATTTTTCAAAATAACTTTGCTGCAAAAGAAGAAAAGCTCAACCATTTAACACTAGCAAAGGTTAAAGAATATTACCAAAGGCCTCTCAAATGAATAATACCCATATTCAGTTTGAAAACATTCCTTCTGTTGAAACACTTAACAATTTCATACCAGCGAGGGAAGGTGTTTCACATGTGTCCAATACAATGCCACTTTTTCATCCGTTTTCTTGGACCACAAGTCAGCATGTTGGAAATGGGTAAAATCCAGTATCAATGAAGTGACACTTGACCAAAAGGAATTCTTTGAACAAGCTGATTTGCATTGAAAACAGTTGAAACAAGCTCACCTGTTGGCAGACCTTGCTGTTTGTTTGGGGACTGAATACAAGAATAAATGACTTCTCACGATGGATGTTTCTGTCGTGATGTGTTAATGACCGGTATTCCCGTGATGGGGAAATCTTACCAACCGCCCGTCCCACATGTATCTCCAGGACTCGTCCAGTGATGAGTTCAGTGACACCGACAGCGAGAGCAACTTCCCGCTGATGATTCCTCAGGACTATCTGGGCCTGGCCTTCTTCTCCATGCTCTGCTGTTTCTGGCCCCTGGGCATCGCTGCTTTCTACCTATCACAAAAGGTATACAATGTTAAAATCTCACCTGACTCTGTGTGTGTGTGTGTGTGTGTGTGTGTGTGTGTGTGTGTGTGTGTGTGTGTGTACACACATATATATATATATACATACATATATAATCCAGTGAGTCAAGTAAATTCTTTATGAGACAGTAGGGTTTTATATATATATATAAATGGCATATAGTATGTAAAGTGTAACTTTATATGAGGGGTGACTGTATATTTGAAGAAACCATGTGTAATTACTGCCTGAGCATGGCCTCTTTTGTTCAGTGTGAACTTTAAATCAAAAATGGTCGAGAAGAGTCCACTCAAGTAGAAAGGATGCCTGTAACCAGCATCTGCCGTTTTCAGACTCTTTTAGCAGAACATCAGTTTGCCGAGATGGCTGCGTAGATCGCCCGAGGCTTGTGAATACCAGCTTTTGAATGTAGTCTGTATCAGAGTGCAAAAAAACCCTGGGAGTGGTGTGTGTGTGTGTGTGTGTGTGTGTGTGTGTGTGTGTGTGTGTGTGTGTGTGTGTGTGTGTGTGTGTGTGTGTGTGTGTGTGTATTTGCTTTCTCTCACTACCATTCAGCAAACCTGACTGGTATTTACCATTCACATTATGCTCCAGGAAAACAGAAAAATTACATATAGTCCCTTTAAATGTAAGGCCCTGTATTGAATCAGCTGTGTGTGTGTGTGTGTGTGTGTGTGTGTGTGTGTGTGTGTGTGTGTGTGTGTGTGTGTGTGCGCGCGCGCTGGGATGAGCTGACGCTGGCTTACAACAGGTGACAGTGTCCTAAGTGCAAGTGTGGACATTATGGAATTGCTTTGAGGTTTAGGCAAGGATTACACCTAGATTTGAGGGATTATGCCACCAAAGCTTCGCAATAGCACAAATCTGGACAATGCAAACAGGGAGTGCAGGCGAGGGTTGACCAGGGTGCCATGTGCCCGTCTGCTGTGCGGCCCAGTTCATCGGCAGTTTTTTTGTGTCGCGTTCGTGTGCTTTTAGAAGCACAAGTAATTCAGCGTAGACTTAGAAACATGCCCGATGGTCGACACACCCCCCCCCCCAACATCTAAACCAGACTTCTACATAGACGTTGACCCAGAAACAGGGCTTGCTGCCCTGTGCGTTGGTCAAACAGGAAGACGAGGGCTGATAAGCATGATTTTCCTTCAGATTTGCACGTGGGGCAGTTTGCTCAGGCAGTGAATCTGGTTTAGCCCTGCTTCGATGTGACACGGTATGATGCTGTTTACAATGCGCTTCAGTTCAGTAGAGTGCAAACATCCATTTTATTTCTGCTATATTTTTTTTTTTCTTCCCCCCTTTTTCCCCCCAATAGTACTTGGCCAATTACCCCACTCTTCCAAGCTGTCCCAGTTGCTGCTCCACCCCCTCTGCCGATCCGGCGAGGGCTGCGGACTACCACATGCCTCCTCCGATACATGTGGAGTCGCCGGCCGCTTCTTTTCACCTGACAGTGAGGAGTTTCGCCAGGGGGATGTAGCACGCGGGAGGATCACACTATTTCCTCCAGTCCCCCCCCCCAAACAGGCGCCCCGACGGACCAGAGGAGGCACTAGTGCAGCAACCAAGACTCATACCCACATCCGGCTTCCCACCCGCAGACACGGCCAATTACTATATTTTTGACACTGGAACAAGAAATATTCTTGTAGAAATAAATAAACACAACCCCGTTACAGAAGAGAGAAGACAGAGACAAATGTAGTTTAGCATTTAAGTCAAACAACAGTTTTAGTTTGATGACTGAATGCAATAAACCTTTGCACTCTGGGCCTAAATTAGGTAGCTTTAACACTGATTTGAGTTTCTTTATTTTCCAAGACTACAAACTGCGGCACGGTGTGGTCCAGTGTTTAGTGCGGTCGCCTCACAGCAAGAAGGTCCTGGTTTTGAACCCCGGGGTGGTCCAACCTTGGGGGTCATCCCAGGTCGTCCTCTGCGTGGACGACCTGGGATACTCCTATTTGTGCCTCCGAGCAAGGCATGGCAAGCCAAACTGGAGTTGGTCCCCGGGTGCTGCAGAGCGGCTGCCCACTGCTCCTAGCTACACAGCTAGGGTGGGTTAAATGCAGAGGAAGAATTGCCCCACGGGGGTTAATAAAGTAGTAAAAAATATATATATATATATATATACCCCTGTAGAGAGAATGCCATCAGTGTGAATGGAAATCAATTTGACAACGTTTCTAAAAATATAATAGTATAAAGAGATAGGTTTGTTGCATCGGGCTTTACCGACACCGGTACTGATTCAGTCACGATTCCCACCAGACTTTCGATGAAACACGCTGTTTGAACCGGTGCACCGATTTGAATCGGTGAATCGTTACACCAAAAGTTTTTCCGGCAGGCGTCCGGGTAGCGTAGCGGTCTATTCCGTTGCCTACCAACACGGGGATCGCTGGTTCGAATCCCCGTGTTGGCTCCGGCCTGGTCGGGCGTCCCTACAGACACAATTGACCGTGTTTGCGGGTGGGAAGCCGGATGTGAAGTGGGTGTGTCCTGGTCGCTGCACTAGCGCCTCCTCTGGTCAGTCGGGGCGCCTGTTCAGGGGGGAGGGGGAACTGGGGTATAGCGTGATCCTCCCATGCGCTACTTCCCCCTGGTGAAACTCCTCACTGTCAGGTGAAAAGAAGCGACTGGCGACTCCCCGTGTATGGGAGGAGGCATGTGGTGGTCTTCAGCCCTCCCCTGGAACGGCAGAGGGGGTGGAGCAGCGACCGGGACGGCTCGGATTGAATAATTGAGTAATTGGCGAAGTACAATTGGGGAGAAAAAACGGGGGGGGGGGTTTCAGGCAAGATGGTGACAATGATGACCAAGTTAAGATGGAGGGAAAAGTGAACATTCCTAATTCTTCCGTCAGCCCAGTTGACAGCGGCTCTCGGCACCTCCATCTCCGGTCGCAGGAGGCCTCTCTAGTTGATGTAGGCATCCTTCCTGGACCGCAGAGGGAGGGGGAGGGGGGAGAGGGGGGATTCCATTAACAGCCATGAAAAAGGAACCGGCATCGAGCTCCAAAGGCCCTTTGTTCAGATCAATGGCCTTAGTTAAGGTTTAATTAGAGTCATAACAAGCAGCCCCAAGGTGATGGATTTCCGATAGCGTCGAGCGCCGCCCTAAAATAAGGGTCGGAGTCAAAGACAAGGGCTCGGGGATGGAGGGGGGGAGGGGGGAGAGCGAGGCCGGCGGGGAGGAAAAAGGGGAGTGATGAATGAGGCACGAGCGTAGGGTGAGAGATCCAGGGACGGAAGGTAGTATGGACCTAGCATGTGAATAGGAGGAAAGCGAAGCGAGGAGGAGGCAGGGGGGAGGACACTGACAAATGACGACCGATGTCCTTCTCTTTTCTCCCTCTTCTCCTCTTTTTTTTCTTTTGGTTTTTGTCTCTCCCCCTCTCCTGCGTTGCTCAGACCAACAAGGCGTCGGCGCAGGGGGATTTCCAGGGGGCCAACGCAGCATCCCGCCAGGCCCTGTGGCTCTCTGTGCTCTCCATCGTCTTCGGAGTCATAACCTACATCTGTGCGGTGGCAGCGCTCATCTCCTACCTGTCCGGGAAACCGCCTTAAGGAGGCGCCATTGCGGAAGTACACACACGCACGCACACACACGAACACACGCACACACACACACACACACACAGAAAGATATAGCCCCAACACACTACGTGGAAATGTGTATACATGATCACAAACTTTGCCCTTTGACCCCACGCGGATAGACACCCAAACACACAGACCGCAAGATGGCGGCGCTTGGGCCGAACCGTCCAATCACACGCGAGGAGCGACGTTCTGCTAATAATCACGTCAGACTGGATTCGGACGTCATTCAAGGATGAGGAGGGATTGCTCGGAGGATTATCGTTACACGTGTGTGTGTGTGTGTGGGGGGGGGGGGGAGGGGGAATCATCCGTCCGCATTCAACCGTTTCGAAAAGTATTATAATGATCATAATAAGACTTTCTGTAAGGTTGTCATTCAACGCTTATGAAACGCAGTCCGTAAAAGTGTGTTTATGTTGTCAGCCCAGGTTTTACATTATCAGCTGTAATTTCATTTTGTGTTGAAACGTCACACCCTCCCCCCCTTTCCCCCCCCATGTTGACATAAAACTCCTCGCGTTTACTTCTGTATGAAAAAGAACAAAAAAACACCGTCGCAACATTGTAGATATTAGCGACGAAAAATGAGACGAGGCATGAAGTTGTGCGCATGACCGGAAGTTGTCCCGTCACATGACGACACGGCTTGGTGACCGCGGGGGGGGGTTCACGTGAAGGTCCCCGCGGGGGCTTCCGGTAAAAGCTCGCGTAGGAAAGAGGCAACCCGAAGACGACCCCCGAGCTCCTCGTCCGAGACTCCCAGAACCGCGAGGCGCCGTCCCGCAGACCGGAGTGATTCGGTTGGGTTTCCGTAATCGCACACAACTGTGTTTATGTTAACATACGTGCCAAAGTGATACGTCTTTTAAAACACACGTCCAGGGCGTCCGGACGGAGATGAGCGGTTCGAATCCTCGCGTTACCTCCGGCTTGGCTGGGCGTCCCTACGGGTGGGGAAACCGGATGTGGGTATGTGTGCTGGTCGCTGCACTAGCGCCTCCTCTGGCCGGTCGGGGCGCCTGTTCGGGGGGGGGGGGGGAGGGGGTAGCGTGATCCGCCCACGCGCCGCGTCCCCCTGGTGAAACTCCTCCCTGTCAGGTGAAAAGAAGCGGCTGGCGACTCCACATGTATCGGAGGAGGCATGTGGTAGTCTGCAGCCCCCTCTCCCTCCCCCCCCCGGATCGGCAGAGCGGGTGGAGCAGCGACCGGGATGCCTCGGAAGAGGTGTAATTGGCAACTGGAGAGAAAAAAGGGGAGCCGCCCCCCCCCCACAAAAAAATGTGTGTGAGAGTTTTAAAGAGAAATATAAAGTGGAGAGGAGCAAAGCCACAGCTCTGGGTATTTAAAAGAAGTTTCTATATATGATAGCAAGAGGAAATTGACAGATGCAGTTTTTTTTTCTATACATGGAAGAACTCTAGGGATCCTGGTATGAGTCATTCTGTTATGAGGCAACCAGGACGTTATTCCACGCTCTCCAAATATAGACCTTCTATTTCCCACTGCAATGTGTTGCCACTTAGATGACTGAAGTGCAAGAGACACTGCTTTCAATACCAAGTCAGCAACATCACGGCTGAGGCGCTGCACCCAAATGTGTCACCGTGCACCAAAAACAACAAAAAAAACCGTCACTCTGTTCCAATAGCCTTTTCTTGCTAAATTCTGCAAAGACAAGACTTGATGTCCACCGGGGGACCCTACTGGAGAGACATCCAGCGGCCATCCATCCATCCTAGTGCATGACTCCAGTTAAGTTTTCATTTCAGCCACAGCAGAATCCTGCATGGTGGAAGTTTGCACTTTGCCACGTCGAAGCCCAGTCCACGCTTCCACTTCAGCTTCCGCCCTTCTTGGTCTTGAATGGTTGCGAGAATAAGCTTTGATGACAAAAACCTCTAAGCCATATTGGTTTGAGGTTACTGTGCCATATACGACAAAATGTTGATTAAGGGAAGTCCCCATGACAAAAAAACAAACAAACAAACAATTCAAAGACTTTAAGGTAAATTTTATTGATGTTTTCTATTTAGATATATATAGTTTTATAGAATCCAGACTGGGATCACCTGTTATTCATTTCTCATTCGAATCAGATATGTTGTGTGTGCCGGAGGACCAGTGTTGTATCAAGACTGAACTGATTTATGGTCGTGACTACAGGAACCAATGTGAGCATTTGACAGCCCATGTGTGTGTGTGTGTGTATATCTCAGCGTGAAAATGGCGTCATCTACCATCATGTGCACCAAGTTAAGACCACAAATACCCCTGTGCAGCTCAGACAACTGCCCCCCCCCCAAAAAAAACCAACCCTTTCTTCACTGGGCATTGTATTCAATGGTGGTGCCCTTTTGTTGCCACAGCTGAGGCGCCACAGTGGGTTATGAGTCCGTTAGGAAGCATCTCACGTCGGCCGGATTGGTCAAAGAGTCTTTAACGGCGGCACTTTCGTGACAGGAACTTTGTTTTCTGGAGAAACTGATTCACAGATATACATGGATGGATGCATTTCGGCACAAAGCGTAATAAATGTGTGTCCGGTGACTCCGAGTCTTGACAGACAAAGGTCATGGTAAATGAGCTGTGTTAGTATACGATACATATATAAATATACAGTACTTTTCTTGTCCCCGTTCACATCTCACCTCCTTGTACTAAATCATAAGTAAATACAAAAAACAAAAAAACAATATCGATGAATGCAAAATAAATGCACTTGGTTTGACATTCATCCTTTCTGGTCCCAGTTTTGCCCGTGTGTGACTGAATGTACTTTTAACCATCTTGAACCCTACATGCTACTGTGAATCTGCTTTGGATAATGTAATTGTTAATGAAGGCATCATACCCATATAACCTTGTCATTCTTTACGCTCCAAACGGTTTACAGCACCCCCTAACACACACACACACACACACACACACACACACACACACACACACACTGCTGCAGAACAGATCCTCTACAGCCGGACTTCAGACCAGAAATGGGTGCTAAAAATGGTATCACACCAAAAAAGAAAAAAGAAAAGACGAGAGCGACGGTGTTCAGAGGGTTTTGGAATACCGTCGCCTGACAGAATCTCTGTAGAAGTTGAAGATCTTCTCCGACGCCTTCTGGCTTACTGCGATGCACTGATGGTACTGTGGCAACACAAAAGGACACATTCAGGGACACGAGGAACGAGTGAACTGAAAACATCCCGTTTCGTTAGAGCCGGTTTAGACCACCGACACGGCAGGGCACAAGAAAACAGGGCGTCGAAAATCAAACAAACCGAGTCTCTGTTTTATTTTACCAGAAAGGAATCAGGAGTATGTCTAATTCCTTGCCTTTTACATTTCTAACCGGAAATGAAAAGGGTCACACTTTTTGGTTATAGTAAACCAACACCTAAAAAAAAAAAAAAACCAGAATCGACGGTCTGCTTTAGGAGTAACCACCGGCCGTTGTTTCACAATGTCACCCTGAAATGAGCCATTTCCCCGTTCCACCCCACTGACCTCATGAACTGAAAACGATCCTTTGGTTGATGACATCATCACCCTGCGCTTCACACTGTCAATAGCAAAGGTCATCAAAGCTCGACTTTGCTGAGCAGGCCGGGGGGAGGGGGAGGGGGAGGGGGGGAGAGAGAGACACATATTTACGTTAACAGTGACCATGTTTAGCGTTTACACAGCACAGTGAGAAACTGCTGAAACCATCTGTGGGATTTCATCGACAAAAAAGGCCGTGGTTGAAAACGCAAGTCGGCACAGCGCCCTTGGCTTCACCTTCTCCTGCGCTGTTGTGGGGTCCGTGATGATTTGACCTTCTTTGTCGATGGCGCAGGTCACGCCACAGAACAGAAAGCTCATAGGCAGCCCCGCATCCATAAGAGCCATGCAGGCGGCGTTCAAGAGGCAAGACGAGAGCTGGGCCGGGCGGGGTTAAGGAGGTACGCTCGACAAGCGAACGCCGTCAGGACTCTAGTGAACACGTCCGTGTCAAACGTGAACTTCATAGCACACGGGGGGAAGGCCTCCCCCCCCCTGCACCGCCCGGCGACAGAATCGACATGGTTTCACACGGTAGTGGATCTAGAGATTTTTTCCTGGGGTGGCAAAGGGGTGGCAACACTGTGTCCCAGAGGTGGCAGCTGCCACCCCCTTGCCACCCCGTAGATCCGCGCCTGTGAGGGGGGAGGGGCGATTCTAAATCGGCGACTTCTGTTTGAGATGAGTTTGGTGCGGGTCTCATTGACCTTCACCATGCATGTACATAAAATATACTTTTAAAAACATATTATCTGATTTTTATAAACGGGGTGGCAACAGGGGTGGCAAGACTGTGTCCCAGAGGTGGCAGCTGCCACCCCTGTTGCCACCCTGTAGATCCGCCCCTGGTTTCACACCATGAGGACACCTAATTCCCAACAAGGATACTGAGCCGGCGTCGTGCAACACCTGAAGAAACACGGAGAAAGAGGAGCGCGGGTGGAGTGACGACAGCAGAGACGCCTCACACGTCTCCCTCACACACTGCTCCTGTGCTCGCTCTCTCACGCCTACAAACAAAAGCACAAAAGGAGAAAAGGGGAGATTGGTTCACGCTCGCCAGACATGGCTGAACGGTGCCTCCACGTGGTAGGTACCGGTACTGCAGCGTTCACATCCTACCCGGTGTGGCGAGGAGCCTATAATTCTTGACAGCCATTCTGACACCCGTTAACGTTTCTCTTGCCGTTCGCGATTTTGTGGAGAAACAACAAATAACCGCAAATAACAACAGTTATAGAAATTTATTCACAAAGCCACAGATTCACAGAGAGTTGAATCAGTTCATCTGGACGCAACTAATTCCACTTTCTGTGATTTTCTCACCTGGATTACAGGAAGTCCCCGGGTTACGAACGGGTTCCGTTTTGAGTCGAATTTGTATGCAAGTCGGAACCGTTACGTACAGTTCACGTCTAGCGTCAATTAGTCCAATGTTTGTCTTAGTATATATTTTACCTAAAACATCCTAAATATAATAATGCCGTAATAATAATAAATCTAACTACAGTACAGTATTTATATGAGAGAGAATGTGTGTCCAAGTATAAAGAACATTTCTTACATTTCAACAAACTCCCCACCTGCCACTGCCCCGGGAGCGGGTCGCGACCGGCGGAGGCCGGCCGTTTGGCGCCAGAAGCGAGAGCCCGCTTGGGGGTTCACCACCTCCCCGCCTCGCCGGGTAAGTGCGGGGGGGGGGGGGGCAACGATAAGAGCGTTTCACCTCTCTCTGAACGCTTCATTATTTCCGCTGTCGTTTCAGTCGTGATCGTTTTCCTTTTCTTCGACGCATCACCGGTAAACACGAGTCAAAACACAACGCACACAACAGCGACTACGCGATCCGACTTAAAATGGTGGCCACGGCGTGGCGCTGTTCTCCCCCGGGCCAACGAACCGCCTGAAGCGCGCAGTGTTTTGAGCGTCGCGCAAAGTAGTCCGTCCATTCGTCGGTATGAACCGTTGTGTGTAACTCTCATGTTTTTTTAAAATAACAATGTAACCGGTTATTTTCTCGCCCGGTGCGGGATTCGATACAGGGAGTACCGCACCGCAAGGCGACGTCACTAACCGCTCGGCTAAAGGGTCAGACCCGCTAGCTAGGGGCTAACGTGTCTTATTAGTAGTTTACAATAGGCTTTACGGGGGTCGGTTTGTAAGTAGGGGCATTCGTAACCCGGGGACTTCCTGTATTGAGCATGCAAAACCACAGATTATAAAAATAAAAGATACAATTAAAAAAAAAAACAACAACACATGAACAAACCGCCCCGCATTGAAAGGTTTGGGCTGTGTGACCCTCCCTTCTTCAAGTCAGCTGTGAATAATTCATACACACGGCGCGGACAGCAAACAAATTAAACATAACAGCGTAATGGAAAACAATGCATCACTCACTTGACAGTCCCACTTTGCAGTGTACCACCACCTCCAAGGTCGCCCGGTCGTATATCTCCTTGCTGACTTTGACTTCCACAGGCCCGTACACTCCGGCCATCACGCTCGTGTCTCCTTCAGAGGGAGCAAAAAGGGACGCATCACTGAACGGGATGCACAGTTCGTTCTTCTCAGGTAGATTACGGACAGAATCAAACGGGATAAGCGCGGTTTAATATCGTAATAGACTCGTTAAATTATGCGTATAACAGTTGTGTATAAGTCACAACAGCGTGACTGTAGTCTAGGACGCTGCAGTTTTAAGTTTTTACTACAGCCGGTTTACGGCAGTCGGTTTACGGCAGTAACACGGGACGCGGTTGATGCTATGCTGTACGCGTATGTGACGTTTACCGTGGCAGCAATAAACACAGTTTGATTCAAAGTCGCGGTCCGAGTTTTGCTGGACACAACAATAACCAGGTAACATTAACGAATATCAATCTAAGATAGTGTTAACTACTAATAAGACACGTGTAACCAGGTTAAAATTAATGTTTTTATTTTATTTTGTTTGAGTATGAAATATCACCAAATCCTGTCTGTGTGCTGTTATTTGTGTTTACTACATTTTATTTTATGTCATTATTTACTTTTATGTATGTTTTCCAACGACCGTCATATACGTGTACTGTCGCTTTAAGAGAGAGGTCTTGTGGGTACACGGAAGAGGGAACGCGGGAGAGGCCATTTTTGTTTTGTGGGAGGAGTCTCAAGCAGCAATCGAGCCGAGCCACACGTGTTTCTTACCGTAGCACAGTTTTGCTGGTTGAGGAGAACGTAACCTTGAGTATCCCTGTAAGAAGATACTGCAAGCTGTGGGATAAAATACTTGTTTATCCTTTCTTACATCGGAGTCCCGTGGACGGTTTCTCCTTCTAACGCACACGAGTGGAGTCCGGGCAGTGGTTGAACTTCGACCCCCACGTCCGTAAGAAACACCGCTCCCGCTGGAGGACTGGACGGTTGTCGAAGGGTTTGAAACCAAAATAAATGGCAAGGTGGGCCAAATAGAGTCCTGTGTGTCCCCCCTCCTTCCTTGATGATGATGAGAGACTGAGGGCCCCCCCCAACACCTGGGGCCCCACACAACTAGAACACAACGCAGAGCTACTGATGAGAGTGACGGGCATGCAGCAGGCTGACCAGCACAGAACAGCATAGGACTGCCCCCGTTACACACGTTAGCCCCTAGCTAACGGGTCTGACCCTTTAGCCGAGCGGTTAGTGACGTCGCCTTGTGGCGCAATACAGCCCGTATCGAATCCCGCACCGGGCAAGAAAATAACCGGTTACGCTATTATTTTAAAAAACATGAGAGTTACACACAACGGTTCATACTGACGAATGGACGGACTACAGTGCGCGACGCTCAAAACACCTAGGGACAATTTTAGTTTGGCCGATTCACCTGACCTGCGTCTCTGTACTGTGGGAGGAAACCGGAGCACCCGGAGGAAACCCACGCAGACAACATGCAAACTCCACACAGACCCAGGACGACCCCGAGGTTGGACTACCCTTCTACTCTACACAACATTGTTTTGAGGAACAGAATGGGAGGATGTCTTTATGCGTGCTCAATAATCCAGGTAAGGAAATCACAGAACGTTGAATCAGTTCATCTGGACACAGCGTTTACTGAGAGAAACGATTCATCACTCGTCTAAGTGACCTCTTCAGTCTCAACTGACTGCAGGTATCCCCACCCTTATAAACAACACAGTGGCATCACGACCGGAAACAACTATTCCCAGATCCTGTGACCAGTACACACGGCCATGGTAACTCTAGTTAATGCTCGCAGCAATTTGCATATGAAACACCGTTGTTTTCGGTCGTCATGCCCCTGTATTGTTTATAAGGGTGGGGATACCTGCAGTCGGTTGAGACTGAACAGGCCACTTACGCCCCTTTCCCACTGCATGGTACCGGCTCAACTCGACTTGACTCTATTCGACTCTACTCGCTTTACTTTTTGGGAGTTCATTTTCCACTGCAGATGGTACCCCCTCACCGCGAAGCCCCCCGCTGGTCGTTTGTGGGCATGTCGACTAGTTTTGTCTTTAAAGATTTGATTTATATTTAAATAAATATACATATATTTACATTTTATTTATTTATAGTGGCATTTTCACGTCACCTTTTGCATGGGCTAGCAGTCAGCTTAGCCTGCCCAGCTCTCCCAGCCATCAAACGAAGACAAAACTGAAGACACAGACGTGGACAAAGACACTGCACGGACGGCACTGGGTGAGGCCGCCGCAAACGCGAATTCGCGCCGCCATCTTCCCACACCGGAAGCGGACCAAGGGCTTCAAGGGCTAAACATTCCGGAGAGAACGCGCTTCCTTCGAAGCGGCGGGCTTTTGTTTTCAGGATACTGTTAGCCCAGGTTTTCGGTCCAATGGGACATTTTTCAGACTGTTGGGGTTTCGGAGTAATGGGCTGTTGGAACAATTGGCAGCCCCCCCCCCCTCTAAAACCCGAATATGCCAAAAGAACAATGAAGAACACGAAGACAGAGAGCAGAAGTGGGGATTCGGGTGTCATTGGGAAACATTTTATTTCACTCATTTTATCTTTTGCCCAGTTTTATTTTTGGCCGTAGACGTTATAAATGGTGTTTTGGGGGTTTAATTTCGTCACTATAGATATCTGACGTTTTTCAGACAGTCGCAGTGATGTAAGTTTTTGTGTAGCTCCTGTTCTGCCACTTGCTGAGCCGACAGCATTGCAGCTCATCTAAAATCAAACTGGAACCTGCTTTTTTTGGGGGGGGGGTCACATTCGGCCACATGTTTCTCGGTAACACATTAGTATGGGGAACGTAGTCACCATTAATTAGGTGCTTATTAGCATGCAAATTAGCAACATATTGGCTCTTAATTGGTCATTATTACGTACTCATTAATGCCTTATTCTGCATGGCCTTATTATACAACCAGTAAGCCATTAACTATGAGTTTTCCCTCTATAACCTCAGAAGTATTGCTTATTAGTAGTACCATCTCAATATGCTTTGCTTAGTATGGACTTTATGAGGTGGTAGTACCACAAGAAGTTATTCTCCCTTACTAACACTTAATGAATATGGTCTGTTCCTACATAACAAAACACAAAACTACAAGTGTTCATAGTGTTAAATTACTGTAAATTAAGTTTTTTGTTACTTAGAATATGCTCCCCATACTAAAGTGACATCTTGATCATTACTAATTCACTGGTAATTAAGTGTTTTTATGTTCCCCATACTAAAGTGTTACCCGTTTCTCATATATTGTATATTAAGAGCATTTACAGGATATTGTCGTGGTTTACTTGAGAACCCATTAAGCATAATTAAATCCCTCAAGTCATTCTGGCAGTTCCACTTAAAGCACATTGGAAACCTCTTTTCTATGCGCTGGAAAACGTTAAAGGCAACTGGTACACCATCTCAGAGGAATCACAGACAACATCTGTGTATAACAGAATGTTAGTTTCTTCCATGGTAATGGTGAATATACTCATTCACAACTCACATCAACAGTTTTCTATGCGTTGAGTGAGCTTTGCTGTCATTTTAGATTATTTTGAATCGCATGACTGCTGTTGGGTGTTGCCTGGGTTGTACTGTTTTTCTGCCAATATGCCCGTTGTAACGTGCACGGATAAGTAGACACGTTAGCCCTTGGCTAACAGGTCGGACCCTTTAGTCGAGCGGTTAGCGATGACGCCCGCGGTGCGGGAGATACGGGTTCGCGTCCCGGCTGCGGCGGTTCCTGCGGTTGCTCCTCGAATTCGCTACATTGGTGTCAGAAGTGGGATGGTGAGGCCGTGAGGTCATCGGAAGCGCGTGCGCCCAGAGGCGTAAGGGAGCTAAATGCTGAAGCACAGCGACGCCCTTCCCGAAGGAGGGGGGTAGTGTAATGTACACGAATAAGTAGAAACGGGTCGGACCCTTTAGTCGACTGGTTAACGTAGTCGCCCGCGGTGCGGGAGCCCCGGTTCGCGTCCCGGCTGTGGCTGCCCCCCCCCCCGAATTCGCTTCGTGTTGGCTGGGTTGTACTGTTTTTCTGCCAATATGCCCGTCATCAAGAGTTGTATCACCCTCGTTTTTTTGCTGACAGATTAGCAAGACTTTGTGCCTTGAGGATGACGAGACCTCTGATTTAAGGTCTGAGGTCATAATTCGTAATGAACATTATGCCACTTTATAAACTGCAGGAATGTTCTTGCCACATGGTGGTGGTGCAATGGCTGCCAGCGAAGGGCTCCTCATAAAACAAACAATAGTTTTATTCATTCATTCATCCAGTTTTATACAGTTATACACAGTGTAACGGAACTATATATAGTTTATAGTTTTACTTCATCGTTCTCGGCTGCAAAGTAAGGAGGGCCCCCAAGGAAAAATCTTGCCTAGGGCCCCCTGAGGTCTAGAGCCGGGCCTGTATCTATGAAAAACTACTAAAGGTAAAATCGTCGCGTCTCACGCAGATCGCTTCAAAAGGTATTCCTGTACACTACAGACGGTCTGCCGTCCCACTTCCAGAGTACACGGCGCGTTGCGTTGCGAGATGTGACCTGCGGGGTTAAATGGAGTTTGGCTGACTTGAGCTACTGAATCTGGTGCGGCACAGAGCGTCTCCTCGTGTCGGAGAGGTCTGAATCGTCCTAACGTGTCTGATTACCTTGGGTGAAGGACGCTGATCCGTCGGGTCTAGAGAGGATGCTCTGTTCGCAGCAGAACTTTCTTAACGTAGCGCCGGAACTCGAGGCGGCGCGGACCTCCATCGTGCTTGCGCTCCTGTGCACGCGGCTGGACGCGAAGTGATGATGTGACTTGTTTTGACTCTTTGAAGCGTTTTGTGTACGGCGCCCGACAAGGCTCAAGAGGCTCCTAATGGGTCGGAGGCTAGCTCCCGTCGATGCAGAGAACGGAAACGGAGTAAAGAACGGTCAACTGAGCATGCGCGAAATGCCTCTACCATGCCCCCCCCCCCCGCGTAGCGTCCGGGCGGCGATATTATGAACCCTACATAGCCCTCGCCAAAATCCCGTACCCTGTCCCAAATCTCGCGAACGGACGCCGGATTTCCGCTGCGTTGCTAAGGAAACAATCAACTATCAACTCGGTGCGAAGCAAAGCTAACGTTAGCTACCTTCAATTTTGGTCGCCAAAGTTAGTAAATTTTTCCCCCTAGTGGCAAAATAATAATTAAAATGGCAGTCTTATGTGCTCTCCTCTGTTCATGATCCTCATTGCTCATTGAAACTTGAGTAGTTTCGATGTCTGATACTTCATTACTTTTACCCAAGTAGCCTATAGCTTTTCAGCAGGCCTTCTTTATACAACACTGTGCACTATACACTATAGGCCTAGGCTAATAGTAGAAAATGTAAACTTTCTGGTAAATGAAGTGAAAGACATGACTAGGATGTTTGTCTTATGATTTAAGTGTTTGCCCTGAAAACGAAATTAAGCAGGAAGTCTAGATTATTTTTGGTTTTGATTAAAAATAATCAAAATATTAAGTTACATAACTTATGAATCGTCTAAAAAGTGAACCATGGGGTTGAAATTATGATTGTGAGGGAAAGAATAGCCTTAAGTTGACTAACCTAACAATTTTAGGTTACAAGGTCTGCCTCTGCTCCTTGGATACGTTATTGGTATTATATTAATGTTGATTGTGGATAACTTAGACAGGTTAAATTGTGGGTGTACAGCGTTTCCTTGATGAGCGCTAACCCCATAACAACATATTTTCGCGTTGCTACGGTGGCGCACACGTGACAAAGCCAGAAACGGGATTTTGGCGAGGCCTATGTAGGGTTCATAATATCGCCGCCCGGCAAGAATACAGAGCAGTGTTTCTCAACCCAGTCCTCAAGGACCCCCTATCCTGCAGATTTTCATTGTAACCCTGCATAGGTAGCCCTGCTTGTACTTACTCGACCAATCATCTCGCAGCACTTATGTATGCAAGGTGTGCAACATCTGACAAAATTCATTGCTGATTGGTTGAATAACTACAAACAGGTACCTATTCAGGGTTGCAAAGAAAATATGCAGGATAGGGGTTCCTTGAGGACTGGGTTGAGAAACACTGATTCCTCAGGGTTGTCCGGTTTCTCCATATTTATTCATACTAGTTACAGAAATGTTAGCAATTCACCTCAAAAATTGTGATGACATTAATCAACTAAATGTATTAGGTACAGACAGTATCGTCAGCCAACTAGCAGATGACAATTTTCTTAAAAGATAGACACCAAATTCCAACAACTATTGAAAAAGTTGAAAAATTCTCTAAAGCTTCAGGATTAACACTAAATTTAATAAAATTGTGAACTATTGGCTGTGCATGACACCCCACGAAAAGAAATCTGTAATATTCCCATTAAATCAGAAATCAAATAGCTGGGAATTTTCCTCTCAAAAGACCAAAAACGAAGTCAGTCTTTGAATGTAGAAAATAAGTTAAAGGAATGTAAATCAAAGCTAAACATCTGGCTCCAAAGACACCTATCGGTTCTTGGCAGAATTTATTTAACTAAGATGGAATGCTTATCAAGGTGTATTTACCCAGCCTATTCTCACGCCATTCCAAAAAAAATTAATCAAATCAATCAATCAGATTAATTTAAATTTCATTTGGCGAAACAGACCACACTATATAAAGAAAAGCCATATGGTTAAAGAAGTAAAGGATGGAGGACTAAAAGTTATTGATTTTGATTGCCTTAATGGAACTTTAAAAATAAATTGGCTAAAATCTTTGATCAAACATAGTAACTCCTTCTGGTACTGTATTCCAAATCACTTATTCAATAAAATTGGAGGATTGAAATTTCTACTCAGAACTGACTATAATATTGATAAACTTCCTGTTTCATTATCAGAGTTCCACAAACAGATGCCGTTGTATTGGAGAATGTTATATGTACGTAACTTTTCACCCCACACCACTGTACTTTGGAATAATAGATATATATTATATCGGAACAAGTCTTTATTCTTTAAGGATTGGTATGAGGAAATTATATGGGCAATAGTTGATCTAATGGATCCTAGTGGTAATTTATTAAATTATGAACAATTCCAGACTAAACATACTTTCAAGCCTTCCAAATCAGACTTTACTAAATTACATAAAGCACTCCCCAAAGAATTTGTATCTATGCTAACAAATATAATGACTCACCAACCTATACAGCCACGATTGGCCCCACTGTCAATTCAAGGGTTTTTAATCTTGGACAAAACGTGATAATCATTTTATTAGAAACTGTCTCACTGAAAACTTATTCCCTGAAAGACAAAACAAAAATGACATTTTACACAAATTTGATAAAAATTCAATTATTAAATTGAGGACAATGTATCTAACATTTATGTTCATTTTGTGAAAATGACATAGAACTACGGACCATGTGTTTTTCTCACGTGGTGTGGTACTTTTGTTCTGGCTTGACATTCACAAATGGATAAAGCAAAGGATTTTGTCCTTTCCACTTTCGATTTCTAGAGACAATATAACATTTGGTATGATTTTGCAAAACAAAGACGATGAACTCGGTTGTAACGTAATCCTCTGCTTAGCCAAATTCTTTATTCATAAAAATAGATACTTTAAGTCATCCCCCAAATTTGTTGTTTTTTCAAATGAATTTAGATTATACTTGAAATCTTTAAAACTAATGACCGATACAAAAGCTCTAGTGCAGTGTTTCTCAACCCAGTCCTCAAGGAACCCCTATCCTGCATATTTTCTTTGCAACCCTGAATAGGTGCCTGTTTGTAGTTATTCAACCAATCAGCAATGATTTTGTCAGATGTTGCACACCTTGCATAAGTAAGTGCTGCGAGATGATTGGTCGAGTAAGTACAAGCAGGGCTACCTATGCAGGGTTACAATGAAAATCTGCAGGATAGGGGTTCCTTGAGGACTGGGTTGAGAAACACTGGTCTAAAGATTTATGAGGTGTTAAAACATTTTCCCACTGAATTAGGAGACTGATATCCTTATTAATTCCCCCTTGCATGATGGACTATGTTTTATTGTTTTCAATTAGTGTATGTCATGTCTTTAATTTATTATTGTTTGTACCCTTATTTTCATAATACATTACCGTATATTTGTCATGTGACATTCAACCTCTATGCACTTCCTGATATACTGTATAGAAATGTTTACATACTGTTCCCTTTGGCACTTTGGATATACTATCTATGTATTTTTGGATGGAATGTATATTTGCCATGTTTGTTTTGTGATGAACTTTTTTCAAGAATCTGTACATGAACATGAACAATGTTCAATAAAAAAAACCGGTGTGGGAGAAAAAAAGAAAAAAAAAAGGATCAAGAGGATCTGATCAGCATCCATCCATCATCCACACCGCTTGTCCTGCTCTCAGGGTGGCGGGGACGCTGGAGCACCCGGAAAGTGTGAAAGAATAGGTGGTACTAAAGTTTATTTGGACAAAGAAGATATTTTATGTTTTAATGAAATAGAAAAACTTTATTTTTTGGTTAAATCTTTATTCTATATAGTAGATTCTACATTCGCAAATGCAAATGGTCAACTAAAAGACCACATATCGTTCAATTTTAAGACGGAACTTAAATATTCCTTGGAATCTGTGTGAAAAGTTCAAAACACATCCACGGAGAATCTGACAACATGCCCTGAACAGATGTATTTAATTTTTTCATTGTCCCCTGCCTTATTGTTGATAATTTATTTTTTTCTTTTATATGTTTGTTATTTTTCTCTACTACGACAACTAACTACTACATAACTGCATATTATACTTCTGCCTTGTACTCCTACTACTACTACTTTCAGCTGCTGCCGTTACAGCGGGTCATCCGTTTCAAACTCCAAAACTCCACACTCATGGGCGCCATTATCCGAAATGAAAAGTTCTGGTAACCCATGGTTACTGACACTAATGCGTAAGCACTCAGTTGTGGTGGCTGGTGTGGCTGAATGTACTGGATATATACATCCACCCACTTTGAGTGTGCATCAATAAGAATGAAAAATATTTTTGCCATGAACGGCCCAGCATAACCCACATGCAACCTTTGCCAGGGTCTGGCTGGTCAGTCCCAGGGATGACGTGGGGCCACAGCTGGAATCTGCCTCTGCTGCTGACATGTGAGGCAACATTCGACCATGTTCTCCACGGAGATCTGTTTGCTGAGTTTGATGTGTGGATTTGTTGATCACTTCAGATGAATGGCAATGGCTCATCTGTATGTTATATCCTGCTTATTTACATGTTCAACATAAATCATCATTCATCATAACTTGCAGAATGGAAAACCAACAGCACTGGGGGTCCCCGAGGACATGATTGAGAACCATGAGGTGTTTGGGTTGGGAGGTTTTCATTGCTCAGAGGTTTCAGGTGCACGTCTTATGAGGATATATAGGCCTTCACATTTCCCAATGCTCCAAATAAATTTGAAAAACCGATTTTATCCTAAATGGAGTTTTAAGTCCTTAGTGTGCACTGTGTGAGGAGAAAGCAATGTGGTGGTAGTAATGGTACACAGCCGAGGGAAGGCCTGGGCGTAGCACACCGCACTGGATCCCCTCCTCCCCTGCAGACCCTAGCGTGCCCTGGCCCACACTTTCGCAGACTCTCAAAGATGGGTGATCGGTGTTAATTGAGTTTGTAGGTTCTCCGTGTTGTCTTGTCAAATCTACAAAAGCGCAAACCCTGCAAGCAAATATCACTGGAAGAAAACTGACAAAGAGGAGACATGGCGTCGGAGTTGGAGAGCAACATTGGAAGTGAAAACGAGGACATGACAGGGTTTGAACATAAGAAAAGGAAGAAGAATAAATCAAATTGCTCAAGCGATGCTAGTCAGTCATTGAGAGCAGAGGAGACGTATCTCCTCTGCTGGGATGATAGCCGTGACAAGAGAAGATGGGAGTTTCAAGGAGCCACATGAGGAAAGTTTGTAGGGGGAAAACTTAGAGGTGTACTGTCGATCAGGATAACGGGAAGTGGGAGGATTATCAGTGATTGCATCTCAGATAGAGCCCTTAAGATCCGGGCATTTGGAAGTATGTGTGTGACTTGCTTCCCACTCGGATTAAAAGCAAACAAGAAGGGAGTGATAAGTGGCGTGCCACTGTCAGTACAGGCTGAGTCATTTCGGGATCGTTGCGGGTGTGTCAGAGGCAAGAAGAATGACTAGATTCCGAGAAGGGGAGAATGAGGGCAGTAAGTCTGTGTGTTTGACCTTTGAAGGGGAAATTGCCAGAAAGAGCGTACCTTGATTATGTGAGTTACAGGATGAGGCCATATGTGAGAGCTCCTTTCAGATGTTTTAGCTGTCAAGAATATGGACATGTTGCAGCAGTATGTAATGGAGTCAGAAGATGTGGTAGATGTGGGAAGGACAACTGCAACGTGGAAGATTGTAAAGTCGAGAAAGTGCAAGCAAAGTGCCTGCACTGCAAGGGAAATCATGATACGGGGTCAGCACAGTGTCCAAGAAGTATTAAGGAAGAGAAAGTGAATGAGATGAAAGCAGAAGACGGATTGTCATATGTTGAAGCTGCCCAAAGAATGTAGAGAAACAACGAGATGATGTGAGACAAGAAGCTAAGGAGGACACGTCAGCCAGGAAGCATGCTGAGTTTTGCTTTTGTAAGGATCGCACGAAGTTTCTGGCATTGGTAGTTGTACAGTTAGTTATGCTGGAGCAGAAAGAAAATCTGAGAGAACTGACGCAATTGCAGACGCAAGAAGGACATTTCTGGATGTTGTGAGAGTTTCTGCAGAAGACGTGCAGCAGCTGCTGAGAGAGGCTTTTAGCTCCTCTCAGAGACCTGAGAAAAGGAGAAGGTTGTAGCACAGTGGGAAATAGAGACGGTTATAGCAGAGTGGGAAATGGGTGGGAAGGACCTATCGTTATTTTATTTAATCAGTGGAAAATCTAGTGCAGTGTTTCTCAAACCTGTCCTCAAGGACCCCCTATCCTGCATTTCTTTGCAACCCTGAATAGGTGCCTGTTTGTAGTTATTCAACCAATCAGCAATGAATTTTGTCAGATGTTGCACACCTTGCATAATTAAGTGCTGCGAGATGATTAGTCGAGTAAGTGCAAGCAGGGCTACCTATGCAGGGTTACAATGAAAATCTGCAGGGTAGGGGTTCCTTGAGGACTGGGTTGAGAACCACTGATCTAGTGCAGTGTTTCTCAACCCAGTCCTCAAGGAACCCCTATCCTGCATATTTTCTTTGCAACCCTGAATAGGTGCCTGTTTGTAGTTATTCAACCAATCAGCAATGACATTTGTCAGATGTTGCACACCTTGCATAATTAAGTGCTGCGAGATGATTGGTCGAGTAAGTACAAGCGGGGCTACCTATGCAGGGTTACAATGAAAATCTGCAGGATAGGGGGGGTCCTTGAGGACTGGGTTGAGAAACACTGATCTAGTGCACATCCAGTAGATGGTGGTAATGCAACATTTCGGGCGCCAACCGCCGCTAAAAACCAATAATAATCGTGCTCTACATACTCCGATACGGTAGGTGGCGGTATGCACCTTTAAAGTCGGTTTGCGATCCGCCAGTAAACACAACAAAGAAAAGGGAAGAAAACAAATCGCTGGAAACCAGCTCGTTAGGCCAAGCTGTAGCAAAGCCGAGCGCCGACGTGACTGACGGCGACCGTCGGAAGTATGAGCAAAATGTATGGCATATGCTTCCGCGCATTGCGGCAAGCTCCAGGGCCGAAGGCGTCCAGGCTGCTTCAGCAGAGGGCGTTTCGAGTCAGCGTAAGTTGCAAATGCCGCGAAAGGTAAAGCGTGCCGTTAGCGTTAAAGGTCGCTGAATCGAGTTCCTGCGCGTTAGCTGGGAAGCTAACCACTGGCGGCGGGGGGGGGGGTTTTGTATCTTCTGTCACTGCGTGGCTACTTAACTCAGTTAGACGTTTTTCACGGTTAGAATCATAACACGGAGACGATAGGCCCATTGTATTGACAGGTTCTTTTCTTTTTTGGCCATTGCCGAGGGTCTAGTATTTACGCAGCAGCACACTTCCGTAGCCGTTGGCTAGCTGCGTTCTCATTGGTCGTTAGCCGGGGGCGTGTGGAGCGTGCCGAGGGTCTAGTATTTACGCAGCAGCGCGGTTAGCGAACACTTCCGTAGCCGTTGGCTAGCTGCGTTTTCATTGGTCGTTAGCCTGGGGGCGTGTGGAGCGCTGGTCCCTATTCGAACCGCGTTTCCCCCATCCTCACGTTTTGTGTTTTACACAACCGCCCGTTCGTTATTCAAACCTGGCAGCAAGTTTCACCGGTGCGTCTGTTCCTTTTTCAAATCTTAACAGCAAGTTTTAGCAACGCTCTCGCCTTGTGTTGAACTGATGTCACAGAAGGCGTAGTCCAGGGGGGTCCCCAATAGGCGGCCCGCGGGCCACGTCCGGCCCGTGACGGGTTGATTTATGGGTCCGCGAGAATTGTTGGAGAAATGCCAGAAGGTTTTTTTTTTATTTCCCTACCAAATTTTTTTTTAAATTTCTTAGTAAAAGTAAGGTTAGTAATATATCGAAAAATAGATGAAAAATCTCTGTTTAAATTATAATACCTGCAACGTATCGACACCAAAACAAACCAACGAACAACATGCTGCTGGAGGTTGAGTGGCCCGTGGTTTTAAAAGTGGCCCTAAAAGTGGCCCGCTATGAAAAGTAATTGGGGACCCCTGGTGTAGTCGTTGACTGAATGGCCGCATGCAAACAAGCCTAGAAGATTGTTGGGGGAACATTTGCTAATCATGCATGCTTGATTCGTTGTCAGTAGAGCAGTTTCGTTTTTTTAATGTTAATTTAGGCAATAGTTAAAGTCAGGGGCGATTCTAGGATCAGAGCTTTAGGGGTGCTGAGCACCCAGAGTGCTGGCCAGCCAGGCAAGATAAATTTGGGGGGGGGTGGATCAAACCATTTTCGAAGCATGGTGGTGGTGCTGTATTTTTGTTGTTAAAATATTACGTTTAAACCATATACTGGATATGGTTTTGACATTTCTTCAGCTTATTAAACATGGACATACAGCAAAAATAAAAAATCTCTTCAATTTTAGGGGTGCTGGGGTTCAATTTAGGGGTGCTGCAGCACCCCCAAAAATGGGCTAGAAACACCTATGGTTAAAGTGAAGATTGGGACCTGCTGCCATCCTTGGTGGAAACATTGTTTTCCTCAAAAATTGAATCGTCCAGTATGAAAAGAATATGAATGGTGTCAAGCTGTGGCTCTAGTACTACCGCTTAACATGCAGCCAACTTTTGCCCGTGATTGTGTAGGCAGTGCACCGGCAGCAGCCCTTCGACACAGCAGATAAACCTCAGTTCCCTGGAGCTTCAGCTGAGTTTGTGAATAGCCTTGAATTCATACAGCCCAATGTCATCTCTGGGATTCCTGTGTACCGTGTGATGGACCGGCAGGGTCAGATCATTAACCCCTCTGAAGACCCTCAGGTACAGTATGCTTAGCCAGGGCTCTGGCTTTTCAAAGACCACTGAAAGTCTTGGGAGGCATTATACCCTCCAATATTTAAAAAGAAATATATTCAAAATTGCAGCTATTTGTCTCCATGTTGTCCAGTGTTGCTGGTTAAGTTTTTTTTTTCTCAGTTTCTTTTCTCAGTATGCTTATAGAGTTACAGTACAAGATAGGACATTATGCATACACGCGTTCTCCTTGTATTGCATATACCATTCACTTCAATTATTTCATCAAAGGCAGTTATTATATCTCTGAAGTATAAAAAGAGATAAGTGCCAAAACAATAAGTTGAGTAAAATGTCCAAAAAAAAAGGTGTTCTTGGTTTGTAGAGCCTAGACATATCATCGAATCCAACTTTCACACTGCCTCAGCATAAGTGCTTTCTTTTACATCCACTTGTGTCACCCAAAGCCTTCTAACAGAGGGCCAGAGAAACATTCAATGTTGGGGCGAGAGCTTCAGGTAGCCTATGGAGCTGAATATAGAGGTGGCAGATGTTAGCGTTAAACTGAGCAGTTTAGGTTGTGTGGATACATTTTTTTTCACTTGCCTCCCACCCAAGATTAAACCACTACTGAAGCCACTTTTAATGAGCTATTGAGTACTAATTCAGACTCTTTCCTTCCCCAAGCTTTCCAAAGAGACCGTTTTGAACTTTTACCAGAAAATGACTCTGCTCAACACAATGGATCGAATTCTGTATGAATCCCAGCGACAGGTGAGGGACTGTCTGCCAGGTGACTCATGGTCTTTTTAGCCATTTTTAAATATATCCAGAAGGAACACAATCTGAGCAAAATGTTGATCAGATTTCTGCTCCAGGGCCGGATCTCGTTCTACATGACCAACTACGGTGAGGAAGGGACACACATTGGCAGTGCAGCAGCTCTTGACTCAAATGACCTAGTCTTTGGCCAGTACAGAGAAGCTGGTGAGGTTTTACAGTGTTTGTTGTGGGAGGATTTTCCACTTTTAGATTTTTTTTTCTCTCGATCGTTATTATAATTATCTGTTTCTTAGAAATGTTGCTTCTTCTTTTTTTTTCTTTTTTTTTTAGAAAATTCTCATAACAATTTTATGTTGAGCCTATCCATTGTTATTAATATCATTTGATATTGTTTCGAATCCTACTTTAATATAATTTGATATTGTTTTGAATCCTACTTTCTCAATTGTTTAAAATTTATACTTTTTCCTAGCGGTAATAAACATTTTAAAGCTGCTTTAAAAGCAGCTTTTTAAAATTTTGAAGCAGAGATCCCACCCACCCCAACCATGGATTGTTTCCCCGCCTGTGCTCTTGGAGGCACTACAGGAGCCTCAGAGCCTGCACTACCAGGCTCAAAATGTCAAGTCAAGTCAATTTTATTTGTATAGCCCAATGTCACAAATACAGCTTCTTTCCCCAAGCTGTTACTCACCTGAACCCGGCTACCCACTGAATGTCTGTAAATATGTTTATGCTCGTGCTCTTTTTTTTCTTTCTTTTTTTACTTTAGCTTTTAGTCTTCATCTTGTTTGTCTATGTCTGTCTTGCACTCTTTGGGGAAGCCACAGCCCTTACTGCGTTTTTAACATGTGCCTGCACATTGTTTTTAATGACAATAAATTGAATTGAGTTGAACTAAGTGTTATTGTTTACAGGGAAGCAATTCAAGAATATAATCATCATTGTCATTGAAATTATGAACACTTTTTTTGCTGTCCTGTAGGAGTACTTATGTACCGTGGTTTTCCACTGAACCTGTTTATGGCTCAGTGCTACGCCAATGCAGATGACCTTGGCAAGGGCAGGCAGATGCCGGTCCACTATGGCAGCAAAGACCTCCACTTTGTCACCATTTCCTCTCCTTTGGCCACCCAGATTCCTCAGGGTAGTTCACTATGCCTCTTTTAAGCTGTTTTGTAAAGTATTTTGTTTACTATGCCTCTTTTAAGCGTTTTTGTAAAGTATTTTTTAAGTTGCTTTTTGAACATTGTTTTATGAGGGGTCCATGCTTGTTCCAAAACCTTGACGCCTCTGTGTGCGCACTGCTTTTTGTATAAGTAAAACCACCACATAACAGTATATGTATAGTTTATGGATCAACTAATATCTCTTTCAGCTGCTGGGGCTGCATATGCAATTAAGAGAGAGAACTCAAACCGAGCCGTCATCTGCTACTTTGGAGAAGGAGCAGCCAGCGAAGGGGATGCCCATGCCGGCTTCAACTTCTCCGCTACTCTTGAATGCCCGTTGATATTTTTCTGTCGTAATAACGGCTATGCCATCTCTACCCCCACTAATGAGCAGTACAGGGGCGATGGCATCGGTAAGAGGTCTTACTTGGCATATTTGCTATAGTGCTGGGATTGAGAGATCGGAACTTGCCCGTGTAAATGCACCATCTTTCCCTCTCGTAACAGCGGCTCGAGGTCCCGGCTACGGCATGATGTCGATCCGGGTGGATGGGAACGATGTGTTTGCTGTGTACAATGCCACAAAAGAGGCCCGCCGCAGAGCTGTGGCAGAGAACCAGCCCTTCCTTATCGAGGCCATGACTTACAGGTTAGTTCATGTTTTGACTGAATGTTCTAAATACTGAGTTTCTCAGTTTCATCTAGAGCTGGGCGATTTTTTTTTTCTTCCCCGATTTAATTGATTAATTTGCATTTTTACTCTACTACAAATAGGAAAATGGCAGAACCGCAAAATCGTGGAGTAGGGTGTCTCTGCAGACCGGAGACTTTTGGGTAGCTGCAGACAAACGTGGCGCTGGAGCGTGGGCATGTCGACACCCATCCCAACTTTAACCACACTGGATTTAGTTTTTGACTGACAGAGGATTGTAAGCCTGTGATTGACAGAGGCGTACAATTACCCCGCCCCTCTCAAAGTCTCCGGTCTGCAGAGACACAAACTTGAAATTGCAATTTTAAAAAGGTTCTAGAAAAGGAAATGCGGTGGATCTCTCACTTTCAGGAATGTGGGCAAAACTTAGTCCCCACAGACCATAAAGATGTCCACGAACACAAATGAAAAACTCATTCCTAAAAAACCTAGTGTTACTTCAGTTGTATGGGAGTGGTTCGGATTCAAGTGGTCAGATAAGAACAATTAACTGTTCTGTGTAAAGTTTTTAGAAAGTTGATCTTTACGACAAGGGAATACAACCAACTTATTCCAGCAGTTGTGATAGGGACGTGCGGTGGAGTGGCAGGAATGTGTCGCACTAAGAGATGCAGATGCCCGCTTAAGCCACAAAGTGCCAGCAAAAAAACAGGTAACCTGGTCAGCAGCATTTTTAACTGTCATTCCTTATGACAAGAAAGGGCCCTGGTGGCGGGCGATCACGGATGCGGTGACGTATGACATCGCAAAAGATAAGGTGACCATCTATACCATAGAAAAAAATGGGTTCATTAAGAAGATGCAAACGATTGATCCGAAATGTCAGCTGCCCAGCCGCAAGCACTTCGCTGAAAATGCTTGCCTAATTTATATAACAAAACAAGAGCTGGAGTTGCAGAGTAGCTAAAAGACATCTTATTATTCCTCCACTACCGACTTACGGTCCAGCTGAACCCATATGAGTCTGACCGTGCATTTTATTGATGGAGCCTGCGAAGCCTGCAGACATCGTACTTCCCGGACGACCACACTGGCGATGTAATGGGTCAAGGGCTGAAAGACTCATTGGACTCCTGGAAGCTTCGAGAAGACCGTCTTGTCAATTACGCACAGCGGTAACGTGATTAAAGCCTTGAGACTGACTGAATGGCCCAGCCACCAATGCTTTGGACACAGGCTTCACTATGCCATCGGTAAGTGGCTACACAATGCATAACAAACCTATCCACATTTGCGCTGGCGGTAAATGTGAATTAAGTTCGCATTGGTGTAATCAATGGTTTTATGAGAAATCTGTAAAGCAAAGTCATACATAAATAGTAAATCATCCCAGTGCCGTTATACTATGTATCGACACTCTTTGGAATGCTGTTGTCCAATCAAATTACTTGACCGGAACTTACTATTTTATAAAACTGCATAAATAATGTAATACTAGTGTGTGTGTGTGTGTGTGTGTGTGTGTTATGCATTAATGAAATTATACCCACAGTGTGAAACATTGTTTGTTTGTCAAACAGAATTAAGATTAATTAGGAAGTGTTACACTATCACAATGTGAATGCTGTCTTTGTCACATTAATGATTAAATGGTGCCATTCTAAAATGTTCCTGTTTGGTTTCTGCCCTTTTTCCTTCCCTTTTCTTGTTGTTTTTACAGTGAATGGTATGAAAGATCCATGGATTGACCGTGCCATCGGGTTTGCAAAAAGATTGTAAGTGCCTACTCCTTTAGTTGGAAGAAGAGAGGAGATATGGCAGTGGGACAGGTTAGGCTCGGTCTACCTTCTCAGCACCGAGTCCACAACCAGGTGGAGTTCAAGACAACCGATTGTAGAGCGAGTGTTGGAACAGGAGAAGGCCATGGCAAAGGTCCTGGGAGCAGACAAGAAAAGCAGGCACCTGGTGCCCATCTGGCAGGATATTGACCTGCTGGAGTCAATGAATAAACGTGTTAAGTCTTCTGAAGGAATTCACTGATGCCCTAACTGGTGAGGCCTACGTGAGTGTTGCCCACCTCAAACCGGTACCCCACCTGTTAAACAACAGTCTTTTGCAGCCAGAGGAGGGTGAGACCGAGCTCATCAAACAAACAGCAACATTACTCAAGTACCTCAACAGTAAATGCAATGATCCTGTAACACAGGAAGTCCTGCACATGGCCTCACTCATGGACCCCCAGTGACAGCCTACATAGCAGATGACATAGTGGATAGAATTGAGAAAGGAGCTGTTACAGAGCTGACTGATGTCTCTTCAAGCTGAGAAAGCAAATCCCAGCCTGGCACATGTGCAGGTGCACCAAGAGGAAGCTGAGTCTGTAACAAAGAAGAAGAAAACTCGAGCAAGCTTCTTCAAGAGGACGGTGTCGTCTACCTCCCAGTCAGAGCAGGACAAAATTGAAGCTGAGCCGTCATCCTACTTTTTGTCATCTGAGACAGACTGCGACACAGACCCACTGCAGTGGTGGAAGCTACCTTCCCAAGACTGAGTAATCTGACCAAGAAATATCTCTCCATTCCTGCCCCAAGTGCCCCTTCAGAGAGGGTTTTCAGTCCAAGGGGGTAACACTGTAGCATGCCAAAGAGCATGCCTCAAGCCAGAGGCAGTAGACAGGCTTGTCTTCCACCAAAAACCTGTAGGCTTCCTAGAAAGTTAAGACATGTTATTTTTTTGTTATTCATTGTATTATGTATTGTATTATGTATTGTATTGTTTATTGTATTTTTTTTAAATTTTACAAGTATTTCTCAGGGATGGCCTACAAGAGGTTTTTTATTTGTTTCAATTTGGTTAAAAAAAAACAATCTTAGCACAGTAATGACAGCTCAGTGGTGCTGTTCCCCCCCCCCCCCCCCGAACAACTGATTTGTTCACTTAGTCCAAGACTACTTGGTAATCATTTACTTTATTGTGTTAATAAAGAAAATATTTATTTAAATTTTTGCCTTGGTCTTTTTAGTTGGGTTGTTTTTTCTTTGAGGAAAAAATCGAAGTTTAAATTGAAAATTATCCATTAGTTTGAAAAAGAAAAAAAAATCGAGATTTTATTTTTACGCCAAATCGCCCAGCCCTAGTTGCATCTAAAGCAGCCACCCAGCGGGTAATACTACTAACATATGGCTTATCATGTGTGATGTACTCTATGTCACTATTCGGCTATGTAGGAACAGTAAACTCGTCCCTAAAAATGATTTAATAAACATTTTTTTTCATAAACTGTCCTCATACATAGAAACTAACAAATCTTATAAATCTAATTGTTGGGAACTTTTGACGTGCATGCAACAATGCTAAACGCATCTAATTTGGGCATCCGGGTGGCGTGGCGGTCTATTCCGTTGCCTACCAACACGGGGATCTCCGGGTTCGAATCCCCGTGTTACCCCCGGCTTGGTCGGGCATCCCTACAGACACAATTGGCCATGTCTGCGGGTGGGAAGCCGGATGTGGGTGTGTGTCCTGGTCACTGCACTAGCACCTCCTCTGTTCGGTCGGGGCACGTGTTCAGGGGGGGACGGGGAACTGGGGGGAATAGCGTGATCCTCCCACGCGCTACGTCCCCCTGGTGAAACTCCTCACTGTCAGGGGAAAAGAAGCAGCTGGCCACTCCACATGTCTCGGAGGAGACGTGGTAGTCTGCAGCCCTCCCCGGATCGGCAGAGGGGGGAGCAGCGACCAGGACAGCTTGGTGAATGTGAATGCTAGCATGGGGGTTGGTTGATGTCCATAGACACCCTATTGTATCAGTTCCTCTTGCTTTTTTCTTCTTATGCTTCTGCTGTCACTCTGAGCTCAGTCTTCACCAGATTCAAAAACTGACCTGTTTTATTTGGATGTCGATATGGAATTTCAGATATATTGATCAATTGCATTTATGGAAAATCGAAATTGCATAACTGATCCTTATTCCCTTACTGTAGTCCAGGGGTGTCAAACTCCAGGCCTCGAGGGCCGCAGTGTCTGCAGGTATTTGTTGCAACCGTGCACTACACCACCTGATTTAACCAATTAGCTCACCTCCTGAATCAAGGAGGGAAAGGAACTAGTTTAATCAGGTGGTGTAGTGTATGGTTGCAACAAATGCCTGCAGACACTGCGGCCCTTGAGGCCTGGAGTTTGACACCCCTGCGTAGTCGGTCAATAAGGGAGTCAATCTCAGCAGTGTTGCAGTATTCAATCCCCTGTATTTGTTTACTTAAAAATGTCGACACACTTGAGTCACATTAATTTGTAGTGAGGTGCTTATAGCATTTCTTGCAACTCTCGTTGCACCCATGCAAAATCAAAATCATAACTAACCTGTGAACTATGATAAATGGTCAACAAATTAATTGCTCATTGAACTAAAGTGCATTTTTGTATAGAGTCCTATGCATCTATGTTGTATACACCACTTAGCATGGTACTTCCATTTTACACTGCACCTAGAAAATGATTTATTGCCCTTTAAATTGTATGCTTTTATCCCTCACTCTATACATGTCAACATGTGATGATTTAAAAAAATAAGTAGGTGTAATGAAGATGAACTAACACTTCTGCACAATCGTGGGATTTCAATTGCATCCAGTTGGTCAGCAATGAAGTTGTAAATGCTATCCACCATTTCAAGTCTGTGGGCTTGTCTCCTCTGGCCAAATGGAAATGGCAGTCTTAAGAAATACTCCCATCTGTGTTCGGTTGTGTATATGCTAACAAACATTGTCCACTGACTTGAACTCTATATTACAATTTTACATTTGTGCTTGGCCCCCTCTACTGCTGCTTGCAGCTGCATTTATTCTTGTTAGCTGCTTTTCATGGAGCCGTCAGCAGATGAGCTTGGTAGTAATAACTGAACTTGTTGTAGCCAGATATATGGATGTTGGGGGGGGGGGGTTAGATTACCATATTTCCCAGACTATAAATCACTTATTTTTTTTATTTTTTTTACTTATCTGCGTGGTCCTGCTTTATATTCCAAAGCGATTTATAAAATGTAAATTTGAGAGGCATACACTGCATTTCCAATAAGGCCACTAGATGGCACTGTTTAAATTTGACTCAACTGAAAATGCTGTGCCATGGTGATGCGCGGGTCTGACTGGTTCGGGTAAGCTTACTAGAAAATATCACGGGTTCGGACGGGAGGGTCAAAAAGTGACAAAGCAGCGTTTTGAGTGTTATAAATAAAAACTTACACAAACATTGTGTGCAATAGGCTAGAGGCCCAGGGGTGGGCAATCTTATCCAGAAAGGGCCGGTGTGGGTGCAGCTTTTTGTTTGAACCAGGCAGTTACACACCTGACGCCCCTAGTCAACCAGTAGAGTCTTTGCTGAGGAACTTGATTAGGCGACACAAGAGTGTAACTGCTTGGTTGGACCAAAGACCCACACCGGCCCTTTCTGGATAAGATTGCCCACCCCTGGCTGTGCATTACTAGTCCACCTTTTCTTCCTCTCTCTCGCGAACATATGCAAAAACACAAAAATATACACTCAGAAACGCATGCAAGCAGATTCATCAATTTGTGATCGGGGTTGTGGTCAATGCATGTGTTTTAGAGTGTTGAGGCTTCACCTACCAGTTTTTTTCTGTGAGTGGTATCCGCAGATTTGGTTTACACCACCGAAACTGTTATTTAGGTCAGAAAGAAGATGTTTGTGTGTGTGTGTGAGAGAGAGAGAGAGAGAGAGAGAGAGAGTGTGTGAGAGAGAGAGAGACTGAGTTCGTGTCTTTAATGAAGGGTTGTTTTGCTGCTATTGAACAATAAGGAACACCGTTTGGAACAATTCGTCTGTTTATTTAGTAGCCTGGACCCCGACGCTATTAGGCTGAGACACAATAGGCTGTGCCTTGCAATCAGTATATTATGCTGGGCAAACAGCCCAAAAACAAAGTAGTGTAACACTGCTCACTTTGCTGTAGCCTAGACTACATTTGGAGGTTTGCGGGTCGGTTCGGGTTCAGGCGGTTAATCAACGCATATTTTAGCAGGTCGGGCAGTGGGGATTGGCTCTCATAACGGGTCGGGTGGGAGCCTGACCCACTCATCACTACTGTACCATACCATATAAATGCGACTTAAACACCGAAGCGATTTATGTTTCTTTTCCTCACAACAACACATTTTTGATGAGAGTGAGTTCTGCATTGCGACTTGCAGTCTGGGAAATACGTTGTAGTCTGACTGTTGCAGTCAGGAAGCTTGGTTTATAGATTCTCGAAATATCTTTGCCTTCATCAGCACCGACTACACCACAACCACAAATGAAACACTTGGTGTCAGTATAAAGTTGAGAACATAAAGGTGTCATTTCCCCTAAAGATCAGCACTTAGACATAATGGAACATTTATTAGACAGTGTGTCTAAAGGAAGCTGCTATAACGATGGGTGGTCTTGCTGAAAGTCTACATTTAGTAAATTAGTGGCAAGATTCAGGACAGTATATATTTTGCTTTTATCTCTATTAAGTAACTGTAGTTTAATAACTATACACCTTATCTTGGGTTATGTCTGACTTGTCAAATGGAATGATTTAAAAAAAAAATTGAGAATAAATATTGAGGTGAACATTAACATGGACTACAAAAATAATTTAACAGCTAGGGGTTGTATTTTACCTAAAATAAGTTTAGTAACCATCGTCATGGTTATATAATTGTAATACTGCATATCAAAGATAGTAGGTCATTAGTTGTTTGAACTTATTCCATTTACATAGTTCAGACATTTTGAACTTGATGGCCATGGGCAGTTGATTGGTTCATTAAAAGCTTTCTAGCCCAGGTGGTGTTGATCCATGTGACGTCAAGAATCAACAACATGTAAAACCAGACCAGGTGCTATTGCTAATGAGGACTCCTTCAAAAATAGTAGGGAGACGAAATGAATTAAATCAGCTGGCGTTGTGTTTGGTTGGAGTGAAATCCTGCATTTACATGGATATCAGTTGCACATGACTAGGGCTGTAACGATCCATTGATTTTTTTTTTTTTTTCCTGAATCAGGACAGGACAGTTTTCAAATTCAGTTTCATATGTGAAGGATGTTAATTTAAAGGCTCGCCTTTGTGCTGTGTGCAGTGTTCAGGGGCTCTGTTCATTTTGACTGAACGTTTTATTTTTATGAACACGTTTTCGGTTGGTGTCGGACTCTGCCAAGGTTGACCCCTGTCTCCGATTCTGTTTGTGATATTCATGGACAGGATCTCAAGGTGCAGCCAAGGTGAGGAGTGTGTCCGTTTTGAGAACCTCAGAATTGCATCTCTGCTCTTCATGGATGATGTGGTTTTGTTGGCTTCATCAGAATGTGACCTCCAACGTGCACTTGTGCGGTTTGCAGCTGCGTGTGAAATAGCTGGGATAAGAGTTGGCAGCTCCAAGTCTGAGGCCATGCTTCTGTACTGGAAAATGGTGAATTGCTCCCTCCGGGTTGGGGATGAGTTGTTGCCTCAAGTGAAGGATTTCAAGTATCTCGGGGTCTTGACTAGCTTGGTCTAGTCAGAAAGGCACGAACTGAGGAAGCCTCTTGGATGAGAGGCGAAACGTCTTCACGGATATATACCAAGTCCAGTTGCGCTTAATTCAACTCCTTTGGATAACCATGACCTGGATGAATGAGAACATTCACAGACATCTCGGGGTCTTGTTCACGAGTGAGGGTAGGATGGAGCGGGAGATTGACAAGCAGATTGGTGCAGCATCGGCAGTAATGCGGACATTGTACCAGACCGTTGTGGTGAAGAGGGAGCTGAGCCGGAAGGCAAAGCTCTCAATTTACCAGTCAATTTTTGTTCCAATCCTCACCTATGGTCATGAGCTTTGGGTAGTGACCGAAAGGGTGAGATCGCGGATACAAGCAACTGAAATGAGTTTCCTTCATAGGGTGTCTGGGCTCAGCCTTAGAGATAGGATGAGGAGCTCGGACATCCGGAGGGAGCTCAGAGTAGAGCCGCTGCTCCTTCGCGTTGAAAGGAGCCAGTTGAGGTGGTTCGGGCATCTGATTAGGATACCTCCTGGGCGCCTTCCTTTCGAGGTTTACCGGGCATGGCCAACTGGGAGGAGACCCCAGGGTAGACCCAGAATTTGCCGGAGGGACTACATGTCCAATCTGCCCTGGGAATGCCTTGGGATCCCTCAGGAGGAGCTGGAGGGTGGTGCTGGGGAGAGAGACGTCTGGAGTGCCCTACTTAGCTTGCTGCCACCGCGACTTTACATCAGAGAAGTGGCTGAAGATGAATGAATGATAAATTTTATTTTTACGACTGTTGATCGAATTGCACAATTTGTGATTAATTGTGATTAATCACGTTTTATTCTTAAGACTGAAGCTTGTAATAATGGATATTTAAATTTAAAAATCACGGAATTGATGTAGGATCGACACAAAGGAAGTATATTTATTTTAAATACTGTTGTTTAATAGCGTCTTTTTAACTTTGCACACAGATTCTCTCCTGTGAACTGCAGATTTCCAATAAAACTATCAAAGCCATTAAAATTAGATATCAGATTCGAAGGCAGTAGTTTCTTGTATTCACTAATATAAATGATAATTAGCAAAAAATGTTCGATGCTCGCCGGTTTGGCGAATGGCGGCATAGGCAGTAAGTCAGAAAAGCTGTCGCACCATTCAACGTTTATTTGATATCTGCTGTATTATTTGCCCGTATAAACTTTGGAGAACCCGCTTCTAAAACTGGCTTTGATGTCCTTTATAGCCAGTTCAACATGCAAAACAACCACAACCAAAGACAAAAAAGCAGAACATGAGGGAAATGGCAGTCAACATGGCAGATTCGTTCTAAGCTAACTAACAACCACCACAGGCATGGCGACGGCAGCGACACAGCGGTAACTTTGGCTGATATATAGAAACTACTGTAACCGGTTATTTTCTTGCCCGGTGCGGGATTCGATACGGGGTGTACTGCACCACAAGGCGACATCACTAACCGCTCGGCTAAAGGGTCAGACTCGTTAGCTAGGGGCTAACGTGTCTTATTAGTAGTTTACAGCCGTCACCCTCTCCTGGAAGCGCGCCCTCGTGCTTTGTTCTTCCCGCACTCCGAAGAGACTTATGAGGATCTGCACACTTCCGGATCCCACCGCTGCCACCAATGTAACCGGTTACTTTCTTGCCCGGTGCGGGATTCGATACGTGGTGTACTGCACCACAAGGCGACATCAATAACCGCTCGGCTAAAGTGTCAGACCTGTTAGCTAGGGGCTAACGTGTCTTATTAGTAGTTTACACTACTGTCCGGCATGGAGGAGCAAATTATCACAAACTTGGCAGCACAAATTTCATCCATCCATGCTACTATTGCCAAACACGATCAGACAATTCAGCCCATTGAAACGTCAATGATAGATTTCCAGGGGAGAGCAATTACGCTGAATCTACAACTGGTCATCTTGTGAAGGAGAATGAACAACCGAAACTGAAGGTTGACGACCTCGAGAACAGGTCCAGGAGGTGCAATAGTCGTATAACAGGCATACCAGAGCGAGCTGAAGGCACCCAACCAACTTGTTCCACTGAATCCTGTCTCAGGTGTCGATGCTTTCTCCCCCCCTACAGCCATAGACAGAGCTACAGCACAGAACCTCGAAGCACACTGACTTGACCCAAACGATGCGCACTGAAACATTTAGCTAGCTAGCTTTCAACTGACCTTAACATTGGCAGATCGTACTGTAACGATAGCTAACGTTAACGCTTGCTAACGATGGAAATTCAAAAAGAGTTTAAACCCTAACCCTAACCAACAACCAATCACGTCTACTTCCGTGCCTACACCCCGTTGGATCTAGCAACAACCATAGGGTAACCATCCAGAGGAGACAGAACGGCGCACTGCGTCATACGTCATGACGTGAACTGCGTATCAAATGACGTAATTGGTAAAAGCGGCTCGGAGAACCAGTCGCAGGTGTTTCTTGGGAATTGTGCAATAGATGGAGACTGAAGGTTCCACAAGTCGCCTCATATTATTTAAGACTCGACAACAAAACACGACATGGTACCAGGAATTGTCGAACTGATGTTAGACTCATGAACAGACGAGTTAAGAGGCCAAAAAGTTGGAAATCGAACGGCAAGTACTAACATTAGTTGCTAGTGCTATCAGTGTAAGCTTAGCTAGTCACGCCACGCGGGTGCGGAAGAAGATGGAGCATCTCTTAAAGCCTCCAACTGAACTAAAATTGATGGGGAACGTTGAAGAAAAATGGAGAAAGTTCAAACAATGATTCGACCTGTACGTGACTGCAATTGGGGGCAACATAATGGAAAATGCTCAAAAGGTTGCACTGTTGCTAACGGCGGCTGACGCAGACGCATTGTGTGATGTGTAGTAATAGCGCTTAGCCACTAGGAGCGCTGTTAACTGCTGAACAACCTGTAACGTGACAGAACAAGAATCACTCGGTAAAGAGTCAACACATGCAGAGCTCTCCGTCTCAGTTTGTATGCACTCATCAAATAATAATATATTTATGACATGGTGTCAGAAGTAAACGATGGAGCAACTAAAGCCACCGAACAGCTTGTGCCTGGAAGGAAACCTGGCAGAAAATTGGCGTTCGTGGATCCAGAAGTTCGAGTTATACCTGATAGCGAGCGGCATCTCAGAAAAGTCGGAAAAGGTGAAGTGCGCAACCTTTTTACATGTGGCGGGAGACGACACTATAAAGGTATTTAATACCATGGACTCTGATAATGATGTGGACGATTTGGATGTACTGAAAAAGTTTCGGCAGTACTGTGAGCCAAGAAGGAACATAACTTACCTGAGACACATGTTTTTCTCGAGAGTCCAAGGAAAGGGTGAATCAATTGATGCATACGTGACTGACCTAAAAAATAAAGCTAAGAACTGCGAGTTTGGGCAGCTCACAGACTTACTGATAAGAGACCACATCATGTGTGGAGTTACTAATGATCAAGTCAGAGCCAGACTGCTCAGGGAACCGGACTATCCTTGAGTAAAGCTGTTGATATCTGCAGAGCTAACGAAGCTACACAAAGCCACCTGAAAGCTTTACATGAAGAAAGTGAAGTGACGGTGAACAAGCTAAGTAAAATGAAACTAGCAAAAAAGCCCAAAGATAGCAGTGTCAATGAGAAAAGTGAGTGCAGCAAGTGTGGATGCAAACATAAGCCTCTTAAGTGTCCCGCTTACGGTCAAACATATAAAGTGTGTTCAAGAAAAAAACCCACTATGCTCGCATGTGCCGAACAAAGAGACCGAATGAAAGCTTTCAGAAAATGGAGAGAAGTGTCAAAGGAGAGAAAAAAAAGGAGAGAGAAAAAATGAAACAGAAAAAATGGACTGAAGTACACAAAGTGAATGGCCAAAAGCTGACATTCAGGTTAGATACTGGTGCTGATTGTAACGTGTTACCTTTTGCAAGCTTTCGACAGGTGGCTGGAAAGGATGCACCACTATTGAGGTCCAGCTCCAAGTTGGTGACATATTTTCGCCACCAGGTGGTACCATTGGGCATGGCAACGCTGAAATGTGAGTACAAAACTCAAGCGCATGAGATGGAGTTCCAGATAACAGAGGCCAACTTCCCACCTACAGTGGTCCTTGAAAGTTTCTGAACCCTTTAGAATTTTTTATACTCTGCATAAATATGACCTAAAGCATCGTCAGATTTTCACTCAAGTCCTAAAAGTAGATAAAGGGAACCCAGTTAAACAAATGAGACAAAAAATATTATACTTGGTCATTTATTTATTGAGAAAAATTATCCAATATTACATATCTGTGAACCTTTTCTTTCAGTATCTGGGGTCGTCCCCCCCCCCCCCGTGCAGCAATAACTGCAACTAAACGTTTCTGGTAACTGTTGATCAGTCCTGTACATCGGCGTGGAGGAATTTTTGCCCATTCCTCTGTACAGAACAGCTTCAACTCTGGGATGTTGGTGGGTTTCCTCACACGAACTGCTCACTTCAGGTCCTTCCACAACATTTCGATTGGATTAAGGTCAGGACTTTGACTTGGCCATTCCAAAAAATTAACTTTATTCTTCTTTAACCATTCTTTGGTAGAATGACTTGTGGGCTTAGGGTCGCTGTCTTGCTGCATGACCCATGTTCTCTTGAGATTCAGTTCACGGACAGATGTCCTGACGTTTTCCTTAAGAATTCGCTGGTATGGCGTCTGGGTAGCGTAGCGGTCTATTCCGCTGTCTACCAACACAGGGGTTGGCGGTTCGAATCCCCGTGTTACCTCCGGCTTGGTTGGGCGTCTCTACAGACACAATTGTCTGTATCTGTGGGTGAGAAGCCGGATGTGAAGTGTAGGGTAATTGGCCAAGTACAATTGCGGAGAGAAAAAAAAAAGGGGGGGTGGAGAATTCGCTGGAATAATTCAGAATTCATTGTTCCATCAATGATAGCAAGCCATCCTGGCCCAGATGCAGCAAAACGGGCCCAAACCATGATACTACCACCACCGTGTTTCACAGATGGGATAAGATTCTTATGCTGGAATGCAGTGTTTTCCTTTCTCCAAATGTAATGCTGCTCATTTAAACCAAAAAGTTCTATTTAGGTCTCATCTGTCCACAAATCATTTTTCCAATAGCCTTCTGGCTTGCCCACGTGATCTTTGGCAAACTGCAGATGGGCAGCAATGTTCTTTTTGGAGAGCAGGGACTTTCTCCTTGCAACCCTGCCATGCACACCATCGTTGTTCAGTGTTCTCCTGATGGTGGACTCATGAACATTAACATTAGCCAATGTAAGAGAGGCCTTTAGTTGCTTAGAAGTTACCCTGGGTTCCTTTGTGATCTGGCAGACTATTAACACACCTTGCTCTTGGAGTTATCTTTGATGGTCGACCACTCCTGGGGAGGGTAATGTAATGTAACAATGCTCCACTCCTGGGGAGGGTAACAATGGTCTTGAATTTCTTCCATTTGTACACAGTCTGTCTGACTGTGGATTGGTGGAGTCCAAACTCATTAGAGATGGTTTTGTAACCTTTTCCAGCCTGATGAGCATCAACAATGCTTTTTCTGAGGTCCTCAGAAATCTCCTTTGTTCTTGTCATGATACACTTCCACAAACATGTGTTGTGAGGATCAGACTTTGATAGATCCCTGTTCTTTAAATAAAACAGGGCGCCCACTCGCACCTGATTGTCATTGATTGAAAACACCCAACTCTAATTTCACCTTCAAATTAACTGCTAATCCTAGAGGTTCACATACTTTTGCCGCTCACAGATATGTAGTATTGGATCTTTTTCCTCAATAAATAAATGACCAAGTATAATATTTTTGTTTCATTTGTTTAATTGGGTTCTCTTTGTCTACTTTTAGGACTTGTGTGAAAATCTGATGATGTTTTAGGTCATATTTATGCAGACATAAAAATTCTAAAGGGTTCACAAACTTTCAAGCATTGCTGTATCTTAGGGGGAGATTCCTGCGCACAAATGGGAATAATAAAAAGACTGCACAAAGTGGATAAAGAAGAAGAAACAGACATTCTGAGAGAATACAACGATGTGTTCACAGGGTTGGGGTGTGTGCCTGGACAGCATCACATTCAGATAGATCAAGCAGTAGCTCCAGTTGTTCACGCACCCAGACAGGTGCCTTTAGCCCTAAAAGACAAAATCAGAAGTGGACTGGAGAGGATGGAGAAACTTGGGGTGGTTGAAAAACAGACAGAACCCACTGACTGGGTTAACAGCATGGTGACAGTCCAGAAGCCAAACAAAAAAAACAAGACTCTGTATAGACCCCCAAGACCTCAGCAAAGCTATAAAGAGGAAACACTACCCCCTACGGACAGTAGAGGAGGTTGTAGCTGAGATGCCAAATGCAAAGGTCTTTTCTGTGCTAGATGTAAACCACGGGTTCTGGCAAATACAGCTAGATGAGGACAGTTCTACGTTGTGTACCTTTAACACACCATTCGGTAGGTACCGATTCCAATGCCTTCCCTTTGGTGTCTCGTCAGCTGCGGAGGTTTTCTAGACATGCGTCACCCAGAGACTGGAGGACTTGGAAGGAGTTGTGAATGTCATGGACGACATTCTAGAGTGGGGTGCAGACAAGGAACAACACGACAAAAGGCTGAGACAGCTTCTTGACAGGATAAGGAGCATTAATCTCAAACTCAACAAAGATAAGTGTAAGATTGGAATGACTGAAATCCAATACATTGGACACACACTGAATGCAGAGGGCCTGAAGCCAGACATAGAAAAGGTCAGAGTAATAATGGACATGCCGAAACCACATGACAAAGCAGCACTGATGAGGTTTTTAGGCATGGTGCGGTACCTCTCAAAGTTTATCCCAAACCTGTCAGATGTGAGTGCCCCCCCCCCCCAGAAAGCTTTTGGAAGGGGATGTCGAGTGGCATTGGGAATCACAGCAGCAAAGCCGCTTTGAACAGCTGAAAAAACTGGTAAGCAATGCCCCAGTGCTCAAGGTTTATGATGTAATCAAGGCAGTCACATTGTCAGTGGATGCAAGCTCTGAAGGGTTGGGAGCTGTAATAATGCAGGATGGACAACCAGTGGCATACGGGTCAATATATCTTACTGACACACACAAGAGATGTGCACAAATCGAAAAAGAACTCCTAGCCATGTATATGGGTGAAAAGTTCAAACAGTATTTGTATGGAAAACGGCTACAAATAGAGTCTGACCATCAACCACTTGAGTCAGTGTTCAAAAAAACACTACACGGAGCTCCTCCCAGACTCCAGAGGATGCTGATGAGGTTGCAGGCTTTTGACTTGCATGTATCCTACAAACCAGGAAAAGACTTGCACATAGCAGATACACTCAGCAGGGCTTATCTGCAGGAACAGTATGAACATCTGTTAGAGGAGGAAATAGAAGTTAATCTTCTGTCAGCACACCTTCCAATCACAGAAGATAAACTGAGCCAGTTCAAAACTGCAACAGCAGAAGACAGAGAACTGCAGTTGGTGAACAACATCCTCACATAGCTGTTCTTTCTCTCCCAGTGGGACAGGGCTGGATGAAGAGCAGAGGTTATGGCATCTTCTGTGGAGTGCAGTATGCAAACTGGAGAGGGTCCAGAGTGGAGGGGAGGCTGGACTTGATGTGCTTCATGAACAGCCTCTCAAAGCACTTCATGATGATGGGAGTCAGTGCAATGGGGTGGTAGTCATTGCGGCAGGACACAGGGGACTTCTTTGGCACTGGTATGATGGTGGTAGACTTGAAACACGTGGGGATGACTGCCTGGGACAGCGAGATGTTGAAGATATCAGCAAGGACATCTGCCAGCTGCTCAGCACAGTCTCTGATGGCTCGGCCTGGGATTCTGTCTGGACCCGCAGCTTTGTGTGGGTTGACTCTAGAGAGGGTCTTTTTCACGTCATCTGCAGTCACCTGCAAAACCCAGTCATCCATCAGGGATGTAGTCTTTACCACCGGCACGTTGTTCAGTCTCTCATACCATGTGTAGAAGTCATTCAGTGCATCTTGGAAGGTGGGGGCACCACCACAGGTCTGAGGAGGCTTGTAGCCAGTGAGGGCCTGGATGCCCTTCCACAAGTGCCGTGCGTCTCTGCTGCCAGCGAAGTGGCTGTTAATTATCTGTGCATATTGTCTTTTTGCCTCCCTGATGCCACACGAAAGGTTGGCCCTTGTTGTCTTGAGTGCTGCCTTATCACCGGATCTGAATACAGCATTCTGGGTCCTCAACAGTGCCCGGACTTCCGCTGTCAGCCGAGGCTTGTGGTTGGGCTGCGAAGAAATTGTTTTTTTTGGTGACTGTTACGTCGTTTGTACATTTATTGGTGTAGGCTGTCACTGTCACTGTGTATTCTTCCAGATCAATGTGCTTACCAGAGGAGTCTGCCGCTTTGAAAATGCCCCAGTCGGTGCTCTTAAAACAGTCCTGAAGAGCTGAAATAGACTCCTCTGACCAGTCCCTGATCTGTCGCTGAACCGGTTTGGCAAGTTTCAGAAGTAGCCTTTATGCTAGAATTAGCATAACAGAGGTGTGGTCTGAGTTTCCAAATTTCCAAGGTGGGGGCAGGGGAATGCTCTGTATGCATTCTTCTAGTGTAAATTAGGTCCAATTTGTTGTTTTCCCTGGTGGCAAATTTTACATGTTGATAAAATTAAGGAAATACAGTCTTTAGGTTTGCATAATTGAAATCTCCAGCTTTAATGAAAAATACATCCGGGTATGTGGTTTGTTGTTTGCTGATTACGTTGTGTGGTTCGCAGTGCCTCTGAGGCATTAGCGCTCAGGGGCAAGTACACGGCCACAATAACAACAACAGTGAATTCTCTCAGCAGATAGTATGGCCAGCACTTGACAACTGTGAACTCCACGAGTGGAGAGCAGTGTTTGGAGACCATCACAGCGTTTGCTCGCCATTCCTTGTTAATATAAACACACAAGCCACCACCACGGGTTTACCTGACAAAGATGATGCTCTATCGGCTCGGTAGCATGCTAGCCTGTCTAGCTGTATGGCTGTGTCCGGAATGTTGCTGTGAAGCCAGGTTTCGATGAAGACAAAAATACAAGTCCTTAGTTTCACCCTGGGATGGCCATCAAAGCCGTATGCAGTTCCCTTTATTTTCCAGAAAGTGTACGTTTGCAAATAAAATGGGCGGGAGAGCTGGTCTGGAGGGGTTAGCTTTTAGCCTAGCATGGATGCCGCGCTTCCAGGTCCTCTCGCACCACCTCTGGCACTTTCTCAAGCGAGTAGCCGCAGGGGGATGTCCTGTAGTGATGGGGCCTGGGTCGCGTAATAAGCCGAGAAAACAACAGATCGTCCAAACAAGCTGGTATGGGACCATGTGTGATCATATTTCCAATGTCCAAAACTTCTTTACGGTTGTAATTGTGCTTCCCAGTAGAGTTGACGTTCTTTCTCGCAGTGTCAGACACATTAGACAACAAAAACACCGGGTTGATTGGTCCAAGTGTGGTCGCTGCGTCTACATGCGCCGCCATTTAATTGTATTTTAGTGAGATGTTTGACATCCAATTTGACTCTGACCCAATCTGTGCTCTCTTTGATTTAACATCAAAGCAATCTCATGCTCTCTTACTAAATAAAGCCCAGGTGATCATAGCTTTCACCACGCTGCTTACGAGACGTTCGGTCCGTTAAAAATGGGAACAACACACTCCTCCATCCTTTTTTCATTGGGTCAAAGATGTTATACATTCCTTACATCTACAGAAAGTTAAATACACACTCAAAGGGTCATCTGGAACATTTGCTAAGATATGGAGGCCCTTTCTGGATTTCTATGACTCCCTACAGGAACTCCTTGAAAGAGTAGGGTAGAAGCCATGAATGTCCTATTACAGTAATGAGCATTCCCCCTCACATTTGTTTTTTTTTTGTTTTTTTTTTGTCCCCAATTTGTTAATACATGTGATGAATACTACTCTGTATCTGGGACATGAGTAGTTAATTTGAAGTCATACATTCATTCATTCGTTCATCATCAGCCGCTTTTCCGGGCTTGGGTCACGGTGGCAGCAAGCTAAGTAGGGCACTCCTGACGTCCCTCTCCCCAGCAATGCCCTCCAGCTCCTCCTGGGGGATTCCCAAGGTGTTCCCAGGCCAGATTGGACATGTAGTCCCTCCAGCGAGTTCTGGGTCTACCCCAGGGTTTCCTCCTAGTTGGCTGTGCCCGGTAAACCGCCAAAGGAAGGTGCCCAGGAGGCATCCTAATCAGATGCCCAACCCATCTCAACTTGCTCCTTTCGATGCGAAGGAGCAGCGGCTCTACTCCGAGCTCCCTCCCATATCATACATCCCTCATGTAGTCATACATCCCTCATGTATGACTTCATACAAAACATGTAGGAAGTCATACATATTTTGTATGAAGTCATACATGTTTTGTAATTCTTGTGGGACAATAAATTTGAAAATCAATAACATGTTTACCCAAAAAAAAAGTGTTCGATCCTCAAGTGCCAGTTGAATTTAAAGTGTCGTGAATTCACGATGTTCATTACGTGTTGATCACGGAGTCCCAGATGCGCCCCAATGGCACGGCATAGTAGAATATCTAATATTTTCCATGAGGGGATTAGGGCTGGGAACAAATAAAGCCTACTGCAGTGAGGAAGAGGACACGAAGGTTACATGCTGTAACAGTCCGGTGAGGAGCAGAGTAGGAAAAGACAGCTCCATGCACCGAATACCTGATGTGCCTGTGAAACAGCCTCGCACAGCTGCCACAGGAAGTAAACAAAACGCAGCTGCATTAATTGCATTTTTTTATGTTAAATTAATCACAAAAATGTGCACATTAATTTTGACAGCACTATTTACTTTATTTTATATGGCGTTAGCTCGATGAGCAGGAACAGCTAAATGTTGCACTTAACTTCAAAAAGTACATTCGACCGGCAATCCTGACTAAAATCAATACTCTGATTAATACAACAAGTGGGATCGGGCATCTAGGTAGTGTGGCGGTCTATTCTGTTGCCTACCAACATGGGGATCGCCAGTTCGAATCCCTGTGTTACCTCCAGCTTGGTTGGGTGTCCCTACAGACACAGTTTGCCATGTTTGCAGATGGGAAGCCGGGCGTGGGTATGTGTCCTGGTCGCTGCACTAGCGCCTCCTCTGGTCAGTCGGGGCGCTTGTTCAGGGGGGAGGGGGAACTGGGGGCGAATAGGGTGATCCTCCCATGCGCTACGTCCCCCTGGTGAAACGCCTCACTGTCAGGTGAAAAGAAGCAGCTGGCGACTCTACAGGTATCGGAGGAGGCATGTGGTAGTCCGCTGCCCTCCCCGGATCAGCAGAGGGGGGTGGAGCAGCGACCGGGATTGGTCGGAAGAGTGGGTTGATTGGCCGAGTACAACTGGGGAGAAAAAGAGGGGAAAAAAGCCACAAAAAAAAACCCCAAACTATTTATTGACCACTTTTATATGCAGTATAGCAATGATGCTGCTGAAATAAAACTCAGAATGACTGATTGGCGTGTGGTATGCATTGTTTTTGGAAATACGACTCATGATACACAGTCTGTAGATGTGCATGGTTCAACGTTTTCCCATGATCTAGTGTTAGAGAAGCAACAAAAATCTCTACTTTGTCAGATCGAATTGCAATACTTGCGGAATTGCAAAACTCAAGAGTAGCATTTGCATACCCAAGCGTCATGGTAATGTTGAATTGGGAGATGGGCATATCTGTCATCTCAGCCCTGTTGATCCATATCATCATCGTTAAGATACGCCCAGGGTGTGAACATTTTAAAGCTCTATATCTCCAAATCTGCAGAGAAAAGAAAAGAAAAATGTCTGAACATTCTACAGCAGCTTCCGCATAACGAGCAGCTGCATTACACACATTCAGATGCGCATAAAAAGGGAAGTCTTTAGCGCAAAGAAATTGCACGACAGGTTCAAGTTCTGTGGTCACAAACACACTAACACACAAACCAACAAGCACGCGAGTGCTTTAGTTGCCAACGAAGAAAACACGGTGTCTGAGAAGTGCTATGGTGGGGACTTGAGCAATGGGTTAGTTGGGGGATGATGAGAACCAGGAAGTTCCCTTCTGGCTAAAATGAGACAGTTGAGCTGGCAAAAACAGGTTTATTGTTTCCTGGTGCCACTGTCTGCGGGCATAGGAGGACATGCTTTTTTTTGGGCTGTAATCGGGTCAGTGACAGCAGGGTACCCTGATAACAGTAATAATGAAGTACACATGAGTCTTGACTGGTGGGAGAGATGGGACTTGGTGTGCGTGTGTGTATATGTGTGAGTCTTTCTGTTGTTGTTCTCTTATTATTTGTTTTCTCTGTAGGTTTTCTGTTTGGGCTGTTTCAGTGGGTATTTTCAATTCTTTTTTTTTTTTACATTTTATGTTTTATAGGCCTTGTTACGTTGGTTAGATTAGCAATATGTGTTTTCTGTGTTGAAAATAACCATTGAAACGGTCCCAAACAACAACCGGAACTTAAAAACTACTAGAATGACCGTGGGCGGTCAAAATGACTGCCCAGTTTTTAAACTCTATATTCCATCCGTCCATTATCCAAGCCGCTTATCCTGCTCTCAGGGTCGCGGGGATGCTGGAGCCTATCCCGGCAGTCGTTGGGCAGCAGGCAGGGAGACACCCCGGACAGGCCGCCAGGCCATCACAGGGCCCCCCCCACACACACACGCACACCCCTAGGGACAATTTAGTACGGCCGATTCACCTGACCTACGTGTCTTTGGACTGTGGGAGGAAACCAGAGCCCCCGGAGGAAACCCACAAACTCCACACAGAGGATGACCCGGGACGGCCCACCCCCAAGGTTGGACTACCCCGGGTCTCGAACCCAGGACCTTCTTGCTGTGAGGCGACCGTGCTAACCACCGCGCCACCGTGCCGTCCACTCTATATTCTGTCAAGATAAATACCCGATTGAGATATTAATGCGTTGCATATGTTAGTATGTCTGTTAAGAAATGACTGACACCAAAATCAATATTTTAACAACTTTAATACTATTTTTCAAACAATTTAAAATCGCCACTACTAAACGATTAATTATTAATATAATAATTAGGCCATACTAAATTGTCACTAGGTGTGAACGTGTGTGTGTGTGTGTGTGTGTGTGTGTGTGTGTGTGTGTGTGTGTGTGTGTGTGTGTGTTGGCCCTGTGATGATCTGGCGGCCTGTCCAGGGTGCCTCCCTGCTGCCCAATGACTGCTGGGATAGGCTCCAGCATCCCCGCGATCCTGAGAGCAGGATAATGGATGGATGGATATCTTATCTCCAAACCACTGAGCATAGACAGAACCTTGTAAATCCATGGTGATGAAGCAGAGATGTGCATGGTTCATATTCCCCCCCCCCCCCTTCTTCTCTCCAGTTGTATCCGGCCAATTACCCCACTCTTCCGAGCCGTCCTGGTCACTGCCACACCCACTCTGCTGATCCAGAGGGGGCTGCAGACTACCACATGTCTCCTGCGATACATGTGGCGTCGCCAGCCGCTTCTTTTCACCTGATAGTGAGGAGTTTCACTAGGGGGACGTAGCGCGTGGGTCACACTATTCCCCCAGTGCCCCCTCCTCCCTGAACAGGTGCCCTGACTGACCAGAGGAGGCGCTAGTGCAGCGACCAGGGCACATTCCGGCTTTCCACCCGCAGACACAGCCAATTATGTCTGTAGGGACGCCCGACCAAGCCGGAGGTAACACGGGGATTCGAACTGGCAATCCCCATGTTGGTAGGCAACAGAATAGACCGCCATGCCACCTGGTGGTGTTTGTGCACTGCCTTTTGACACATACTATGTCCTATCGGACTTGAACCTAGTTTTTTTTACACTTACTGGCATCGTTGTCTCTTGACTAGACCCTTGCTTGTGTTGTATTACCTCTCAGATGTACGTCGCTTTGGATAAAAGCGGCTACTAAATGAAGTTGTAACATTGTAACTATAGCCAGATTTGACCAGAGCTGGCTTAACTATCAAGTCCTTCTCTACCAGAGCTGGCTTAATTATCAAGTCCTTCTCTGTTGCCTATTGCTCATCAGTTAAATTTTATTTTTCCCCCATCCTACCCTCGCATAGCAATTAACTTGAATGCCTTCGATCCTCCAGAATTGGCCACCACAGCACCAGTGACGACAGCTCGGCTTACCGCTCGGTGGATGAGGTGAACTACTGGGACAAGCAGGACCATCCCATCTCCAGGCTGAGGCACTACATGACTGCCCGCAGCTGGTGGAGCGAGGAGGATGAGAGGAGCTGGAGGAAGCAGTCTCGCAAAACGGTCATGGAGGCATTCGAGAGAGCCGAGAAGCGCCAGAAACCCAATCCGGACCTTCTCTTCTCAGACGTGTATCAGGAGTTGACGCCCAATCTGAACAAGCAGAGGGAGTCCATGTGGAGGCACATGCAGCAGTACAAGGAGCACTACCCCCTCGACCTGTATGACAAATAACCACCACGATGTGGGATTGGTTGAGAGTGTGAGGGTTGTGATTGGCTTTCGCAGGCCTTTCTAGTTGATTCATAGTTTTGATATGACATCATTGGCTCCACAATAGACGAGAATAACAGTGATGATAATTGAATAACACTATTACTTGCCTTTGGGTTTTGTGCCTTAAAGTAGAGAATGACAGTGGCTAGTTAAATTATTCTGTAATCCCTAGACAGTTTTGACCATGTGTATTTCCCAAAAATGTCTGCATTGAGGTTCTTCGCTGTTTATTAAAAAAAAAAAAGGACTACAATGTGAAAGCAAATAGGGGCTAAAACCACAATACGAGCAATAAACAGAGGACTCAGTTTCTTTACCACTTCTGTCTGAATCTGTTTCTTCTCCTTGTACAGTGATCCTATTAAGTACTACGGCACACGGCATTTCTGCATTGTCTTGTGGGATTTAACGGATTCCTTTGTGCATAACTGAACTTCCTGTTTTACCTGCTTTTACCCCTCTCGCGTGTCCACCCCCAGAGTTTGAATAAATGGTTTTCTCTTGCAGGTGCTACAGTAATGCTGTTACATGACATGTTTGAAATCACTGACGGCTGTACACATCTTGTATATTAAATCATACTCGGTGTTTTGTGTGTGGAAAACCTGAATAAAGACTTGCTGTTTTCAGTCACATTTATTTGAAACCAGTAGAAGCAGCAAGAAAATAAGGTGCATTACGACATTCATTGAGTTAAAGATGAGGCAGAATTGGCCTCGCAAAGCTCCAGTCATAACAGGAAATCCTCAATGCACTCTCCCATAGCTCTCAGCCTTAACAAGCTTGATTTTAAAAACGTTAACAATTGAAAACTGATAAGCCATCTCCATCGGAGTTTCTTTATGGTGAAGGTAACCAGCCGGCTGCACAAAAAAGCCCCCTAAGGGACACCCACTCCCCCCCCCCCCTGAGGGACACCCCCCCCCCCACTTGACCATGGCACGTCAATCTGCAGAATGCAAACAATGTGCAGTAGCGACTGAGTTTTCCATTACACTACTGCAGACTGACTGGCACCCGTTTCCAAATCAGGTCCCAATTGTGCCTGGTATTTTACGACGGTAGAGGCTGGTTCCCGTCGATGCAGAGAACGGTCAACTGAGCATGCGCAGGTACTCGTTGCCTCCGTTGTCTGGGTAGGTTAGGGTTAAAGTTAGCTAATCATCCGCGGTGGCGTAGCGGTCTAAGCGTCGGCTTGGTGTCGATGCAGTTGCCCACTGGGGACTGGGGTTCGCGCCCCGGTCTCGTCAGATCCGACTATGGCCGGACTCGATGAAGCAGCAATCATTGGCAACGCTGTCTTCGGGAGGGGGGTGGAGTCGGCTTGTGTTCGTCATGTGAATGCGTCTCTGTGTGTGTCGGAAAAACAGTGGTTCGGCTTGGATTCGCCTTGTCACGAAAGTGGGGAGGCGCTTTCCTTCGAGACTGCCGGCCGGAGAGATGCAGTTGGCGAACGCATGCAATACGAGGGTGGGTGTTTGAATTAAAATAGGGATCAATTGGCCACTAAATTGGGAGAAAAAAGGGGAAAATCAGAAATAAATTTATTAAAAAAAATAGAGTAGGGGCGGGTCTTCCTAGAATCCTAGCGCCTGGATGCTGCGCGAGGCGTGTGGAGGCGCGGTAGAGGCATTTCGCGCATGCTCAGTTGACCGTTCTCTACTCCATTCCCGTTCTCTGCGTCGATGGGAACTAGCCTCTGGCAGTGTTTCTCAACCCAGTCCTCAAGGAACCCCCTATCCTGCAGATTTTCATTGTAACCCTGCATAGGTAGCCCTGCTTGCACCTACTCGACCAATCATCTCGCAGCACTTAATTTAAGGTGTGCAACGTCTGACAAAACTCATTGCTGATTGGTTGAATAACCAATGATTGGTTGAATAACTACAAACAGGCACCTATTCAGGGTTGCAAAGAAAATATGCAGGATAGGGGTTCCTTGAGGACAGGGTTGAGAAACACTGCTCTACCGTTTTACGACCTTCAGCTGTTGCGTGACAGGCTTTCCAGCAACCAGTGAGGGAGGTTTAGACCTGTAACAACAGGTGAACGTAATTGACCTTTCTCACGACACGTGGCCAACGTACTTCCGCCTTGTCACAGCAGGGCAGCGATCGGTTCTTCCCATTGCCCAGTTCAGCGGCGGCGCCAGAGATTTCCTTTCGCGGGTATGATGGGGGGGGGGTCGCTCGGCTTTTCAGTGAGGGTGCTCTGAAATGTAGGGTTGCCCATTAATGTGCCGGTCGCCACATTGGTACTGGTACCGCAGATAACGCAGTACCAGGCGTGACGTTCGGCTGGAGGGGTACAGGTGTAAGGTTCACACAGGCCTGGAAACGTAAACCCACCTCGGAATATAGAATTTCACACAGCCAACAAACAGGTCTGTGCACATTTCAGCCTCAGATCCGCAGAGCAGAACTCGTGCCGCCGGTAACGAAAACCGCGACTGAGAAGCAACAGCATTCCGTTGCTAGGAGTCAGAATTTGTGCCTCAACCACCGAATGCACCAATAGACAACGGATGGAGGGGGGGGGGGGATTACGCTCCGGCTAACCGGAAGCGGAAGTGAGGTCTAAAGTTCCATGTGTCGCTAGGCCAATCAGTTCGCCTGTGTTGGCGTTATGTTTTGTTTTTTTTTTAGTCTAAAAACAATCAGTTTTCTTTTATTAATGTACTTATTCACTGTTCAAATGATAAAATATAGCATTCACACATTGGAAATGATAAATAAGCCACAGAAATGTCTTGGGGGTGCTATGGCTATCCTAGGGGGCGTCTACAGCTTCCCCGGGCCCCCTCCCTGGTGCCCTCTATGTTGCCCGCAACGTTAAAAAGCGAACTTCCTGTTACCTGATCGAGGGTCACCGAATGCTAACGGCTCTTAAACTCCCATTAGCATTGATTAGCCGGTTAGCATTATGTCCGTTGATCAAATCACTTTCATGTATGTGCGGTCTGAAAACAGAAAGATGACGATATGACAATACGTGCGTAGTGTTAGACGCTGTGTTGAAACACAGTATTAGTGATTACAGACAGAATCAAGGGTGACGGAAAGCTGGCTTTTCAACGTTGCGGGGGCAATGGGGAGAACCGGTCTTCACCCTACTTTGATGAAGTGGAAGTACGCCAGTCATACTTGTGAAAAAGATCTGTTACCTGGCAGAAAAGCAGCAGTGCTGGTTGCACCAGCGGCCCTCATTGAGTACCGCTACCTCGACTGCGTACTTTGGCAGCCGGACAGTTAGTCGTGTTTGCAAGTGGGCTGAACTAACACATCAACAGGGGGCTATGAATGCCTGTCCAAAGCATTTTAATCTGCTGGGGGCTGCGCTGGTGAACCAGAATCAGCTCCTTCTGTACACACATGTTGTAACGATCCTCCGTCTTCACGTCAAAGGTGCGAAAGCCTTCGTGCTTGTCAGGGGAAATGCCCAGCATCTTAAAGCACATCCCAATGTACACGTCGTCTATGGGGAAGAGAGGGAGGATGCGCGAGGCCTTGTACAGGGGCTGCAGGAGGGCCCCTGAGTAGACGAACCCACCGCCTCCGGTGTAAGGAGGATATGGCCCGTCGTAAAAACTCAAAGGAATATAGTATTTATTTTTAGGGTCCCTGTGGGGTCCTGCGTCGGCAATGACTTGTCCAATATAGGACTGAGATGCTTTCACAGGCTCCAGGGACTGTAGGTATCTCAGAATTGCCGGCGTGTTGACGAATACATCGTCATCCCCGCTGAAGACAAAAGATGCACCAGGACAGTTTACCGCTGACCATTTTAAAAACGCATTCAATTTAATGGTTAGATTGAAAAGGGACTCGTGGAAGTCCCACTGAAGCACGTCCCCATAGTGCTTGGCCTCGAACTGCAGCAGGGGCTTGAGGTCGGGGTCGTTGAGCGAGGAGCTACCCAGGAGGAACAATGTGGATACACTCAGTCCATCCTCATACAATCCCTCTTTTCCCCAAGTCTCCCGCACCGCCTGCCTCTTTTCAAAGTTCGCCAGCGTTGACTTGATGGCAAAAAGGAGGAAGGGCTTCCCTGCAGAGATGCACTTGTTCGGCTGATCAATCAGGACTGGGGGATACCTGCAGTTCATGCCCCGCAAATAGTCCCGGTATGTGTCAGTGTAGGAAGTGAAGTCATTTACATTTGTTTTTAGATGCCCGTCGTTCATCTCTTTGCAATGAGACCAACCTCCACCACGGGTGGGAATGTAGTATGGCCCTTGGTCCAGCTGTCGGAGGTTGGCATGCAGCAGGCGATTCCAGTAAGCCCTGTTATGAGGGATGTCCTTTCTGAAACTGGCTGGGACTGAGATGTCAATGACATTGAGAAAAGAGGTGACACGGTCCTGCTTGGATGGATGTGTCGGAACAGCATCATCATCGTCATCGTCACCATCATCAGCAGCAGCAGTAGGAGCATGGGCTCGGAGGGTTTGAGTCTCTGTGAGATCTTGCGCCAAAGCCTTGTGACTGAAGGTCCTCTCAGAGGTCAACGTTGAGTAGAGTAAGACCAAAACCAAGCTGCTGAGGAGAATCATAATGACCAGGACTTGGATACGTTTCATTGAACCGCAGTCAGGGGGACATTAGCACGGTATCAGCAAAACAGGTTATGTGTGTTCCTATTAGGGCGAGGGCGAGTTTTAAACCGTCAGGAAATATTTCTGTCCTTAGGTGGCAGAGGTTGCAGCGTAGTCAAGCAGGGATCCTTTGGGTGTGCCTATCAGTCAGAGAAGTATATTATTATCTGGACATGGATCTGGCACATACAGTCAAGTAAAACAGTGAAAAGTAAAAAGACAGAAATCTATTGATGGCAGGAAACTATTTTCATATCTTGTAATCAGGACTGGTGAAAGAAAGAAGAAAGCACACCGCATTCCCAGTTATGTATAATAATCAATATTGCTCTGCAGGAGTGTTTGAAATAAGTACTGACAATTACAGAGGTAATCATTACTGAATGGCAAGATATTATTGTGATTCGGGGTTCATCAGCACGTGAAGAAATGCCGTTTCCGATTCGGATGTGACCGTCTCTCAAAATCTCAGATCACCTTCAAGTATTTCTGCCAAACTGGAAAAAAATAAACATACACATGTATTGTGTTGTATCAGACGGTGGGGGGGGGGGTAAACACCGGAAGGTAAAACCACTTCTTTTCCCCTGATCATACACAGAACAAGTGGGCTCGCCTCTACTGAAACGACTGTGGTGTAGTCACATCTTTTTCTCCTTTGCAACGGTTGGGTTCTCTCTCTCTCGCTCTCTCGCTCTCTCTCTCTCTCTCTCTCTCTCTCTCTCTCTCTCTCTCTCTCTCTCTCTCTCGCTCTCTCTCTCTCTCTCTCTCTCTCTCGCTCTCTCTCTCTCTCTCTCTCTCTCTCTCTCTCTCTCGCTCTCTCTCTCTCTCTCTCTCTCTCTCTCTCTCTCTCGCTCTCTCGCTCTCTCTCTCTCTCTCTCTCTCTCTCTCTCTCTCTCGCTCTCTCTCTCTCTCTCTCTCTCTCTCTCTCGCTCTCTCTCTCTCTCTCTCTCTCTCTCGCTCTCTCTCTCGCTCTCTCTCTCTCTCTCTCGCTCTCTCTCTCTCTCTCTCTCTCTCTCTCTCTCTCTCTCTCTCTCTCTCTCTCTCTCTCGCTCTCTTGCTCTCTCTCTCTCTCACACACACACACACACACACACACATGCACTTTTACTGTTGTGGATATTGTAATGGGCTGACTAGTGCAGCAGATGGCAAAACATAATCCAATTGCTTATTTTCATTTTTGTTTCAACAAAAGGTCTCAGTAGCCAGCTAGCCGTGCAACATCTGGCTCGACTGGCAGTGGGACCAAAGCAAAGGTAATATTGCCATTTACTCTGTTATGGCATGTGAGACCAGCTATGTTATATGGTCTGGAGACAGTGGCACTGATGAAAAGACAGGAGGTGGAGCTGGAGGTGGCAGAGTTGAAGATGCTAAGATTTTCATTAGGAGTGACGAAGAAGGACAGGATTAGGAACGAGTATGTTAGAGGGACCGCTCAGGTTGGACGGTTTGGAGACAAAGCACGAGAGGCAAGGTTGAGATGGCTTGTGTGGAGGAGAGATGCTGGGTATATTGGGAGAAGGATGCTGAATATGGAGCTGCCAGGCAGTGCCGGATTGACCTATAGGCTTGGCAGGCTGAAGCCTAACCTAGGGCCTCAAAATCTAGGGGGCCTCCGGCAAGGTGTATAATATTTTTGACACTGCCATAGGTCTTTCTGACACGTGCTGTCATAACACACTGTAGTCTCTAAACAACCCTGCAGTAATTTTCCTTGCACTCCATTTCAGAATAATACCGTCTTAAGCCGATAACTCCACACTAGCTTTGATTTCTGTATTGACTGTGTCCTTCCAGGAAGGCAGTGAGATAGATAAGTTGAAAACACAGCTGTGCAAGTATCTGCAGAGGACGTTGCCGTTTCCATCAGTCAGGTTAGTAATAAAACTACGTATCGCGTCTTTGTAAGCGATAGGAAAAAGCACACTGGTTTTGTAAACGGTTTTTGGAAGCAGATTTAATTCAGATTTTGCAATATAATTGTCAATTGGGAACAAAAGTTGCCCGAATATTATACAGAAAAAAAGTTCTTTTTTTTTTTTAATATATTTTTTACTTCACTGAAGTGGACCCCATTTTGTGAGAGCACCCCTTCATGTTTTCCTTTCTAATAACTGTTTGAGGATTAATTTTACTTTTTATTTTCAGATTCTCATCCGAGCGTGAGTAGAAGATTTGAGAGTGGCGCTCGCAAGCGCAAGAGAAAGAGACTTGAAAATGATACGGTGAAGAAGTTAAGACAGATCCCTGCCTTCTTGCATCAGCCCCTGACAGAGGCGACAAGCGCCAGCGGTGAAGCAGATACGTTGATGCTAACACAATGTGGCGGAGCTGGCCAGCCAACTACCAACGTTCAACCAGAAGAAAACCTCCCCGAAACAGAAACAGCCAAGCAGGACGCGCCACAGCAAGCTGATTATGAGGAAGCAGCCATGATGCCGGCTCAAAAGGAAAACATAAAACCAATTCAAGAGTCACTTACTGGACAGGGAGAGGCTCAAGAGCCACAAGAAAATAATTGTTGAGGTTGAGATACTTTATTGATCCCCGTAGGGAAATTACAATCTGCATTTAACCCATCCTAGCTGTGTAGCTAGCAGCAGTGGGCAGCCACCGTGCAGCACCCGGGGACCAACTCCAGTTCTTCTTGCCCTGGAGTTTACCCTGGAGTTTTATTGTGGATAGTCAGAATTTTCAGCTCACACCTAGTAAGATAGGACAAGTCCAAGGTATTCCAGATGCAGATATAGATGATGCCAAACACATCTACTGTAACAGACAGATTTTGGACAGAATTATCACATGAGGAAGTACCCTATTGGGTAGAGAGGGGCCCCTCTCAAGTTCAGCATCGTTCCAAGCGAGTGTACAAAAAACAGTCCAGGTTTTGCACAAAAGCTCTTTTTTATTCAACAAAAGTAAATGGGGAGACATGTAGCCCAGAGTGGCTTGTGTATTCTCCCTCAGAAGGCCGGATTCATTGCTTTGTTTGTAAACTCTTTCCAAACCTTGCCTCTTCTGCTACAGCTTTAGCTTCTGAAGGGTTTGATGACGGGCGAAACGCCTATCTTGTCCCAAACTCATGACAACTCAGAGAAGCACGAGGATGCCACGTTGGCCTACCTAACACGGGAGAGAGGACAAACGTTAACTTAAAAGCTAAAAGGAACAAATAAGAGCAGAGCAGCAGTACTGGCGGCATGTCATGGAGAGAATTATCGCTGTAATATGCACCCTTGCAGAACGAGGCCTACCATTCAGAGGAGACGACGAACAATTTGGATCGCCAAGTAACGGCAATTATCTTGGTCGTTTAGAACTAGTAGCAATATTTGATCCATTTTTACCGGCTCATATCAGTCGGTATGGAAATTCTGGATCAGGAAATCCCTCTTCTTTGTCAAAAACTGTATGTGAGGAAAGTTAAGGACGCAATTCTGGCTGACGTGAAAAAAGGCTGGATATTTCAGCTTGTCAGTAGATTCCACCCCTGACATTTCACTCACTGATCAGTTGACTTTACTTATCAGCTATGTATCACCTGAAAACGTTTCACCAAGTGAGAGACTTTCAACTTTCCTTGAGCTATAAGACCACACAGGAGAAAGCATGGCTGACTTAAGTGTTTAACTATGTCACTACCGAGTTTGAAATTGACTTCAGAAAATGCCGAGGGCAGTCTTATGTGATGCCCACTGGAGGTGTTATCACATTTATGATGGTATCTTGGGGTCTGAGAAAATATATTGTTTATAATCATTTTATTTTATATGTGGAGTCTGTCTGTATGTTTATTTAACCATAATGGTTAAATAACCCCAGTTGCATGTAGTGGCGACTCCGTTGCAGCAGAGGGCGCTGTGACGCGGTTGAGCGACGATATTGTGTTGAGCGGGGTTTCTTCATAACGTTGAAAGACTTCACGGTTGACTGACGTCTTTATTCCGTGACTGTTTTCAGGTGGGTACCGTGTCACAAGCACTATATATTGTTTAATATTGTTTCATACGATCTTTATTCGGCGTTTTTTCGTTTTATTAGATTGGCGAATATAGGGTTTATCTTGTTTTTACCGTTGGCTAGTAGCTAGCTAATGCAACCGGGCTAGCCGCGGGCGTTAGTTCTGTTGTCGCCTAGGCAACGTCACGTGATTCTCTCCGTGCTGCGTAACTTCATATTTTTGCTCTAGCTTGTGACGTTAGTTGTACCTGGCTCCACGCATCCCTTTAGTCTAAGTTTTGATTGGCTCAACAGTTTCAAGTGTTATAAGACGGTTTCCATGTTTGAAGTGTAGATTACAAATTTATAAGATTATTATTGATTGTATTCATTCATTACTGTGAACAGGTCCTCCTATAGTACTGAAAAGTATATGAAAGTGCATTTAAGATGCAGAATGTAAACACATGTTTATAGATAAGATGACAGTAGATGATATGGATGAGAGATGGGGATATGGAGATATGTTTTTGATATTGACCAGTTTATTTGGAGTGTTTATACAGAAATTGAATATGTAAAGTAAGGCAGCCAATGTAAATGTCTAGACAGACAATAAATATATGTACAATAGTACAAGTGATTTAGAGGACTATGTAAACAGGGTGATGATTGTAAATAAAGATAACATTGAGAGACTTCGAGAAAGCAAGTCACAGTTGACTGACGTTTTTATTCAATGACTGTTTTCAGATATCTGTCGGATAACTGCTTGCACCGTACCAAGCCCGGTACTTGCTACAGTTGCGACAATGCTGCCAACATGTCTGGTAGGTACAACAAATTTGTAAGATTTATTCCATGTGCTGGTCACTATTTAAATTTGGTGGGCTGTTCGGCTACTGTTTGCTGCCTTGATGCGGTGAACTGTTTCGGCATTGTCAATGAAATGTATACCTTCTTTTCATCCTCCACAAAAAGACGGGCAATTGTAAAATCATTTTTGCAACTTCAGTCAGAAGTTCCTAAATATTTGTCAGACACTAAGTGGGAGGCACATGCAAGAGCCACAGAAGCTATTTTGGATAGTTGCGGTGCTCTCACTGATGCCCTCAGTCATCTGCACTCTGACGTTAATGGGAAGGGTGATACCAGGCTTCAAGCTAACAATCTCTTGCAGAAAGTGGCAGAACTGGAATTTGTGTTTATGCTGCATTTTTTGACCCGTGTGCTAGGTCATTTTCGCAAGGTCAGCAAAGCCATTCAGAAATCACAACTGTTATTGAGTACTTGTGCAAGTTTCAGGATTTTTTAAGCAAAATTAGAGAAGATTCTGATGAGCTTGAGCAACAAGCAAAAGCCACCTCACCAGATGTTAACTACAGAACAATCACAAGGAGACGAAGAGTAAGGAAATGACGGAAGTGCACCTGGTCCTGATGCCTTAGATGAACTCTCTTCAAGAGATAAGTTAAGAATAAAACCCTTTATTCCTGTACTAGATGCACTTGAAGCCAGTTTAAGAAGAGGAGTTACTGTGTACAGGGATGTTGCACAAATGTCTTCCTTTCTTGCTAACCTGACAGCATCGAAGCAAGAAGTTCAGCAAGGTGTTGAACTGTTGATGGAAGCACACCCAGAAGATGCTGACCTGAAGCTTACTAATTAACTTTTGCACTTTCACGTTAGACAAAGCCACAGGCCTACAGAAGAACAGGAAACTGTCTCAGGAAACCGGAGCCCCCGGAGGAAACCCACACAGACACGGGGAGAACATGCAAACTCCACACAGAGGACGACCCACCAAGGTTGGACTACCCCGGGGCTCGAACCCAGGACCTTCTTGCTGTGAGGCGACCGCGCTAACCACTGCACCACTGTGCTGCCCTGTCAGATAGTCATGATCATCTTAGTAACATTTTAAGCTCAATGTTTTTTGTTTTAAGAATGTAACAGTAAACTTACAATTTCATTTTCCTAAAAATTCCTGTTTATTCCACAAAATGTTTCCAAAGTTCGGTTGTTGCAACAGTTTTACAAAGTGTTCATTTTAACATTTATGCTTTTTTTTTTTAATCACTACGGTATTTAAAAATAACATCTTATGTCCTTTAGAGGAATTGTGAATTGCAGAATTTTAAAGAGTGGTCATCATCCTCGGCTTTACTCCATCCATCCATCCATTATCTGAACCGCTTATCCTGCTCTCAGGGTCGCTGGAGCCTATCCCAGCAGTCATTGGGCGGCAGGCGGGGAGACACCCTGGACAGGCCGCCAGGCCATCACACAGGGCCCACATGCACACACACACACACACACACACACACACACACACACCAAGGGACAATTTAGTACGGCCGATTCACCTGACCTACAGGTGTTTGGACTGTGGGAGGAAACCGGAGCCCCCGGAGGAAACCCACGCAGACACGGGGAGAACATGCAAACTCCACACAGAGGACGACCCTGGACGACCCCCAAGGTTGGACTACCCCGGGGTCGAACCCAGGACCTTCTTGCTGTGAGGTGACCGCGCTAACCACTGTGCCACCGTTCGGCTTTACTCGGTTTCGTTTTAAACACTGCTCCATCTTCCTCTAGTTGTGAGAGAGGGGGATTGCCAACAACTGCAGGATATACATGGATTTCAATCACTTTTGCATAAGTGATTTTAAATCTCAGTGAGACTATCCTGGTTAAATAAGGTTAACTAAATACCCTTTCTTTTTGTGTGACAAATAAAACGGACTGAATAGGTAGAATAGAGCATAATAGAACAGAACATGATAGAATAGAACAGAATAGAACTGAACAGATGAAAACAGAACAGAACATTATTTAAAAACTAGTTTTGGTTTGATATTATATACAGGTAATACTTTATATGACCTTTATATTACGCTGTATTGTTTGTAATCTTTTAAATTTAATTTATGTTTATGTAAAGCGCTTTGAGTGGCTGTTGCACCTAGAAAGGCGCCATATAAAATGCAACATGATTGAGTGAGTGAGTGAGTGAGTGATTGATTGATTGATTGATTTATTGGGAGGGGCCTCACAAGTGGAATAGCAGAGGGCCTCCCTTCATATAAAATCCGGCACTGCTGCCCGGGAAGAGGAAGAGGGGGAGGCCGAAGAGGAGGTGTATGGGTGTGGTGAGGGAGGACACGCAGGCGGCCGGTGTGAAGACTTGACTTGACTTGACAGAAAGAGATGGAAACCGGGAGCAGCCGGAAGTAGTGGTACACCGTTGTTACAGGCTGCACTAACGCGCACTGGTCTCCCAGGGTCTAATTAGCTGCAAAGCTTCAATCTTAACTAACAAACAACAACATGAGGTTAATCCCCGCGAGGTCTGACACGCACACATGCGCGCGCCACTTAAGAGTCTAGTTTGTCCGGTGAGACGTGAACGCGCCGTGCACGCTGAAGTCGGTTAAAGCAGTGGTTCTCAATCTTTTTGGGGTCCTGGACCCCCTGCGTATTTTTGATCTACCCTGAGGACCCCTCCACCTGATCTTGGGGGAGGGGGGTTGCAATTTGATAGAAACAGTAGAAACTGCATTTTAAATTGCATTATAGCATTTATTCACTCTTTGAACAAGGGCGATGTGCAGAACTGTAACAACTACAGAGGTATAAAGTTGATCAGCCACAGCATGAAGATTTGGGAAAGAGTAATAGAAGCTAGGTTAAGAGGAGAGGTGACGATCAGCGAGCAGCAGTATGGTTTCATGCCACGAAAGAGCACCACAGATGCGATGTTTGCTTTGAGAATGTTGATTGAGAAGTATAGAGAAGGCCAGAAAGAGTTGCATTGTGTCTTTGTAGATTTAGAGAAAGCATATGACAGGGTGCCGAGAGAGGAGGTGTGGTATTGTATGAGGAAGTCAGGAGTTGCAGAGAAGTATGTAGGAGTGGTGCAGGATGTGTATGAGGGAAGTGTGCCAATGGTGAGGTGTGCGGTTAGAATGACAGATGGGTTCAAGGTGGAGGTCGGATTACATCAAGGATCGGCTCTGAGCCCTGTCTTGTTTGCAATGGTGATGGACAGGTTGACGGACAAGATCAGGCAGGAGTCTCCATGGACGATGATGTTCGCGGATGACATTGTGATATGTAGCGAGAGTAGGGTGTAGGTTGAGGAGAGCCTGGAGAGGTGGAGGTATGTACTGGAGAGAAGAGGAATGAAAGTCAGTAGGAGCAAGACGGAATACCTATGTGTGAATGAGAGGGAGGACAGTGGAATGGTCAGGATGCAAGGAGTGGAGGTGACGAAGGCATTTGAGTTTAAATACTTGGGGTCAACTGTCCAAAGTAACGGGGAGTGCAGTAGAGAGGTGAAAAGGAGAGTGCAGGCAGGGTGGAGTTGGTGGAGAAGTGTGTCAGGAGTGATTTGCGACAGAAGGGTATCAGCAAGAGTTAAAGGGAAAGTTTACAAGATGGTTGTGAGACCAGCTATGTTATATGGTTTGGAGACATTGGCACTGACGAAAAGACAGGAGGCGGAGCTGGAGGTGGCAGAGTTGAAGATGCTAAGATTTTCATTGGGAGTAACGAAGAAGGACAGGATTAGGAACGAGTATATTAGAGGGACCGCTCAGGTTGGACGGTTTGGAGACAAAGCAAGAGAGGCAAGATTGAGATGGCTTGGACATGTGTGGAGGAGAGATGCTGGGTATATTGGGAGAATGATGCTGAATATGGAGCTGCCAGGGAAGAGGAGAAGAGGAAGGCCAAAGAGGAGGTTTATGGATGTGGTGAGGGAAGACATGCAGGTGGCTGGTGTGACAGAGGAAGACGCAGAAGACAGGAAGAGATGGAAACGGATGATCCGCTGTGGCGCCCCCTAACGGGAGCAGCCGAAAGTAGTAGTAGATTTATTCACTCTTTGGGGCAAAAATAAGAGCTTTCAGTTGTAACTCAGATATAGTTAACAAACAGAATTCTTATGCAGTAACTTTCAGATATATGTAACAACAGAATTTTTATGCAGTAACTTTTAACAATGCAAACGGGAGCGAGATCTATTAAAATACAATAAATTACACTTGTTAAACAGATGTAATTAGAGAAAAAAGTCCTGTTACCCTTTATAGTTTAGGTAGATAAAGGTCTTAGTCACATTTGAGTAAAATAATCCTATTTCTATAAATGTCATAGGATCTTTTTTTTTTGAAGATATTTTATTTTCACGGGCCCCTTGCAATTACACCACGGACCACTAGGGGTCCGCGGACCCCCGGTTGAGAAACACTGGGTTAAAGCCTAATGCAGAAATGAGCCGAGACCCGAGGTTAAAGTCAAAACTCTGACGTCACTCAAAAAGCCACTAGATTTTACTCAACGCTATCACGCGAGGAAACCATCGCTCGTTTCAGTTTCAATTAACCGGGGCTTTCTTTTAATTCAACGGGATGCTCGCCCGAGAACTAATTGGCTTACAGTGCTTTAAGACTCCGGCCAACCCGGACTCGAGCCCGCGAACTCCGGCTGTAGGTAGGAGGCGATGGTCTCGTGCGCCGAGCCGTCCAGCCGCTCGCTGGCGGTGAAGGTGTTACGACGCCCGGCCGGACTCCCCGCCCCGGCGGCGCTACCCGGCCGCACGTTCAAAGCGCATTTCCCATAAACCCCAAATAAGAGGAGCGCCCAACAAGCTCACTTACTTGGGAGAGGGGATCCAGGATAAGGTGGCTTCATGTCCGGACTGCCAGGTCACCCCGAGACATAGAGAAATAAAAGCTCCGGAGCATCTGGGTGAGGCTGACAAGAGGGCGGAGGTCGCCCAATGAGAAGACCCACCCACCGCGAGGACGGGCGCGCGCGGCAGGTGCAGAAAACACACGTCGGCGGCGACGTTCTAATTCCTGCCAAGTTTCATCTTCCACGTGCGTTTATGTTCCGGTTAGGAGGACAAGCCGAGGAGGCACCGACTCGCACACGGGTTTGAAGTCGAAGTTTATTCAAAGGTTTTATCAGGAAACAAGAATTTACAAAGGGGTCGTCATATAGGAACATTTCTTTTTTTTTTTTTGTGTTGACAAAACAAGTGGCCAAACTACCGTGACTGCCTGCATGACTGCCTACGTCATGTGAACGTGAACACAGTGTTCAGATCCGTAAAGCTTGCTGCATCTATTGCATCATATACAGACCTTTAGCCCGGTCAGGTACAAGGGCAGAAAAACAAAACCCATCATCTTATAAACAAAAAAAAAAACACTTCAAACAGGAAGGCCATACATACTAGGAGAGTTAGCTGTAGCCTATGATTTTTTCACCCAAGTCAAACCAAGCAAATGTTCACATGAAGGCAATAAGCTTCTCTCGTTTCCTATTCTTGTGGAATAAAATCGTTAAATATGAATGTTGACGTGCTTTCAAAAGCATTATAATTATTATTATTAATTGATAATAAATCTGGCATACCACTATTCCTGAGAATTTAGCGGTGTAAGGCCACAGAATAGAAGTTATTTCCCAGAAATGAGTCGCCTCTCCGGTCGGGTGAGGTGCACCGCAGCAGTCGATGATTAGATGATGGTGGAAGCCCAACTTCCAACAGACTGACTGATAAGTCACATGTAGGCATTTATATGAGTTCCCACCACTACCAAGAACCACTGTGAATACTTGTGCAAATGTTGGAATTTTGGTCATTTAACTTTATTCCCTGGTGTATGTCAAAAACATTGTGGGGATTCCTTAATCCCATCAACTGGCACCCTTCCATCTATTTTTCTGATATGGAAAATAAAAAATTCGTTATAGCTGAGTGCTGGTAACAAGTATTGGGTGTCATGACCCATGTTTGAGTATGTTTTGGGGTAGTACCAAACCAAGACCATATCATGACAATATTATGATATACACTTTACATAATGCAGTGTGCATTGAGGAAACTAGTGTTCATTGCATCTAAAGACTGCAATTCTTGAGGGAAGCGTTGTAAAGTAGAAGATGAACCGATATTAAAAGAGAAGAAAAGTACTGGACATGAAAGGAAGGATACACAAAGTAAAAGGGTTCAGGGAGATTAAGACCGTTTGCGCCAAGGATGGAAGTGAGAATAAAGGCAGAAACAGGGGTGCAAGAAGGGTTTTGAGGATTTGCTGATGCGCAAGGTAGGTTAAAAAAATCAACGAAGGTCGCTCTCTTCCTCCTGTATGGTTTTCTTGATGCGGAGTAGCATGGTGGTGAGCCACTGATCCAGCCGTGAAATGGTGTCATATTCCTTTACCTGAGAGATAAAGAGGCAAATTGGTTGGAAAGCTCTTTTAAAAAGTTTAAGACAAAGCAGACAGCAGCCCACTGTGCCAAGTCAAACGGTGCAAAACTTCAAGGCATAGGCAAAGGCATACTGCCACCCCCTGGCCAAACACTCACATCAGCATTAGTCGGACAAGTACAGAAATTATCACCAGCTAAATCCTATTAAGACTGTGTACTCCACGAGCCACATTGCAGTTAAACAGCAATCCCCTGGAGGTCCACGTATGGTTAACAGTTATTTTAACATTGGCTTGGGCTTGTAGAATACAAAAATGTTCTTGCCATGAATAAAGTCTTTGCAAATAGGTCACAAACACTACTATCATGGGAAGCAGTGGCTGGCTCATTCAACCAATTTTAATCAAACTATAACCAAAAAAGCCCTTTGGGATAATGGGTTTGAAAGTATTTCTAATCTCTCAAACACAAAGTCAAAACTTTTGGCAGGAGGATATATAGTTTATCTTAATTGTCCGTGGCATTTCATTTTCACCTTAGACTGGCCTGTTTGCAGGCTTTATGAATGGGAAACCATCATTATTAATCAGGACAAGACATTGGTGGAAGGCGACTTGTTCGAGGGGGCATTGGCCAAACTATCTGACACAGCAACCCAACCAGAGGGCAACAGAAGATTTCCCCTTGACAGAAATAAATACATCAAAGCAAAGTGGGGAAGAAAACCATCAAGATTCCACTCACCGAGTCAGTATATGCATCCACATTCTGTTCTTCATATGCATCTAGAAGTTTCTGTTTGGAATAAAAGCGTAGTTATTTAAATGCTGAGGGATTATTTCAGTTATTCTCTACTACACATCAGAAAAGTGCTAAATTTAACCTGTCAGCAATATTTTAGGGTCTACATTTACATATGCCCAATTATGCGACTAAAATCAATACGCTGATTATAACAACAGTGGGGTTGAGCATCTAGGAAGCGTGGCGGTCTATTCTGTTGCCTAACACGGGGATCACCGGTTCGAATCCCCGTGTTACCTCCGGCTTGGTCGGGCGTCCCTACAGACACAAATGGCCGTGTCTGCGGGTGGGAAGCTGGATGTGGGTGTCTCCTGGTTGCTGCACTAGCGCCTCCAAAGTACCGGCACTTTGTTAACTGTTACCACTTTTCTGGTACCACCTTTGTCAAGGTTCCAAAAAAACTGGAGCAGGTACCAAAACCAATGCAGACCAGCGACACTGAGGGGGGTACTGTTACGGTAGTGGAAAACGACACTGCGAGTCGAGTCAAGTCAAGTTGAGCTGGTACCATGTAGTGGAAAAGGGGCATAAGTGACCTCTTCAGTCTCAACTGACTGCAGGTGCCCCACCCTTGTAAACAATACAGTGGCATGACGACCAAAAACAACAATAGGTTTCATATGCAAATTACTGTGACCATTAATTAGAGTTACAATGGCCATGTATACTATTCACAGAGTGATTGCAACTATTACCCAGTCCGCTGTGAATAGTACACATTGCCATTGTAACTGTAGTTAATGGTCACCGTAATTTGCACATGAAACCCATCGTTGTTTTGCCACTGCATTGTTTATAAGGGTGGGGATACCTGCAGTCAGTTGAGACTGAAGAGGTCACTTAGATGAGTGATGAAACGTTTCTCTCAAGACATGAGTCTATACAGGTACACCTCTTAAATAATCCCATTTATGTATGACGTGGTTAATGTGAGTATTAAAAGTCATTGTCTTTTCCAGCTTGGTACCCCTGGCAGGGCAACTTCACTAAATGTGCCTGATGCTCAACTTGAACACACTTTTTTTGGGGGGGGGGGGTTGATGTCTTTTAAGTTGTCCACGTGTTCTGAATAGTTTCCATTACTGTAGGTGAAATCAGTGCTCCACATATTCCTGTGATTATACTTACTTTGACTAGTACAATCATACTAACAATGAGTATTGTGCAGTCAAGCCTTTTCATATGAATGTCTAATTTCCATTACAATTGTTATAACTTGTAAGCATGGTCGATCATAAAGTTTGAAGTGGATCCAAAGAAACAGATTGAAAGATCGTTTTCTGTAACTAGGTTTAGATACCAAAATCAAATACACATACAGGCCTCTGGGGTGTGTGTGTGTGTGTATATATGTATATATAAGATTGACAACTGATGATTGCTTATGGCATGAAACAGGCTTGTAGTCTCATAAAGAATTTACTTGACTCACTGTACTACTACTACTACTACTTTCGGCTGCTCCCGTTAGGGGTCGCCACAGCGGATCATCCCTTTCCATTTCTTCCTGTCTTCTGCGTCTTCCTCTGTCACACCAGCCACCTGCATGTCTTCCCTCACTACATCCATAAACCTCCTCTTTGGCCTTCCTCTTCTCTTCCCTGGCAGCTCCATATTCAGCATCCTTCTCCCAATATACTCAGCATCTCTCCTCCACACATGTCCAAGCCATCTCAATCTTGCCTCTCTTGCTTTGTCTCCAAACCGTCCAACCTGAGCGGTCCCTCTAATATAATCGTTCCTAATCCTGTCCTTCTTCGTTACTCCCAGTGAAAATCTTAGCATCTTCAACTCTGCCACCTCCAGCTCCGCCTCCTGTCTTTTCGTCAGTGCCACTGTCTCCAAACCATATAACATAGCTGGTCTCACAACCATCTTGTAAACTTTCCCTTTAACTCTTGCTGATACCCTTCTGTCGCAAATCACTCCTGACACTCTTCTCCACCCACTCCAACCTGCCTGCACTCTCTTTTTCACCTCTCTACTGCACTCCCCGTTACTTTGGACAGTTGACCCCAAGTATTTAAACTCATTTAAATTTAAATTTACTTGACTCACTGTATTATTATATATATATATATATTATATATATATATATATATATAACAGCTATTTTGTTGGTGATCATATCTGTCTACATGCCTATTAGCATCACAAAATTATCCACCCTTGTCTGCTGAGAACAGACACAGATGTTCTGAAGCCATCAAGGGTACCCATCTGACATTACAGAAGTAATCCTGCTCCACGGAAGATATGAAAATATATTATTTGGATTGCAGTCTATGAACTCTATATACCCTGTCAGTATGTTTCTTCCACTTATGGGGCTTGCACACCAAACACTATTTGCACTACACTCACTGCATTGTGCAATGCACTTTAATCAGCACAGCGTAAATTCATTTATGCAGGTTTGCCGACTCAACATAGAGTTTCCATGTTCAGTGTGTAAGCCCTTTTAGTCCAAAATTTCCATTTATGTATGGGTTGTGCTATGTGATATATATATATATATATATATATATATATACTGTCCATTGGTACATACCTTCAACAGCTTGCACTCCCGAGAATCTGAAAAGGCTGGAAACATTTCCTCGTACTTCTGCACAGCAAGCTGAGTGAAAATAAAAGGGTGGGATATCAGAACAGCTGTACGTCTTATAAGGCATTTTTACACAGAGATCCTGCAATACTGCTGTAATGAAGACATTAATGCCGGCTTTGTTTTTTTTTTGTTTTTTTTACACTGAACCAAACAAAGGCGGCACAATGATGCCCCAGTGTGTGATTTTACATAGCATGCCGGCGTTCCAGAAGCAGAGGCGGCATGACGGTGTAACACAACAGTGTCGGCTATCCTGCCCTGCGTTTGTCCCTTTTACAGAGACGTCAATTCGGCTCTGACTACCTCCGCGGCCAGCTTAACACTGGAACAACAATGACTCCCCCCATTCCGCGTTTGTACGCTTTACACAGAACGGTGAGGCGGATTAATGACGCAACGTTGCTGCCTTGAAAAGGCAGTGTAAAAAGCCTCACCGATACACAGCCATATGAGTTCAGGCTCACCTTTGCATTCAGCATGTCGACACAGAAGTGACAGAGCGCCGCCTTGAAGAAGTGGTCCTTGGCGCTGTACTTGAGGAGCGTACTGTCCATCGCATGGGTCCCCACCTACAACCAGGCAGTTTAGACTTGTAATTCAATTCTTGTTCGTAATTTTTAAAAAAAGGAAAAAAAAGGAAGCCATTGCCACAGTGCTGCCCCAACCGTTCTTCTGGATTTCCTTGTTGCTGCACTAAAGTACCATTTATTAAAAGGACCAGGGGGCAGACATTTTAAATCACAGATTACGAGAGTGGGAGCAATCCCAAGAAAAATATCTGTTTCTGCTGTCATTTCTCATAACATAAGTAACATTTGAATATGTCAGCAGTTTGGCAGTCACTAAATGCCTGAGCTCAAGGAAAAGTAATAAAGCTCGAGCAACATCATATAAAAAAATGGGGCACATTATTAGTTTCACAAGGAAGACATTACAGCATAGTGACTAGCAGTCAATTCAAAAAGCTCCTTTTTCGGGCCCATTACTATTGTTGTCTATAGGCTATTTACATTTTGGTGCTTTTCCCCTCAGGGAGTTGTCGATCCCCTGGTGATAACATGCTTTCAAGCAGCAGTTGTCACTTAAAGACCGAGAACGAGGCAATAGTATGCATTTTCTCACCTGTTCGTAAATCTCAATAGCTTTTGGGTACTGCTCCAGCTGGGCTGCATACGTCGCGACTTTGAGAAGGCACTTGTTTGCAGAACTGAAAAGGGTAAACAGAAAAGTTTATTAGTAAACCTAAACGCAAAGAAAGGTCAATGAACACTAGGTAGGTAGGTCAGTGAACACTAAGCAAAGTGATTAAAACAGAAAAGAATTGTGATTTTCAAAATAGAAGAGGGGATAGAGTGATATATATATATATATATATATATATATATATATATATATATATATACACACACTACCGTTCAAAAGTTTGGGATCACCCAAACAATTTCGTGTTTTCCATGAAAAGTCACACTTATTCACCACCATATGTTGTGAAATGAATAGAAAATAGAGTCAAGACATTGACAAGGTTAGAAATAATGATTTGTATTTGAAATAAGATTTTTTTTACATCAAACTTTGCTTTCGTCAAAGAATCCTCCATTTGCAGCAATTACAGCATTGCAGACCTTTGGCATTCTAGCTGTTAATTTGTTGAGGTAATCTGGAGAAATTGCACCCCACGCTTCCAGAAGCAGCTCCCACAAGTTGGATTGGTTGGATGGGCACTTCTTTGAGCAGATTGAGTTTCTGGAGCATCACATTTGTGGGGTCAATTAAACGCTCAAAATGGCCAGAAAAAGAGAACTTTCATCTGAAACTCGACAGTCTATTCTTGTTCTTAGAAATGAAGGCTATTCCATGCGAGAAATTGCTAAGAAATTGAAGATTTCCTACACCGGTGTGTACTACTCCCTTCAGAGGACAGCACAAACAGGCTCTAACAGGTACTATTTAATGAAGATGCCAGTTGGGGACCTGTGAGGCGTCTGTTTCTCAAACTAGAGACTCTAATGTACTTATCTTCTTGCTCAGTTGTGCAACGCGGCCTCCCACTTCTTTTTCTACTCTGGTTAGAGCCTGTTTGTGCTGTCCTCTGAAGGGAGTAGTACACACCGGTGTAGGAAATCTTCAATTTCTTAGCAATTTCTCGCATGGAATAGCCTTCATTTCTAAGAACAAGAATAGACTGTCGAGTTTCAGATGAAAGTTCTCTTTTTCTGGCCATTTTGAGCGTTTAATTGACCCCACAAATGTGATGCTCCAGAAACTCAATCTGCTCAAAGAAGTGCCCATCCAACCAATCCAACTTGTGGGAGCTGCTTCTGGAAGCGTGGGGTGCAATTTCTCCAGATTACCTCAACAAATTAACAGCTAGAATGCCAAAGGTCTGCAATGCTGTAATTGCTGCAAATGGAGGATTCTTTGACGAAAGCAAAGTTTGATGTAAAAAAAATCTTATTTCAAATACAAATCATTATTTCTAACCTTGTCAATGTCTTGACTCTATTTTCTATTCATTTCACAACATATGGTGGTGAATAAGTGTGACTTTTCATGGAAAACACGAAATTGTTTGGGTGATCCCAAACTTTTGAACGGTAGTGTATATATATATATAATATAGCGTTTTTTTTCTGGAAACCATCAATGGTGTAGATAAAAGTGCTCAACAAATGAGGGGTGGAATATTAAGATAGATGTAGGAATTTTTTTTTAATGCATTTCAGTACAAGCTTGTTTCGTGCATCACGCACTCATCAGCTGCCAATGTGATTAAACGTTGGCATTTTATATATATATATATATATATACACACACACACACACACACATATATATATATATCCCCGATTATCCAAACCAACTATCCTGCTCTCAGGGTCGCGGGGATGCTGGAGTGTATCCCAGCAGTCATTGGGTGGCAGGCGGGGAGACACCCTGGACAGGCCACCAGGCCATCACAGGGGCGACACACACATTCACACCCAGGGACAATTTAGTATGGCTGATCCACCTGACCTACATGTCTTCGACTGTGGGAGGAAACGGGAACACCCGCAGGAAACCCATGCAGACACGGGGAAAACATGCAAACTCCACACAGAGGACGACCCCCAAGGTTGGACTACCCCGGGGCTCGAACCCAGGACCTTTTTGCTGTGAGGCGACCGTGCTAACCACTGTGCAACTGCACACGGTGTGTTGTGTGTGTGTATATATATATATATATAAGATAGATGTAGGAAAAAAAACTTTAATACATAGCAGTACATGCCTGTTTCGTACGTCACGCACTCATCAGCTGATATATATACATATATATATATATATATATATATACATACACACACACAGACTTTTTTTTACAAACAAGAAAAACCATTATGATTAAAAAAAAATCCCAACAAAGATAAACGAACATGAAAATGGTTCTTTTAAACAGTTACCTTGTAGACTCTTCACCTTTATAGTAATCTGCTGCCTGTTCATAATGAGCAATAGCCTGGAAGACAACAGTGAACATTTAAACACATCAATTCAACACCAGTTATTTATATATGCTTCAATTAACAATGAATGAACTTGGGGCTTAATTCATAAAAAAAAAATTATGGTTTGACATGGGGCTTCACAGAATTTCACACACATTTCCCTCTGCCTTAGATGGATATAGATCGAAATAAAGATACAAGTAAGTATATAAGAAACCACCCATCCATCCATCTGCAGAATTTGGTTTTGTGTGTGTGGGTGGGGGCTTTCTTGGTGATGCTCAAACAGGAGAGGAATACTGCAGTTATATACTGTGGCGGGGACCCCAGTGTCGCATTCTGTAAGCAGTCCTCGGATGCCCTTGATATGAACAGAGTTATTGACGATCTAAAAACTCTATTGAGACAAATTTTAAAGATGAATATCTTCTCTGACCTTGTCAATGTCCACCAGCTCGGTCTCAAATATCTCAGCAATGCTAATGTGATGTTTGGCAGCGATGGTGAACCGGCCCTGATACAAAAAAACAAAAACGCAACAACAACAAAAACATAAAACACAAGAAGTTTTCCTATTAACACCACAAACGTGACGTTACAAGACTTTCAACTTTTCAGCTAAACTGCATAGCAAACATTGTAAATAAGGATCTCACCATGTCTGTGTATATCTCGATGGCCCGATTTAAACAGTTTATGGCCTCTGTTAGGAGAGAATAGAAATTAGACAAAATGGCATCTTCAAAGAATAGCTAAATCTATAAGATAATTTCAGAAACACCCCCCCCCCCAGAAATTGAGTCAATTTACATTTTAAGTACTTTCTATTGCTTGAAATGAGTGCCACAGTAAAAAGTCATACATTCCAGGAGCAATAAAAAAAATCAAATAAGCCTACAACCCATTATAAGAGGTGCAATTTACCTGTGAACAAGGAATGATCATGTAAGAGATAAGAGGTTGTTAAAACGTATAAAAATGATCCGTTCTTAAAACAGAATGGCTTGTATGAAGTTTTTTTTTAAAATACATTTTTCTTCTGTGAAAGAAGCACGTGACCTGTTTCGACCCCCGCCTCTCAAAGAACCGGAATCGAGAATCATTAAGAACCGAAACCGAAAAGCAGAATCGGAACCAGGATCGTCAAAATCCAAACGATGCCCGACCCGAATGTTAAGCAGCGCCTACCTTGTGGGTCAGCTTTTTTGAAGGCATTGCCAGCATCTATGAAGTTAGTCGCTGCATCATGTTTGCTCTGCATTTGTAGGTGAAGGCAAGCGGCTTGGGAAAAAGCATTCCCTGCAGCTGAAAAAACAAAACAAAACATTCATACTAACACAAGAGGAACAACCAGGAATACAACAATCTGATCTAATCTAGAACAATAAATCATGGAAAGAATGGACCATTAAACATTTGTGCACATTAACAGAAATATCTTACCACACCAGTTTTTGGCCATCTTGTACATATTGGCAGCCCTAACATACATGTCACTGGCCTCTTCCAGCTTAGAGGAGCCACTGCATGACAACAAATACATGTAGTTACGCCAGTGTTTCACTGTAATAAGTCTGCGACTGAATTATGATTAAAGTGTAAATAAGGCAGAATATCTATATCGGTTAATATTCATATTGTGAAGAAAAGCCTTTCAGTTACGTCATGTGGGATTCGCACTAATGTTTACACTCACAAACAGTTAAACTCAGGTTGTTCAAATATGTGAATACACCGATCATAAATATTTTCACATAATCTTAACCGACTTTAATGTGGGTTGGGGTTATTTGCAGGGTTCTGTTCGGGACTGTCAAACGTGTGTGGTAATGTAAACGAAGTAACCCAATAGTGTGTGCCCTAGTAGCTTTAGAATACAACCAACATAAAGCCTTTATGCCTTTGTGCAGGCTCAATAATCCAGGTAAGAAAATCACATAAAGCTGAATCAGCTCATCTGGACAGGAACGTTGTGTCCAGGTTAGCCGATTCAACTTTCTGTGACTATAGCCTAGCTACAGTTTTGACGTTAGCCCTGCCGCCCCGCCTCTGACACCATCTAAAGCCAGTCAGCTTTATTCAGTTGAACAGTTTGATTACCGGGGTGGCAAACTGACAGACCACGTCCCGTTATAAGAGAAACCATCAATTCGCCACAACCCTTTTTGCTGATCCAGCTCCGGCGCTAACCAGCTAGCTAGCTAGCTAGCCAGCTAGCGTTCTCTTCCGCTTAGCTGGCCATCGCGTAGAGACGTTAGCTAAACGTTAGCTCGGCCGGAGAGCTCACCCAAACAGCGCCCCGAAAAACGACTGCGACGACTTTAGCTTCTTCTCCGCCTCGCTCATCAACGCCGTCGCCTCCTTTTCTTTTCCAGAGTTGTCCATGTCGGGCAACGGCGTCCCCGATCTGCGGATCAACGAAGGGCGGCCCGACCAGACCACGAAGTTGCGCAACTTAGCTAGCTGCGACTGGCGCCCGAGGCAAAACCGTCAACCACTGAGTAAACCGCTACCCGCGTCACGTGACGCGGGGGGGCGACGTGACGGACGGTCCGCCGAGCGACGCTCGTCTTGTTTTGCTTATCCGACATCCAGTCGCATACTGTTGTGACTTCTCTTATGTACACTATTGTAGTGTTACTATTCGTGGGTTACTAACTTAATCACTATTATATATAAGTACACGGAGACGAGGATGCGTCACAAGTCTGATCTTTACTGACGGAGACATCACACACTACTAGGCTCGACCAGTGTATTACAGAACTCAGTAGTGGTGACAGTCCAACACAATCGAGCACCGAGTGCTCGATCCAATACACCACACATACAATTAAGGCAACGCGTTGACCCACTCACACACACGCCAAACTCGGTTTTCCCGGGTTGGTAAGCGAAAGTATGTATGAACTGTGGAATAAAGCGCATTTAATGGAAGGAGCTGCAGAGTCTCTGTTTCGCCGACCCTCGCTGACAGTGTGACGAACCTAATTTGATCTGCGCACGTTCCCTCCGCTATTGGGCTCCCGTGGGGAATATGGGGTAGTAAGTCACGCTCCGCTGTCAACACGACTTCAGCAAATTGTGCATGAATTATAAGACGCACGCGCACCATCGGTGCAGACTTTGGTTACGAGACGCTGTGTAATTTGTGTTCTCGTCTCCACCATCTCAAGATTATCAGGGGATTGTTAATGGCGATAAATCAAATCAATTTGATTTGTATAGCCCGATATCACGAATTACACGTTTGCCTCAGTGGGCTTAACAGCAACGCAACATCCCGTCCTTAGACCCTCTCGTCGGATAAGGAAAAACTCCCTAAAGAGCCTCTTTGACAGGGGGAAAGAATAGGAAGAGACCTCAGGGAGAGCACCGGAGGAGGGATCTCGCTCCCGAGACGGACAGCGTGCAGTGGATGTTGTGTTCACGCAATTCACATAACACAACATTGAAAGAGGAGAACAGAATTGTAATGGACATAAAATGCATGAAGAACATGATGCACAGGATGCCAAGCGGTGTCCACGTGCCAACGGAGCGGTCCAGGACCCAAGCCACGCGACCAGCATAATCATGTACCAACGAGAATAGCGATAATCGAGAGTTATCGTGGTGAAATTACGCTCGCAAAACACGTGTTCACTTTTCTTCTCCCCGATGCCAGCCCGATTAGACAAGGAGACACTTTGATTCATAAGCACAGTCGTTTCCTTACAAGCGAAAACATCAAGGTTGACATCCACCCCATTAAGCTCATATTTCATACATGAAGGGTTATGACACTACATGTGCCTTGTAATACAAAATATAAAGTTCATAATGCAAAGTAGGAGCAGCGGGCAGGTAAACAGCGCATTTCAGTACAGTGCGCACCGAATATTATCTGAAAAAATTGCAAAAAAAAGAAAGTCCATATAACTTGACCCAGTGCAGAATGCGAGAGCGACATCCTTTGAGGACCGTGCGTTGGGTTCGTGTCCTGGAGGCGGCAGGATCATTAACCCCAGATGAGAAGAGACGTCTACCTACCAACGCCAACCTCTGCTTGGCCAGATGTTTTCGTTTTCTCGTTATCCTTCTTGTTATCTGCACACCATCACGTAATATATTGCATTTTAACGCACGAATACGACACGCAAATAAGGTTACAGCAGCCGATTCGTCCCCTAGGTAGAAAAGCGTTCACTTGCAAAATTAGACCCCGAATCCTGGTTCCACCGGTGTTCCGTCGATTTGTGCTGCCTTGTCGAAAAATGCCACCGTAGCGCCAATCGATAACAGGCTCTAACCCCAACCTCGCCGCCACGCACAGAACCGCTAAATAGCACATCTCGACAGGTAGCACATATCGACGGAACACCAACAACACATCAAAAATCTAATTCCTCCCGTGGTAACGGATGAGCGGTGAACGGTACGCCGGCGCGCCCCGGATTTTGATCAGGCGAAGGCGACGGTCTTCTCTTTCCTGCTCGTAGTTGGGTCCTGTACAGCAAGCCCGTGCGAGGCTGTTCCGGAAACCCCGCGCTGCCTGCACCTCTATCGTCTCGGGTGAGTTTGTTACAATGTAGCGATTTCTCAATTAATCTGAATAACCGTAGCAAAGCTGCAATTAATGCGTATTGCGATTGGCACGCGAGCCTCAGATCTGCCGTAATCGGGATGCCATGCCCCTGCACGGCCGGGCAAACGTGTTCTTTTTTCCCCACCGAATTCCCAAGCATACCCCCCTGATCCAAGAGTATTCCAACATTAACTCATATTTTTTCTTTGCTTGCAAGGGGAGCTTAGGTAGCTCGCTGCGCAACTGCGTTCACACTCTCAAGCGGACGACACCGTCTCTCTCTCTCTCTCCCCCCCCTGCCGCCCGCCCCCCGACTAGCTGGGGCGAAGCGCCCGCCGAGCCGTGCGAGCGATTAGAAAGCGCCGGACGGTGGTTTGTTTTGAATGTCAAAGGTAGAAGCTAGCCGTAGCTACTACGCCTGAATGTTGTTGGTAGCCCGACTAGCGTAGCGAGCTAGGCGGCTAGGCTAACGAAATTCAAGCCAGGCGCAGCGGAATAGTGCAAACGGTGGGGGGGGGGCGGCTTATCGGGGGGGGGGGTCGCGCGTTGGTCAAACGGCGTGAAGGTTTCACACGCGCCGTCCCGCGAGCGAGCCGAAGCGGCGCGAGCTGGGCGCGGGGAAGCTGGTCGAGAGCGGCGGCTATAGCCGTTAGCCCGCCGTATGCAGCTGGTCCTCCATTCATAGCCTGCGCACTGCTCTCTAGTTCGGAGCTCCGAGCGACGGCCACGATCGGTGGCTTTTCGGAGCGGCGATCGGGGATGCCGTCCTTTTATAGCCTTTCTCGCGGCTCTGGGTCACGACTGGGGGGGCGATTCGCCGTGTTTGTGCGAAGGACGGCGTCCTACGATTGTCGTCGAATAATCGGGGAGGGGGGGCACATTTAAAGCGAAGTGCCCGCGACCTAAAATCCGGTCCGAGTCGCTGAAAACCCCGCGCGTTTTCGGGTTGTTGTCTTATGGGGGGGGGTTGTTTTGTTTGTTTGTTTGTTTTGCTCCCAAATGTTCAGCTTTTCTTTTGCTTTTGCACAGTTTCATGACACGGGGACGTGTTGCGAGAGCGGGACGGTTTGCGTGCGGTTGCTGCACGTCCCGGGCCGCGCCGGTGGGTCAAGATGGGCCGACGCGTTTCGGAGGAAACGTTAGAAAGTCGGGAAACGCTGCAGCCTGGCCGCCTTAGACACACAAACACACATACATTGTAACCGAACCGGGTAAAGTCCAGAACGTCCACCTTCGCTAACTTGTTGCCGTTTTGTGTGCGTTGCGCGTTCGAAAACCCCCTTGTCATTTCCGCGAGCGTTTGGACAGCCAATGCGTTATAAAGTGTTATTCGAACAGTGACTCTTGGAGCCGTGTAGGCCTAAAGTTTGGGATTAAAGTGCCTTTCTGTCAAATCTGATTACATTTGAATCTTAAATGGGGAAAAAAATATTCTCAGGAATGCACGTTTTTTTTGTGTTGACTGCAGAAGTGATGGGGGAGTACAAATTAAACAACGTTGCATGTTTTCGGCGTATTGCTTTTGTGTACCTTGCAAAGTGCTACACTACTAATGAATGTGTTATTATTGTTGTTATTACTATTTCTATAAAGTTGAGGCGTGTGAGTGTGAATGGAGATGGTTGTGATACCTTTTTGAGGTCACTGGGAAATGCTCTTCACCTGACCCCTCTATAGGGAGGTCAGAGCCCTGGGTAGTAATAGGAATATATTGCTGAAACCGGTCAGGGTTCTGTGTTTTGCTCAAGGACACTTCAGTAGGTAGAATGCTTGCTGACATGGGGCCTGAACTGTTGTTGACTGAAAGTTGGTATAAGTAGCTCGGTGGGTAGACTGCCAGATTAAAGTTTCATTTCCTATTGGTTCGCAAATGGTACAACTGCATGCACCCAAGGTGCTACTTGGCCTTGTACATAATTGTGTCTGGACATTTTGGACTTTTTGGACTACATGTTTGAGCTAGGGAATAATATGTTAATATTATATCGATCTTGTGATTTAAGACTAGATATCATCTGGTGTTGTGGTTCTGATAATATGGTGATATAACTTTAAATGTTGTCATTCCCTGGTTTAAAAGGCTGCATTAAATTGAAGCGAGACAATTTTCTGAACTTATTCGACTGTTTTAGCTGAGTGAAATGAACAGTGAATGTCTTCCTGCTTGGTCATCATATCCACATTAGTCATGATCATTTTTCACATGTTTTTTTTTTGTTTTTGTTTTTTTGTGAGTAACTATGTCATGGAAACACCGACAGTCATCCTCATATTGTCATTACATTATCAGTATGGAGGTATTCAGTCAGAAGTACTGTAATGTTTGATTTTGTCTGCCCAGCCCTACTGTATATATTAAGAGCGACTCCTTAAAGTTACCTCCATCTTATTATTTTTTAGTACCCTGAAATATAGGTCACACAAGGGGGAAATTGGGCTGCAGTTCTTTCATGTTGAATGAATATGATTGAAAGTCCCATCAGGTCATAGCTCGTGGTCTCTCCCGGCCACTTGGCTCCCCCATCTCTTATCCGCTCATGACTCCATCTGCCCTTGTCTCCTCTCCCACCTGGCTCCCCAATGGTGGAGTAACCTTCCCGTTCCGGTCAGACAGTAGAGTAACCTTCTGCCACCTTCCGTCACAGGCTGATAACTCATCTTTCAAAAAGAAATAAAATCTTGCATCACCTTTCGGTGATGTACCCTCCTTGCTCATTCTAATCTGCTTGAGTTTTGGTCGTTGGGAAGTTTTGTTTTTTATTTTTTCTTCAATCCCTGCTATCTCTCTTCTTGCCTCATACTCAGCATTCTCTTACTAATATTTTATTCATACAAAGTGAAGGCTCTAAAGTCTTGACCTTTGCAGTCATTTTTGGTTGTTTCTAATTTTGACCATGTTGCAATCAATTATTATACTTCTGCTCTATTCAGTGGAAGTTTTCGATGGATGAAAGGATCTATTAAATCTAAAATAAAATACACTGCTAGATTCTTGGTAGTGGGAAACTTACTTGGTAATGAAATAACAATATAACAATGAGATATCCAGTTTTGTAGAATCAAAACAAACAGTGTGTTGTTGTCCAATTCACAAAGTAGCCTAAGGTGCACATAATTGTAGCCTACCCCACAAAGTTCAAGATTATGATGTTTGAGTGGGTATATGGTATATAAGGTTTATGTATTAACACAACACACACTCACATATATAAAATCTGGATTGGACGAGCATTTTTGTGTGTTTCTTTTATTAAGGTTTTAGTCATTCTGAAACCAATGACCTGTTGTTATATTCTCCAACTAAAGCTTTCAACTCTTCTTTTGTCATGTTTTGCAGTTGTCATGGATGATGAAGACGGCAGGTGCCTGCTAGATGTAATTTGGTAAGTCATTCTTGAGGCAGTGCAACAACACGCTACAGTTCCTTTTTGGTTTTATTAATTTCTTTTCCCAGCCAGTTAGAATCCTACCTTGTCCCCTTCTGAATCATACGGTCTTCTCCTGCAGTGACCCAGAAGCTCTCAATGACTTTCTTCATGGATCAGAGACCCATGTGAGTATGAGCGATATGTCTGAAGAAGCTACATCTCCAAGGCTTTTGATTTACAGTTGTCACACCTCGAAGTGACAAGGCTTTGCATTATTTATTTTCTTTTTTTTTTTTGCCAGTGCTTACATGACATACTTCAGTCCCTTACAGATTACGCTTTGATACATCCCCCTCCCTCCCACATCCCTACTAGCTGATTTTTATCACGCTGTTTCGTTGGGCTCTCCCTGCTTATAGTTGTCTTTGCCTTTTTGAATGCACATTTTATGGTTCCAGTTCAAGCCTGCCTTCCCTTTTCTTTTATTATGGCTAATTCACAAAATGAGATGGCTAATACTAACACCTCCCAACCCTGTGCTGCTCCCGTTCTTTTACCTCTTTGTCTTATATTATCTTTTTCCCTGGTTTTTACAATCTTGGGTTCTCTGCTTTGTGAGCTGTCCCTTCTTTGCCCTCTTCTGTTTGACCGTCTGTCTGTTTCTCTGTCCTGGTGGCTTTTGCCTGCTGGTTTGGGTGCGTTTGGTTTCTGTCTGTCCTATCCTGGGTGGGTGTGTCTGTAGTTGGACACTGACGATCTTTTGGATGGTTCGAGTGACCCCTCCAGCTCGTTCTTCTCTACCGCTGGGGTGAGTAACATCCCCCAAAACCCCTTCTGTTTTCCGCCTATGTATGTAGCATGCACCTCCCTGCTCCCGCCTTCTCCACTAACACACCTACACCCTCCAAGCTTCGATTGGCTATGACATGACCTCTGAAGTGTTTTTGGAGTGAGGCCTGCCATGTTAGCATCACTCTGTTTGGGCAGTTCCACTCTTCTCCATCCCATCTCATTGCCAATCTTCATGCTATCGCCTGGTTTCACTCTTCCTTTTTTTTTTTTTTTTTCTTTCCAGGGCCATGTTTCAGAGGTCCAGCCCACTGTCCAGCTGTCGGCCAGCGAGCCAGCAGGCCTACCCCGGGTCAGTGTGGACCTTGATTTCCTGGAGGATGACGACATCCTGGGAGGATCCCCAGGTGGTGAAGGCGGGAGCAATGGCATTGGGACAAATCATGAGCCATGTGACATCCTGCAGCAGAGCTTGGCCGAAGCCAACATCACAGAGCAAAGCCTGCAGGAGGCAGAGGATGAGCTGGACCTGGGTTCCTTTGGGATCCCCGGCCTCACACAGGTGGTCCAGACGCTGCCTGATGCCAGCCTTTCTGGGACTGGAGGCACTGCGGTTGGTGTAGGAATAGGAGTTGGCGTTGGGGGAACGGCAGCAATCTTCCCTGGATCAGGCCCCAGCTCCACAGCCACTCCTCCCAACGCCACCACTGACATGCTGGGATCAGTGCTGGCTCATCAGGGCCTACAGCTTCAACCCCAGGTGATGAACAAGGCCATTAGTGTTCAGCCATTTATGCAGTCTGTGGGCCTGGGTAATGTGACTCTTCAACCCATTTCAAGTCTCCAAGCTCTCCCTAATGGAGGTCAGTCAGGACATTTGGGTATTGGACAGATTCAGGTTGTGGGCCAACCTACAGTCATGACTATCAACCAGTCTGGGCAGCCTATCCTGGCCAAAGCTATGGGTGGCTACCAGTTGCACCAGCCTGCACCAGAGGTATCAGGTGCAGGGACGCAGCCTGGACTTGGAGGCTCAGTTTTAAGTTCTGGTGGTGGACTTTTGATCCAAGGGGGCAAAGCCACTCTGGGATCTCCAGGTTTAAATGGACCAGCCGTATGTGTCAGCAGTACCAACAGCAGCAGTGGTGGCACGATGACTGCTCCCCCTGGGCTGGTGGGCTTTGGCACCACCCCTCTAAGCACAGGAATTGGCCCCCAAACACAAACTCAAGGCCAAATTATGCAGAACGTGATCATCCAGCGCACACCGACGCCCATCCAGCCCAAGCCCCCTCAGGGGGGAGCCATTCAGCCCAAGCTCTTCAAGCAACAGCAACAGCAGCCACAGCCACAGCCCACAACCCATGCCCTGCAAAACGATGCCAACAAGGCTCTAGGATTGCAGCAACTCCCAGTTTCTGCAGCACAGAATGTAGCCTTCCTGACAGGCAAGGCGGGCTCCAATGTGGTCCTGAGCACGCAGGCTGCATCGCAAAGCCCTCAGTTCCAATCTGCCCTGTTCAAGCAACAAGCAGGGCAGCCATCAGGCAAACCCCTCAGTGTGCACTTGTTAAACCAACCAGGCAGCATTGTCATCCCCTCTCAGACTGTTCTGCAGGGTCAGAACCACCAGTTTCTCCTTCCACAGCTTCAAGCAGGTGGACAGATCCTGACGCAGCATCCAGGGGGGCACATCATAACCAGTCAGGGTCCAGGTGGACAGCTCATTGCCAACCAGATCCTTGCTGCTAACCAAAACATCAATCTGGGCCAGGTGTTGACCTCACAAGGTCATTCTGGGGCTGCTCATATCCTCTCTGGGCCCATCCAGCTACAGCCTGGCCAGATGGCTCCACCCACCCTTTTTCAGATGCCTGTATCTTTGGCTCAGAGTCAGAACCAAACACAGAGCCACCCTGTCACAGGTCACGCTCAGACGGTCATCCAGAGCATGCCTATTCAAAACTCCCTGACCATGTTGAGTCAGGTGGAGGGGCTTAGCCCAGCGGTCAGCCTTCAACCAGCCCTCCAGCCCCAGGCTGGCGGAGTCCCCAGCAGCAGCAGTACTGGAGCAGTAGCCATGGCTCAAGGTCAGCCTGGGGAGTGTGTCACTGTGCTGGGAAGTTCCACGGACCAGGCTGCTCACACTCCCCAGCAGCATGTGCCGCAGACATCTATCCTCACAATGCAGCCTGCCCCCGCTGTATCCACAGCAGCCTCAGTCCCTTCCTCCTCTCCGTCCATGTCTGTGGCCACCTCTTCCTCTGTGACAGCTGTGGGGTTGCCCACCCCCCAGGCTCAACACAGCCCAGGGAGGGTGCTTTTCACCAACCAGGGATCCAGCATGATTCTCAGCCAGGAGTCTCTGCAAATGTTCCTACAACAGGTCAGCGTTATACTCTTTGCATGCTTGCTATGATTGTGTACCATTAACATTGGTTAATAAAAGATAACATGCATGGAGTTGTATTTTGGTCTGATATCTTTGGTTTACTATTCTACTTCCCCTGCCTTCCATTCCCCCTTCCTCCCTCCCTTCCTCCATCCGTCGTCCTGAAATGGTAAATGTACTTGTGTCAGGAGCAGCACCACCAAACAGAGAATGACTCCACCCCCTCTGTGGGCGTACCAGCATCTGTTATCGTCAGCGGCAACAACATCTCTGGTCCAGCCCCCCTTGTCCATGACAGCCAGTTAGCTGACTCACGGGTGGGTCAGAGTCCCAGCCCCTCCCCTGGCCCCTCCCACATGGCAGCAGTGGTAAAGCAGGTAGAAATGCCCCTTCGTGTTAAGCCCCACCCACTTGTTGCTGCTGCTGCTGCTGCTGCTGCTACTGCTGCTGCCGCCACTGTGTTAGGGCATTGTTCGTCCCAATAATCTTATCTTTCCATATCACCACTCTATTCTGCTTCTTCTCTTGCATTAGCTACTATCTCCTACGTTGTAATCATAAGTTGTCCCACAACAAATGCCATGCAATTCCTAAGCTCATACATTTCCTCTGATTTGTTTGCACCCTGTGTGGGTTTTAACCCCCTTGCTTTCATCTAAGAGCTTCTTCATCTGTCCATGTCCTCAGTGTGTGTTGTCCATCTTGATGTTTTAATGTTAACCTGTATGCGTAATCATAGAATTGTGTTACCAAATCAACTAGAACTGTCAGCTTTGTCTTTCCCCAGCATTGTTATCATTAATTGTAAACAATTTCTCGCATCATGAATTTCCATCCTAATTCATAATGAAATATGAATTATATTGCTAGTCGGGGTGCATGGGTGGCACAGTAGACTAATATGCTAGCTTCCCAGTGCTGGCTCATGGCTTGAATGCTGGTTGTGCCGCATGCTTGACTGGGTGTCACAGGGAGCACAATTATCGGTGCTCCTGGGTGGCGAGTGTGTACCACCATTGCAGTTAGTGGCCCTACATGTGGCGGGGCACCTGTGCAGCCGTGGGTAGATCTGGAGGGAAATATAGCATGAGCCTCCACATGCTTTGGGTTCCCCCGGAGAAACTTACAGCTGGTGGGTTAAAAGCTGATATTGGAGGACGCACATGGAATGCACCCTCCGAACCCTGTAGGGGGTCATGCTAGGACGGGGCCTTTGTACAACAAGGAATTTGACAAAATTGGGATGAAAAGAGGAGAAACCCCAAAGAATATTTCAGGCTTAAAGCATGTTGGGCTTAATGCATGTTTGCCACCTTGAACGTATGCCTCATGCAGCAGAATATAAGGAAAAATATATGTGCCCCCGAGAAAGGTCACTCTAAAGGGCCACCCATTAATCCTACGTGTGCACCCCTTGATTACCACCTTCTTTGAGCACTTCCGACCAACCCACCGTCACCAGCTGTACCGACCTCCAAAGTGTGTCATCATTTCGGTGCCCAATTATATGAATCCACATCCATCCACATGTTAACTCAGTAAAACTTTCATAGAGGTGTCAAGAGGCTGCCTCCATGTAAGACACTGTTACTTGGCTGTTTTTCTTTCAGTAATGCACAGTCATGGATTTCTTCATCTTTATAGATATATTTATTTGCTCATGAAGGTGCAGTAAAAAGTTAACTTTGCTTAGCATAAATTAACGTCCCCCTCCACAAAACACGACTGTCCAGTTCCGATCTTACCTTCCACCGTTGTCTTCCTCATACCTTGTGTGCCATCAGTGACACGCAAAAGCACCCCCCCCCCAGATGGCATCCCATCTTGTGTCCTTAAGACCTGTGCTAGTCAGCTATCGAATGTTTTTTCCGGACCTTTTTAACCTGTCATTGTCGTTGTGTGTGGTTCCCAAAAGCTTTAAGAAAACACTTATTGTGCCTGTACCCAAAAAAAATCACCTGTATCCCATCTTAATGACTACAGACCTGTTGCTTTGACCTGCTTATCGGTCAAATAGATGTGTGGAAGACGCTGTGTCATTGGCTCTGCATACTGTGTTAAAACACTTTGGAGGAAAAAACACCTATGTCAGAAAGTTTATTGATCATAGCTCTGCATTTAATATCATTGTACCATCTAAATCGGTATAAAGCTTAGGGACCTTGGTTTTTGTAATTCAATCTGTAAGTGGTTGTATGACTTTCTGACCGGCAGGCCTCAGACAGTGAGAGCAGGTAGCATAGTTCTCCACACAGGAGCACGGCAGGGTTGTTGTCTTAGTCCCTTACTCTATAGTCTGTTCTGTTGCCACGTATCCTAACGGCATAGTGAAATTCGCAGATGACACAGTAATTGCACTGATAAACAACAACAGTGAAGACGCCTATAGGAAGGAGGTGAGGGACCTATACATATGTAGTCACGATAACAACTTCCCCCTAAATGTTGAGAAAACAAAGGCGATAATTGAGATAACTGGACCAGCTGCCTCAAAGACACCTTTTACCCCCAGGCAGTCAGAGTAACGAACAGTAGAGTCCTTACAGAACTTTCATAGATTCATTATTTTTCTTCTTTGTTGTTTTTGTTATTATTTCCTTATATATAGTTTTAAGGGCTGAGACAGCCAGGGCACATAAATGTCATTGCATTTGAAGGTCCATGGTACTTTTTATATGTATATGATTATAAAGGGAACTTAAATGGCCGTAGCAACTGCTGATATTACACCTTTTTTATGAAGATGAAAACCATTATGGTGTCTAGACGTGTAGGTAAATCGAGTTTTTTGTTTTCTTTGCTGGCCTCACTACAGGCTGGATTAGGTCCAGAATGGGGACACAGCAATCCGTGGCCATAGCAAAATATTTTTGAAAAATAATTTTTAAAAAAAAAATAGAAAAATAAGCTATTTAAACATGTGATGGTTATGCCATTTGTCATCTCCACTTGTGTATCCACTAACAGCCATAACACTTAACAACCTTTTCATATTTTAAGAACAGAAAGATTGGCAAAGGAGATCCAAAAATCTTCATTGACATCATTGCTTTAGAGGTTTTTAAGGAACCGGTGACTTAAGACTCTCACCTGCACGTAGTAAATTAAATCTCAACCCCCATCCCACCACACTTTCACCCACTTTTTCTTCAACTTTCTGCTACTCTGTATGCTCTTGTTTCACTACGTCGTAGCAGTATAATGACACACAGGCCATACTAGCCTCCCCAACCCAGCCCCCCATCACCTGCCCTGAAGTCTTCAGATGACCCCCTTCTCTACCATTACAGGCCCGCAGTTCTTTACCTCTCGCTTTCGTCAGCTGTTTTCTTTTGGCTCACCAAATCGACCCCCCCCCCTTTCTTTCTTTTTTTTTTGTTGACTATGTGAATTAAGACATAATTGATGGGACTGCCGCTTTTTTATTAGCAGCTTCTACATTTTTTGTCTACTATTACTGCCTATTTTATTAGTGTGTCATTTACCCCACATTTATGTAGTTCTGTAGATAATTTGAACTTTGTATGAATATGTATTGATTCCTACAATTGATGCCTGCAGAAAATATTAATTTTCAGTAATTTTTTGCATCACGTGTCTTTTTTTTCTACTTAAAATGCATGATATTTATGGTGCCTGAAGATCAGTATGTTTTGATTTACATTTCTTCAGGTGCCCTCAAGTGGACATCAACAGCCCTTGAAGATCCAGAGCATGTCCCCTTCTGTGGCTCTGACCACTCATGCCACAGCGCCCCCGCTGGCCGACAGCCCCCAGCCCTCCCAGTCTCCCCTCACCCTGAGCCAGCCCATCCAGTCCCCACACCATCAGCAACAATCTCGACCCCCCTCCCAGCCTCAGCCTCAGCCACAGTCCCAGACCCCCTCTCGCTCGTGCACGCCCTCTTCACACACACCACTCTTCATCGTCCACAACCAGATCCCCCCCGGGTCCCCCCAGCAGGCCCCCCAGAGCCAGCCGCAACAGCCCCAGCCGCAGCCTCAGCCCGCTCACATCCAGGTCCAGCTCCAGCCTCAGGCACGGCCCCCATCTCAGCCCGCTCCTTTCCAGCAGGACATGCCTCCGGCTTCTCATTCCCCCAAGCCCCCTCCGGCTGCGCAGCACCAGTTCACAGCACCCACGGTCAGCACCCCCACCAGCACAGTAGTGAAAGCCCAAGTCCCCCTCCAGGGCCTGACGGCAGAGCAGCAGCACCACCTGCAGCTGGTAGGCGCTCGAATCCAGACGCTGTCTGGCATCACTCAGCCTTCTCATCAACAGAAACAGCTGCTGGACAAGCTGCACCAGGTAGGTTGTTGGTTGACCTAGTTTGGATCAAATGTTATTGTTCCTTGAAGGAAATTCATTTTGTAATCTGGCACTATGTTGAAGTGAAAACATAAAAAAAAAAAACATGAAATAACAATTTCACACATGACAATTAAAGAACACAGACCAAGCGAACAAACATCAACTGATAAGACCAGAGTCACTTGCTCAGTATAGTCCAAAAAATGTCCCTCACAATGTTGTCAGGCGAAAACCTCCATATCTGCAAATTACATAAACCAAACACGTGTGTACACCTTCATGGGTTGTGAACGCCTCCATCTAAGGGCTAACCGCCACATGGATGTTTTTCCCAATTTTCTTTTTACCAATGAGGATTCTAACGTTAATTCAAGTCTTTAACATTGTACGGCAGCTTATATTTTTAGATGTTCTCTCTCAACTTTTATTTTGAAGGGGTCGTACCCTCCCCCCCAATTTACACAGATGTTATAGCTGAATGTGAGAAAAAGTAATATGATAATAATAATGGATTACATTTATATGGCGCTTGTCTGGACACCCAGACCACTTCACATTGTAGGGGGTAACTCACTTCAACCACCACCAGTGTGTAGCACCACCTGGGTGATGCACGGCAGACATTTTGCGCCAGAACGCTCACCACACATCAGCTTGAGGTGGAGAGGGAGGAATCATTGAGCCAGTTACATGGGGGGATGATTAGGTGGCCAGATGGAGAGAGCCAGGTTGGGAATTTTGCCAGGACACCGGGGAACCCCCTACTCTTTGTGATAAGTGCCATGGGCTCTTTAATGACCACAGTGAGTCAGGACCTCGGTTTAATGTCTCATCCGAAGGACGGCATCTCCTACAGCACAGTGTCCCCATCACTGCACTGGGGCATTGTGATTTTGATATTTGTTGTTTGTGATATTATTTGTGATATTGGGCTATACAAATAAAATTGACTTGACTTGACTTTATTAGGCGGCACAGTGGTGCAGTGGTTAGGTGGCCTCGCAGCAAGAAGGTCCTGGGTTCAAGCCCCGGGGTAGTCCAGCCTTGGGGGTCATCCCGGGTCGTCCTCTGTGTGGAGTTTGCATGTTCTCCCCATATCTGCGTGGGTTTCCTCCGGGTGCTCCAGTTTCCTCCCACAGTCCAAAGACATGTAGGTCAGGTGAATCGGCTGTACTAAATTGTCCCTAGGTGTGTGTGTGTGTGTGTGTGTGTGTGTGTGTGTGTTAGTGGGCCCTGTGATGGACTGGTGGCCTGTCCAGGTTGTCTCCCCGCCTGTTGCCCAATGACTGCTGGGATAGGCTCCAGCATCCCACGAACCTAAGTAAGGATAAGCGGTTTGGATAACGGACGGATGGATGACTTTATTAGGACCAGATGGAAGACAGCCCCCTCCTGGCCCACCAACACCACTCAGTTTCCTGGGACGTCTCCCATCCAAGTATTAGCCAAGCTCATAACTGCTTGGCTTCCATCATTTAGTATAGCCAGGGTACATGTTGGTATGGCTGCCGGCATCAGCTTATGAGTAAGTGAGTTAAAAGCCAGGTTCATGAGGTGCTTCACATCTAAAAAGAAAGAAGACTAGGCCAAATCCTGGTATATGGCTGGACCGTGTATGGTCAGTGTTTGAAATTGTGGCCAGTTTGTTATAGGGATAGTCAGTGGTAGTGTCTATAATGTGAATTCCTGGATATTAAATGTTCCTCTGCAGTTTTCTGTAGTGGTCCCAGTAATATTTGTTGTTAAATTGTACTGAAGTAGTATATCACATGACATGGTTAAGCTACGTTCAAGTTAAAAGAAAACAAAAGGTTACAAATGCAGTTGCAAGAACAGTACTTTCTACTCATATTTCCCTCTGACTCACCCTCACTCACGCTCACTATGTATTATGTAATATGTATTATGTATGTGTAGAGTGAGTCTGTAAGACTCACTGGCGAATTGACAAAAAATGGATTGCGGCTGCTGAACGCACCATGAGTTGTGCATCACTTGCAACCGCTATCTGCCCCGTCTCTCAAGGTCCGGTTCACAAAAAAGTATTGTGCTAATGATATTACAGCGCAAATACGCCCGTAAAGTTTTGCAGCTGAATGCAATTTGCCCTTGTTTTATGTCTGATTGCAATTATCCATGTATCCGTCACATGACACGGTTAAGCCACATTCAAGTAAAAAAAAAAAATTTTTTGAAAATGCAGTTGCAAGAACAAGACTTTCCACTCATATCTTGAGATGTTTGATTTGAAAGAGAACTTGATTTAATTGTAATTGTAACTGTTCTAATTATCTCTTAGCTCCCCCTCCTCTTTCATCTGTCATCTGCAGATGTCTCGTTTTTCTACGACTCGCTCCGTGTTGGGTATTTTGTCTCGCTCTGTGTTGAGTGTTTTGTCAGAGTGATTGTTATTTGGGGTGCTTTAACCGTGCGCTCTCCCTCGTGCCTCTGGGTGCATGGAGAGCTGTTTCCTCTCCTGCTCTGCTCTATGCTGGACTGCCACAGTGCATAACCAGATGTGGAAAGAGCAGCAAACTGTTCCGTTTGCGATAAACGTGGAATGAGCCGGACCCGCTGCGTCGATTCATTTTGAAAGAGCAACGGCCAATAGGAAAACTCCCACTTCTGTGTTTACCGGCGACGTCGTCGGTCGACCGACCAATTGTGTAACTTCAGCGACGTCATTGGTCACCTGATCCAGCAACTCAGTCGCGTGACATGATCACTCAGTCACTGTAAACATGATCATAGACAGACATTCACGTTTTAGGGCTGGCCCGCTGGTCCAGTCCAGCCAAAATAAGCAACCAGACACTGGAGCAAGTACTCAGGGGTTTGTATTTGGCAATGCTTTTTTTATTTATTTTTTTTTTAACTTTAATGATCCCCGTAGGGAAATCCCTCTCTGCATTTAACCCATCCTACCTGTGTAGCAAGGAGCAGTGGGCAGCCGCCGTACGGCGCCCGGGCACCAACTCCAGTTCGTCTTGCCATGCCTCAGTCAGGGGCACAGGCAGGAGTATTAACCCTAACATGCGTGTCTTTATGACGGTGGGGGAAACCGGAGCACCCGGAGAAAACCCACCGCAGACACGGGGGGAACATGCAAACTGCATACAGAGGACGACCTGGGATGACCCCCAAGGTTGGACAAACTTAGGGTTCGAACCCAGGACCACCGTGCCTTCCCAAACTGTGTTTCTCATGGGAAAAAAAAAAGAAAAAAGATTGTGGTTCAATTTTTTTTTTATCATTTTGTTTCAGAAGGTGTTACTGACTGACCCTGTCTTCCTTGTGGACCAGACCTCTCAATAAACAGCTGTCTGTGCTTGTCTGTTCTCAGGTCCAGCAGAACATACTCCTTCAGGTCAAGCAGCCCGCTCAGCTTCTGGCTCTGAATCAGCCTCAACCTCTGCCTCAGCCCGTGCCTCAACCTCCACTGGCCACGAGTCACTTCAGCTCCCAGCAAGATGTGCCTATTGACAAAGTAGTGATGTCATCATCGACATCATCCTCTGCTGCTGCTGCTGGTCCGCCTGCTGAGCTTCCCCCGATGCTGCAGCAGACATCTGTGCTGGTTAAGAATCCTGTCCCAGGTAGGTTACCCGAATAATTAAATAAATAAACAAAAACAGGAAAAAATTTTGCATAGATTTTACTTTTAATATTTCTTCAAGTATCTGTGCATACGAATTTTTTTTCTTTTTCTTTTTAGCATCAAGTGACTTGCAGGTATTCTCAGGAGTCCAAGGACCAGGCGGAGCAATGGGGAACCAGACTGTCACTCCAGCAAGCCTTACGCAGCCTGCACAGGTGGGTCACATCCCTGAGGCATCGATGAGACTGTTTATTTTGGTGTTATTAATGTTACCAAGCACTGTCGGGTTATGAGGAACAAAGCACCACTTTTGATAAAAAGCCATCCACATGCAAATTTAAGCAAACTTTTAAAAAGTAATAAAAAAGATAAACATGGGAATTGATTGGTTGCATTTTCTTGAGGTGGTTTTAAGCAAACATTTTCCCAAGGTGCAGGACTGCATCATCTTAAACAGTTTAGATGAAAATGATGAAAGGTTTATAAGAATTGCTTAGAAAATTCCAATTCTGTTGTTTTTTCCTCAACCTTTTCACCTCAACCAAGGGTAAAAACTTTTCTAACATATTTTTTGCATTCCCATTAAGCTTTGCTCATTTGCAACTTTTAAAACTTTCCAAATAATTGGCTGAGGTACACAGAGGTACTGTATTCAAATATGTTCGAACCCATTTTTCTAATTAAGGTCCAGCCAAAGCCAGGAGTGATCAGCTCAGTTGGAGGGATGCCTCTGGGGAAAGCTGGGGTGCAGATCCAGGTGTTGGGGACGGGTCTGACACAGATGCCAGCTCCACAGCCTCCTGCCCCAGTGCAAACACAGGTAATGTTCGTTCTTTGTCTGGTCGACTACTATCTGTCCCCATTATCAAAGCGACAAACGCCAAGTCCGGGACTTTTCTCTCACCTGATCCCACAATGGTGGAACAAGCTCCCGGTCTCCAGCAACCATACCGACTCACTTGCTTCAAGAAAGGCCTAAAAAATGTCTCTCTTTCAGGCCTACGTTAATCCATAAAGTCATCTTTAGGCAGTTTTCCACCAAGGTCCAGGAAACCTTTGTAGAACTAAAAGAGTTTGGAACAGTCCTCAAAGGGGAACTACAATAGTTCTTGAAATTATGCTTTCCCACAGCTCTACAAGAACTGTAAAGATTTTGGAAATTGTGACACCATGATGCAAAATGCGTGATGTCTACATTTTGTAGACCTCATTGTGGTATGTGACGAAACTGCAAGCAACATGGAGGATGTCGAGGTTGACGTACTAATAGATGCTCAGTTAGGCTTGTACCTCCTGGGCGGTCCATTTCTCCATTTTGCTCATCTGGTTAGCTTGTTTGCTTGCTGGCAAACTACCTGTTTTTAAACATCACAGTTGTTCATTTCCTGGCAAACTTGCATCATTGTGACGATTGCAATTGGCCGGTCTGCACAATTTGGTGTGCAAACTCCTCTCAAATAGTTCTTGGGATGCAGAAAAACACCTACCCTGGGGTAGGTACAAAAATATCTCTTGGGAGCATGATTCCAGGATTTAAAATCGGCCCCGGTTCCTTTTGTGGAAAACCACGTAAAAGTTCAGATATCCCTGCAGATGTTCACAGTTGTGGAAAAGGTTCCTGCAGTGGAAATGAGACTGTTAGTCGCACTTTGCAGTGATTACAAATTGGCGCTGGCTATTACTGTACTTGCGTAAACACCATTACTATAGTGTCTCAATTGTAATGGTGAACAGGGCCCGGCAGTGTCTGCTATTGAGCCCATTTCTACTTGCACTTGACATTTTTATGCTCTCGTGGCATGTTTTTTGGTAATATTAATCTGCTCTCTACTTTGATTCTCCATCTATTCTCCATCTCTTGGTTTTCAAAGGTGCACCTACACGAATGCTCTCAACTTGCCATGCACTCTTGCATATGGTGTGGTTACTATGTAGCGCTCTTTGATACCCGTTGGTAACACCCGACTGTATCTGTTAATCGCTGACTCTCCTGTACGTTGGTTTGGATAAAAGCATCTGCTTAATGATTAAATGTAAATGTAGAAATGTAACGGAGGGCGTCCGGTTAGCGTGGCTATCTATTCCGTTGCCTACCGACCCGGGGATAGGCGACGCCCCGTCTGACATTCTTGTGTAAGAAGTGGGGTTGTTGTGAAGCGTCTAGTGTGTCGGTGTAGTGTTCTGTGCCTGTCCCGTCTCACTCTCAACCTTCACCGCTGGCCAGCAGAAATGCGAGCAGGAGAGCCCAGCACGTAAGTCTCTCCCTGCCAGTACATAGCCTCTCCAACAGCAAGCCCAATGTAGTGCCTCCTTGTAGCGACACACAGTAACTGGGTACCCCTTGGACCCTGGCTGAACTACAAGGGACTCGGAGGAGGCCTGGCCCCTAGATGTGCGGTACGCAGGCCCACCGGTGTGTGGATATTCCCTGATGCCCACGAACCAGCCCCCAGTTATGGGTTAAATAGTGCCACTGCCTGGTGGATACCTCGGGGGAGGAATAGGCTACGGGAGTAAGCCCCTAGAGAAAATCAACGTCCTCAGTGCTGCTGTTTTTTTTTTTTTTTTTTTTTTTCTTGTCCTTTTGTGTCTGTTTAAGTGGGAGAGTATAGCTGGCTGCCGCTTCTCCCTCTCATAGCCCCCCTTCCCATCCACCCCTGTATGTTTGTGCTATGTTTATCTGTCGTCTTGTTTCACCCCATTTATTGTAAAGCCACTTTGAGTGTTAGAAAAGCGCCTATATAAGATTGATTTATGATTATTATTGTTAACGACACAATTGGCCGTGTCTGCGGGTGGGATGCTGGATGTGGGTATGTGTCCTGGTCGCTGCACTAGCGCCTCCTCTGGTTGGTCAGGGCGCCTGTTTAGGGGGGGGTAGGGGGAACTGGGGGGAATAGCGGGATTTTCCCACGCGCCACTTCCCCCTGCCGAAACGCCTCACTGTCAGGTGAAAAGCGGCTGGCGACTCCACATGTGCCGGAGGAGGCGTTTGGTAGTCTGCAGCCCTCCTCGGGTCGGCGGAGGGGGTGGAGCAGCGACCGGAACGGCTCGGAAGAGTGGGGTAATTGGCCGGACACAATGGGGCAGCATCCATGAGCTATTTTTAGCCCTTCCCGAGCGGAAGCGGAAGCTTCACAGCAGACGGAAGTCAGACATCGGAGGCACTAGACTACATCAGAAGTTAGCAGTTGGTTGTAATTTTCTTCGTCTTCTTTTGTTTTTTTTGTTTGTTTTTTTTTTTTTTTGCGTAATTTAGTATTATGGGATACATGGCAGCATATACGTGAGTTGGTGTTGTAAACACAGCCATGCTGTACTGTCTAACGTGCTCCGCGTGTCTGACTTCCTGTGACGCGTCCATAGCGACAGTGATGCTGTGACGAGTGATGTCACAGCATCACTGGGGAGAAAAAGGGAGGGAGAAACATCCAAAAAAGAAAAAAAAGAAAATGTATTGGGACTGGCGCAAATGTTTTTTGTTTTTTTTTTTGTTTTTTAAAGTTCACCGAACCTTTTGGAAAAGGTTTCTCAGAAACTTGAACCCTTGGTCTGCTTGTTGTTATCCATGTTGTTAATCTCTTGCTGTCTTTGCAGACCACCACAACAATGAAGATGCCTTTCAGTGCAGAGCCCAGTAAAGAAGCCAGGTGTTTTTCTTTTAAAGTTATTTAACAGGCTTCAGGATATTGGTATCATATTGGTATACTGCCCAGCTCTATCTTGTTGTCGTTATGGTTGTGGTTTTTGTGGGGCTGCTCCTCTGTAGGATGCTAGAGCAGCTGAGGAAACAGCAGGGCTCGGTGCTTCACCCAAACTACAGCGTTCCTTTCAACTCCTTTGAGGACTCCCTGCACAGACTGCTGCCTTACCACCTGTACCAGGGCACCGCCAACTCCCCGCAAGACTATCAACGAGGTAACCAGCCTATAGCGCTTCACTCTGTAAACACACACACACACACACACACACACAACGTACACACACGCACACACATCCGGCTACACCCTCTTCTGTTGGAAAGAAAAGCAAGGGAGGGAGAACAGCAACAGGCAGATTAATGATCATCAAGAATGCCATCTCAACTTTCAAATGCGATCTGCATTTGAAAAGAGGGCCGTTGATACAAATCATCCTTTCTACAGTGAATCATAGAACGTGTCAGTAATAAATTCACTCATCCTGATCTGTCTGTGTAGTTTGACCCCTAGGTGGAAGTAGACATGTTTGTACCTGTCATGTTTGCTATTTCTTGCCTTTGTCTTGTTTGTATTGTGTTGTTATGTTGGTAGGGATGGTGTCTGTAATAAAGCAATTTTTCCTTTGTCATTAATAAAATACTATTACCACTACTACTACCACTACTACCACTACTACCACTACTACTACTAATACTGATAATAACAATAATCACGGCATGGTGGCGCAGTGGTTAGTGCGATTGCCTCACAACAAGAAGGTTCTGGGTTCGAGCCCCAGGGTAGTCCAACCTTGGGGGTCGTCCCGGGTCATCCTCTGTGTGGAGTTTGCATGTTCTCCCCGTGTCTGCGTGGGTTTCCTCCCCCAGTCCAAAGACATGTAGGTCAGGTGAATTGGCCATACTAAATTGTCCCTAGGTATGAATGTGTGTGTGTGTGGGCCCTGTGTGATGGTCTGGCGGCCTGTCCAGGGTGTCTCCCCGCCTGCCCCCCAATGACTGCTGGGATAGGCTCCAGCATCCCCGCGGCCCTGAGAGCAGGATAAGCGGTTTGGATAATGGATGGAATACATTGTAGTATTGCTACGATATACTTGGTAACTTTCAGTACAGAATAAGCACAATCCTACACCACACTGTTATATAAATGACCCCTTTTCCTCCCTCCCATTCCTCCCCAGTGGACGACGAGTTTGAGAGTGTCTCCAGTCAGCTGCTGAAAAGGACTCAGGCCATGCTGGATAAATACCGCTACCTGCTCTTTGCCGAGTCAAAGGTAAGTTTATGAACTGGCACGCTGTCGATGAAAGTCCTCCTCATTCTCGCCGAGCTGACATGAGTCCATGTGTGTCTTTGAACCCGAGCAGAGAATGGGCCCCTCGGCAGAGATGGTGATGATTGACCGGATGTTCATTCAGGAGGAGAAGATTGCTCTGAGTCAGGACAGGATATTGGCCAAGGAGAGGCCAGGTACGATGCCGTGTTCTGCAGCTGCTGTAAATATGCGCTCCTCTTCCCATCGCTCTTGATCTAAATGACGTAGCTAATGACAAATCTCGCTTTCTCTCTCTCTCACTGCAGAGGAGTTTGTGGCAAACGCACGGATGCTGGAGCGTGGGGCCGCGACTGCCCTTCAGCAGCCCTCTTCCTCCTCTTCTGAGCCGGGCTCCAGCAGCGTAGGGGTGGCCGCAGTGGCTCCTGCGCCAGGCCCTCTTCCAAACGTCGTCCCAAACCCTGTCCCCCCACCCGTCCCTGCTACAGCTGCGGCTCCGGCTGCGGCTCCTGCTGCGGCTCCTGCACCTGCCCCTGCTCCCGCTCCCACTCCCTTCCCCCCAACCAAACTGGTGATAAAGCAGGGTGGCGGGGGAGCATCTGTATCCTGGTCCAGTAGCTGTCCTCCAGCCCCTGCCAGGCCCGTGGCTGAACCCACCAATCAGAGCTCCTCTTTCAGCCATGCTCCGCCTACGTCGTCATCTTTTTCTTCCTCCTCACATTCTTCCTCATTCTCTGCCACCTCCTTTGCCTCCCGGGTGGCTGATGACGACGACGACGCCCTTCCGCAGCGAACCAGCAAGCCGCCCATCAAAACCTACGAGGCGCGCAGGCGGATCGGCCTGAAGCTGAAGATCAAACAGGACCAGACGGGATTCAGCAAAGTGGTCCACAACACCGCCTTGGATCCAGTGCACACGCCCACGCCTCAGCCCCAGCAGAGCAATCCTCCCCCATGTCAGAGCCAAACCCAATCCCACCCACAAGAGGCAACGTCACATTCGAAAGCCTGCCTGACAGCGCCGCCCTCTGCCGGTGTCGTTAGAACTCAGCCCCCAGCTTCTACCACCCCCTCCTCATCACCTGTCACTGTGGTGACCACTCAGTCCAACACCCCGCTGAGAGGCACTGCGCCACACAGCACGGCCCCACCTTCTGCCTCCTCTGCTTCCTCTCACCCCTGGTCTTCGTCAGCACCATCTGTAGCCTCCTGCTCCTCCTCTGCTCAGATGAATGGAACACTTGAGCACCACGATGTGGGCGGGGTCAAGCGCAACCCTGCCTCCACAACCACGCCTCCACAGACCACCTGTCGCCTCCCTCTGCGTAAGACCTACCGGGAGAACGTCAGTCCCCGGGTCCGGCCAGGGGTCCCGGGCGGGGGAGGAGACGAGAGTGTGCCCTACCCTAGAGCCAAGCCCTCGCCCCCCCGACCCGGGGCCCCGTCTCCGCCCTCAGAGCGCACGGTGATAGCCAGTGTCACGGTGGAGAAGAGGGGCAGGGAGGCATCTCATCACCACACAGAGCCAGGTCAGGAAGGGGGCAGGCTGGGCAACCCCGTGCAAGGGCTGGATCGGGTGGAGGAGGTCTTTAACCGCGGTATTAAAACCACACAACACCATCACCTCGCACATCTCCCTGACAAAGAGGGGGAGGAGGAGAGAGGGGGAGAGCACATAGACCAAGAGACGGGCTTGAGTAGTTTCAAAAGAGCAAGTGGGAAAAACAGACACAGGGTGGGTGGAACGTTTAGAATGGACCAGCATGCCCCGGGGCCTCCCTCGCCAGAGTCCTCGTGTGCGAGGGACTCCTCGCTCCCCGCCAAACGCTGCAAGTCGGACTCCCCTGACATGGATAATGCCAGCTTCTCTAGCGGCAGCCCCCCCGACGACTCCCTGAACGAGCACCTCCAGTGCGCCATCGATAGCATCCTAAACCTACAGCAGGGGCCCTCGGCCCGCGGCCCCCACCTCAAAGGGAGTAGCAGCAGGCCCCACCCGCACCAAAGCCAACGCCCAGGGGGCCCGGCAGCCTCATCTCACAGACCCTCAGCCCCCACCTCCTCTTCTTCCTCCTCGTCCTCCTCCCTGGGCCAACGCCCTCAGGTTGGTGGCCGGGGCCACAACGGAAGCCTGGTGCCCCAGACTCACAGCAGATAACAGCCCCTCATCCCCTCAGCAGCCAGACTGACGATGGGGAGGAACAAATGTTGAATAAAGGGGCTGGGGGGTTTGCGGAGGTTGGGTGGGGGTTGGGGGGCACTGTGAAAACAGTATCACTGTACTCTGCCAAGCTGAGTTGGTTTTGTTTGTCCAAACTGAATTGTCCTGACATTTCTTTGACGTTTACAGCCAGAACTCAAACCCTGGGTGGATTAAAAACGAGGACAGGGTCAAAGGTCAGTCCTGTCGCCCTTGTAAGGTTTGCAATGGATAACATCAGACTCTTGTGTTTGTGTGTATGTATGTGTGAGTGTGTGTGTGTGCGTGTGCGTGTGCGTGTGTGTTCTCAGTCACGGTTGTATGATGAGATGAAAATGTTCAAGGGGGGTCATCGGTCCTCTATTTCGCTCTTTTTCCAATGTCCATTTGGTTTTGTCATTTGGTCTGTTTTCAGCGTCTTGTACATTCCTATCTCTAGTCGGCCTCGGTCCCTCCCAGAGCCACTCGTCTCCAGGTTCAAAACACTGTCCCATTGAGGATGTTGTGTTGCTGTAAAGCCCCCTGAGGCAAATTTGTAATTTGTGATATCGGGCTATACAAATGAAATTAACTTGACTTGACCCGGTGTCGACTCAGACCAGTGAGGATAGCCCAGCACGTCTCTCTGTCACGAGGCTCCCCTGCCTTTGAAATAGAGACCGGGAGAGCCGGTGGGTGGGGGTGGGGGCGGGGGCGGGTACGGAGTATGGACGGTTTCAAGCCGGCAGAGATCGTATCGTTTCCTCAGCCTACGTGCTGTGACTGCGCACTGTTTGAGCCAAAACTTTACGACCACCTGCCCGCCGAAACAGCGCTGATCCGCCGAGGCACAGACTCTACAATGAATTCTAACAGTTTCTGTGACTTGTGCCACAGTAGACCTTCTGTCGCTTCAGACCAGACGGGATAGTCTTCGTTGCCCTCACACATCGATGAGCCTTGGGTTCCCAACACCTCGTCGCCGGTTTGTGGTTTGTCCCTCCTGGGACCGGACCACAGTCGGTAGGTACTGTTGTGTTGCTGTAAAGCCCCCTTGAGGCAGATTTGTATGTGATATTGGGCCATCCATCCATTATCCGAACCGCTTACCCTGCACTCAGGGTCGCGGGGATGCTGGAGCCTATCCCAGCAGTCACTGGGCGGCAGGCGGGGAGACACCCTGGACAGACCGCCAGGCCATCACATAGGGCCGACATACACACACACACACACACACACACACACACACACACACACACATTCATACTTGACTTGACTGCTGACCGGGAGCACGCCACAAGCCTCGCCGTTTCAGAGATGCTCTGACCCAGTCGTGTGGCCATAACAATGTGGCCCTGGTCAGAGTCGCTCAGGTCTTTCCTCCTGCCCATTTCTCCCGCATCCAGCACGTGGACTACACGTTCGCTTACCATCTAATCTACCCAGACCTCGACATGTGCCCCCGTCTGGAGGTGATCAGCGAGTTGGTTCGCCTCTGGGTGGTCGTAATGTTTTGGCTCATCGGTGTGTCGCTATCCTTACAAAGAGGAAAACGCCTGTAACAGTTTCCTCTTGGGTTTTCAGAGCATCGCTGAGATTTTTTAGATAACCGAGATGATCATCACCACCCCGGTGAAATGGCATTAAACAATCTACAGTCCCACCTATAGCCCGCTTCAGCACCACCAGCCCACAAACGCTAAAATCAACGTTTCTCACGGTTTCTCCTGTCAGGCATTATTTCCCTGCTTTCCTCCACTTTACCGCAGTTTCACCGCAGCGTTCGTTCATGGACGTACGCGTTTGTTTTGTTTTTTTAAAGTTTGTCGACGCCGAGCCAGTCGGTTCTGGACGTGGTTCGCCCTCACGGCTGCTCGTCTCCGGAGTTGTGTCACTGTCACGGCGAGACGTAAATGAACATGTGATTAGGAAGTTTAATTCTCTCCTGTTGTTAAATGTTGGAAGATATCCCAGGTTCATGTTTTAACCCCCCCCCCCACCCCCCATTTTAACCCCCCAGCCCTCACTTACCATGGCCAGGTTTGGGTCTTCTGCATTTGAGACAGCAGGGGGCAGGGCAGTCTTGCTTTTAAGCTTCTCAGTCTTTCTCTTAAGCTTCACCCCCCCCCCCTCCACCACCACCCCCCATCCCTTCCCATCCCACCATTCGTTCTCTGTTAAGCCTGGTGGACAAATCAGACGCAAACACAGCAAGAGCATTGACATGGGATAAGAAAAGGAACAACAATAATAATGTACAAAAGAAAAAAGAAAAGAAAAAAGACCGAGAATTTGAAGTATAGTATTACAGATTAATTTTGTATGGTATTTATTGTGTATAATGACACTTTTTAAAAAGAAATGTACATTTAGTAAAACTGTAAATTAAACCTTGCTTCTTTTACGAAAAAAAAAAGAGAGACTTTGCTCGTCTTTATTTCCTTTTAATCTGTTTTTAGAGTCCGTCCTGATTTATTTATTGATCTGTTTATTTACCGGTGGGTGAGTAATAACAGGAGTATGAATCGATTCTGACTGGCGGGGAGAGAGAGTGGGTGGGGGGGGGGGTTGATTGGGGGTGGTTGTTACATCAGATAGACAGCAGGCGGTGTGTTGAGATGGAAAAGAGGAGCTGGCCCTCGTGCTTGCTCAGAAATGCCCAGGAGGAGCTGGGGAGTTTAGACGGATGAGAGGGAAAAAGGCTGTCAAGCCTCCGAACGCTCGGCTGTTACCGCTCGTCGCCCGGCGGCGCAAAACAACCCCAAAAAAAGGTGTCGAATAACACCACGATACGCGATCTAGATATTGAAATTCACAATTCAAGTTCGTGCAAGGACACATACCTCTCTGTTGGTATCAAGTCATGTTGAAACACTGACTCCACCCAAATTATTTATTGACACCCCCCCCCCCCACCCCCAGCGCCACCCTCAGCCCTCTGAGGTCCACACCCTCTCTGCCCATCTTCAGCTCATCCCAGTTTTGAGTTTCAGTCGCCGGCCCGGGCATCTCTGGAAGAGGAGGTGCATTGGGAGTGGAGGAGGGATAAAAAGCCTGGTTCAGTGCGCTGCGAGTGTGGACCCAGGACTCGGCCAGAACCCCCCCTCGCCACCCGAGGTCATCTGAAATACATTAAAACCCCCGCAGAAGAGCCGTCCTCGGCCGTCTAGCTGTGTTGACACTCCGACGAGGAGGATTCCTATTTGCTGGGGGGGAAGCACACCCATGCATGTAGCAGCAGCTCTTCCAAGAGGCTGACTTTTTATTTTTTTCCCCCCTCTGTCCTCAAGTCAAATATTTTTCCAAGCTCCAGAGGGCAAGAGAGTGTCAGAGAGAGAGAGAGAGAGAGAGAGAGAGAGAGATCAGCGCTCTTGGAAGAAATCCGCCTTTACTTCGCAACAACTTGGTAAGTATGCCCAACATGTTTGTTTTTAGCTCTGAATCGACTCGTATAGTCACTGAACTGTTTAAGCTTCTCCCCGGATCTCTGTCGGCGGGGTGTGACTAACGCCTGCTGAAAGGATTTGGTGGAGATAAATTAGTCTTGATGGCACTGAATCCGTGCAGCCCATCAGTCCGGAGTCCGTTGTAATGCGCTGCATGCTGTGTACGTTTAAACCGTCTCCCCTGTAGACGTGCTGCTTCCTCTACGACGTGCAAGAGTTAGCCCAGCTCGCAGCCGCCCCTGCTGTCTAGAATAGGTTTTCTTACTCTGAGACTAAAACTCAAACTTTTGTGATGCGCGCACAAAAAAAAAAAAAAAAAAACCCTCAAGGATTTTTTCCCTCATGTTGGGAGTCACTCCCAGAGCCCAGCCTAAACCAGTCACATACTCCCAAGGCAGCCTGTGACTCAAGCCTCGGTCCTGCGGCTTGGCGGGTGCGTTGGACTTAATAACGGATTTCCCAATCTCGTGTGTAATGGCAGCCGTGTGACATTTAACGTCTGTCTTCCAGGTTCTCCAGACTCCGCCATTTTCACAACCGACTCTCCCCTTGCAGGTCTTGTGACACGTCAGGGTCCCGTTGGCCCGTCGGTTCTGAGCAGCACTCTTTTTTTTTTTTTTTCCTCCTCCTTCTTCTTCTTCTTCCTGAGCTCCCCTCCTGAATGGGATCCACCGCAGAGCGGCTTTTCCACAAATGAGTCATGTCCCTCCTCATGTGTGTCTGATCTCTGCTATTGTTCCCCTTCTTTTTCCTAGTAAGAAAGGGCCCGGAGCGCCGAGACCTTGGACTGCACCGCCAAAACAGCCATAAAACACCTTTGATAGTCGGTCCGGTGTTGCTCTTTATGCAGAGAGGCGGAAAAAAACCCAAAAACAAAACGCGAAGCTGGGCCTGAATAGAAGGTTTGAATGTGCCCGTGCATGTACAGACCGTCTGTGAGCGTGCTAAGATGTCTGTGCTGGTCCTAAACAGCGTTTCATTCATTGCATAATCGATAGTAATTCCCTTGTTTAATGTTCGAGTGGAAGCTTTTCAGGAGAGGAGGGGGGGGGGGGAAGAGAAAAAAAAGGGAACGTCTTATTCATTTCAATATAGGGAAATGAGCTGCGCCTGTGCAAATGTGGACACGGGGGCTGGGTGTGTGCGTTTTCCACAGCGGACACCAACTTTTTTCCAGGCTCGCACCGACAATGCTCTGCAGTCTTCTGGTGGGCTTAAAGCCTTCTCCAGACTTTCTGTAGGAAAAAAAAAAAAAGTGGTCACGGACCTCTGCCCCCCCCCCCCTGCACCGTCGAGCCCCGCGGTGTATTGCCATGCATTAACCTTGCCCGTCTTGTGTCCCGTCTTCTTTCTCAGAGGCTTTTGGGAGTCGGCGCCGGGGCGGCTGTGTCCAAGCGGGAAGAAGGTCCTCAAGACAAAACACCGGCCGTATCATAACTCACGGCCCAGGCGAGGTGGGTTTTCAAGGAAACCGAGCGGTGGTCATACATACACAGGAAACCCCCGAAGGCTCGCAGAGGTTAAAACTCCAGGAACTGAAGCCGCACAGCAGAGGAGCGACTCGACAGCCAGGGTATCCCAACCAAGCCTCCCAAACTTGTCGGTCAGCATGTCGCGTTGGGGTCGGAAAAACGTGAAGAAAACACCCGAGGTGATTCGCACCGTGACGGAGGGGCTCAAGTCCCTGTACCGGAAGAAGCTGCTGCCCCTGGAGCAGTACTACGGCTTCCATGACTTCCATTCTCAAAGCCTGGAGGACGCAGACTTCGATAACAAGCCCATGGTGCTGGTGGTTGGACAGTACTCCACGGGGAAGACCACCTTCATCAAGTAAGACGTCACCGAGCGGTGTCGAAACCCTCGCACGAGTACGCACACAGAGAGACTGTCGCACAGGCAGCCGTGGCGAATAGATCTAGACCGGAGATAGAGATCCCCATCGACAGGCACAGCACATAGACAGGCAGATATCTAGATAGGCAGACAGTAGACGGGTGGATATCTAGGCAGATAGACAGGCAGGCAGGCACACAATGAGTAAACGGAGAGATGTGTTGACGGACAGAAAGTCAGGCAGGCGCAATAGCCAGAAAGGCATCGAGACAGACCGACAAAACAGGCAGGACGATACAGAAAATGGACGGACAGACGGACCCAAATAGATAAGCAGCCAGCCAGTCAGACACACAGATGGATATACTGACTGTTTTCAAATGTGGGACCATAATGTTCATCCATCCATGGGGTGGAAAATATGTGTGTGTGTGTGTGTACACCAGGTTTTTCTACCCTAATGGGGACCAAATGTCCCCATTAGGGTAGAAAAACCAGAAGCCTTTTATGGGTCTCCCATGAGGAAAAGGCTGTATTTTAGGGTCCGGACTTGGGTTTAGGGTTAACGTTAGAATCAGGGTTAGGTTAAGGTAAGGGTAAGTGTTAGGGTTGGGCATGTAGTTATGATGGTTAAGGTTAGGGTTAGGGTTAAGGGCTAGGCAATGAATGTAGTCAATGAGGGGTCCCCACAAGTATAGGATGACATGGTGTGTGTGTGTGTGTGTGTGGCATGAAACAGGCTTGTACTGTCTCATAAATAATTGACTCACTGGATTTTATATATATATATATATATATATATATATATATATATATATATATATATATATATATAATATATGTGTGTGTGTGTTTGATGTGCGGTTCACAACAAGGGGAGCTAACTTGCACTGCTACCATCTTTGATTGACAGGTATCTGCTGGAGCAGGACATTCCCGGGAGCAGGGTGGGGCCCGAGCCCACCACCGACTGCTTCACTGCCATCATGCACGGGGAGGTGGAGGGAGTCATCCCCGGAAACGCCCTCATTGTGGACCCCAACAAGCCCTTCCGCAAGCTCAATCCCTTCGGCAACACTTTCCTCAACAGGTGGGTGCAGGGGGGGCCCCTTTGTACAGCTGTACCGTGTAACGGGCTCCTGTGTGGGAAGAAACGGCAGTCTGAGGACGACAGTGTGAAATCAATGGAAAACCACAGGGGGAAGGGATGACGGTGTAGGGGAAAGGGAACGTTTTTTGCCCTGTGGAATTTCAAGTCTCTCTGCCAAATTTCAGAGCGGGGGAGGGCACACTCGCCTTATTTGTGGGAAGGAAAGGGAAAGAAGAAGAAGAAAAAAAAAAAACCGGCGAAAGGGAGCGATATCGCCCGAAAAGGGTGATGAAAGCTAACATTTCTCAGATGGAAAGTGCGACGTAGGCGAGTTGAGAGGCGAGGTCAGAGGGCCCCGCAGTTGCTTGGGGCAAAGGCAAACAGATGAAGTCACAGACATATTTTTAACGTGCCGGGGGAACACAACACTGAAGTCCTTTCTTTTCTCCTCTTTGCCGTCGAGCCCAACACTTGCGTGTTTTGTCATGTACCCCCCCCCCACCCCCCCACCCACCCCCGTGTAAACTGAATTAAACCTGAGCGAAGTCGCCCAGTGGGCTGCTGGAGCCAGCCCGTGTCCAGACCAGGTGACAGAACCATGCCGATCTCTTGCAGAACTGCAGTTCAAAAGAGAAAAGAGGCCGTAAAACCTCTGACGCTATTTTTCCAGGGGAGTCCCTCTCCCGCCTCTGCAGGGTGTGTTTCGGAGCGTGTTTGCGTCTATCCTTTTTACTTCGACTTCCCGTTCTGGGAATCGGTGCACTCGTTGGGCTCTTAAGGCCACAGGAAGTGGCACTGTTGTTCTAAGCCGCGCAAATCATTAGCAGGCCTTATTGTTTGATTCTGGCAGTGGCGGCCATTTTCCTTCAGGAAGCCCATAGCATTGAGAAACCTGCTTCCACACAATGGCAGGGGAAGGTGGTGGTGGTGGTGGGGGGGGGGAGGGGGTTGGCGGGGAGGGGGGTTGCGGTTTGCAGCCTGCTCCTTAGATTACGTTTGCCGCCATGATAGCAGGCAACCATGATTCACATGATTCAGATTCTTTCCATATGTGTTTGTGTAAAGGCACATTTTACTGAGTCTGACCTCACTGCCACCTGGGTCAGACTGTAATGCATCACCAACAAGCAGGCAGAACTGGACGGTGTGCCGAAATATCCAACCCAACCCTGCCGAAACCAACCCCCCCCCATTAGAAACCATTAGAGGAGTCTTGATGGTTTCCATCCAATTGAGAAAAACATCAAAACCATCATGTTTTAGTGTGTTTTTGGACACCAATCTAATAGTTGTTTTTTTTTGGGGGGGGGACTTCCCCCCCCCTTTTTTTCTCCCCAATTGTACTTGGCCAATCACCCCACTCTTCCGAACTATCCCGGTCGCTGCTCCACCCCCTCTGGGGAGGGCTGCAGACTACCACATGCCTCCTCCGATACATGTGAGTCATCAGCCGCTTCTTTTCACCTGACAGTGAGGAGTTTCGCCGGGGGGGGACGTAGCGCGTGGGAGGATCACGCTATTCCCCCCCCAGTTCCCCCTCCCCCCTGAACAGGCGGCCCCCGACCGACCAGAGGAGGCGCTAGTGCAGCGACCCCACATCCAGCTTCCCACCCACAGACATGGTCAATTGTGCCTATAGGGATGCCCGACCAAGCCAGAGGCAAGACGGGGATTCGAACAAGCGATCCCCGTGTTGGTAGGCAACAGAATAGACCACTACATACCCGGATGCTCACTCATCTAATAGTTTTAATGGTTTCCATGGGAACCATTAACCTGATCCTGATGATTTCATACATGCTCTGATGGCTTCCGTTAGACTGTTACTAACAGTGTTGGGGAGTAACTAGTTACACGTAACGGCGTTATGTAATTAAATTACAAAATAAATGTAACTGTAATCCATTACAGTTACTGAGGAAAAAAATGTGCAATTGAATTACAGCTACTGATCAAAATGTCGCTGATTACAAAGAAAAGCTTGTCTGTTTTGGTGGTCGTGCGTTGAAATCAAAACATTCTCGTCTTAATTCAAGTTATACTGAAGACCGTTAAATACAAGTTTGACAGTAATCAGTGTTGAGTACTGCTGTGAGGTTTACCCTGCCTGGTTTAAATTTGTGTTTCTAGGACTTACAGGCGTTAGGATCGTGTCTGCGAGCACACAGCTATAGCTCTACAAATATGGAAATACTCTTTGGTGTCACTGGAAATAACCTGGACAAACACACTGAATGTACATCTTCCCAAAACACTCAGTACTGGTAACACTTGAGACTTATTATTAGGGAGGTTAAGGTTCACTTTGTTTTTTACTCTGCTAACAAAACAACATTTGCCAAGAATATTTTCAACTCAAAGCAGAAGTACTTTGGTTTGGCTATACTCAGAAAAAAGCTCTATTACAGGAGAGGGAATTACAGCGGCACTGTGACGAGAGAGTAGTTGTTAGTGGTTCCTTTGCACCTGTGGCAGCATGTGTGTGAGCGTCCCCCCCCCCCCTCTCTCTCTACTGATGAATGGTAGGTTCCAGTGTGCCCAGCTGCCCAACCAGGTGCTGGAAAGCATCAGCATCATCGACACGCCGGGAATCCTGTCCGGGGCCAAGCAGAGAGTCAGCCGAGGTGAGGGCGGTGGCCAAGGTGAGGAGGGGGAATTTGGGAGGGTCCTCACGGAGACGCACGTCCCCTTTTACCATCGACTCACAACCTCATCTTTTCTGTCACACTGGGCTAACTTTTATTGGGACCCATCGGGTTCTGTCACGACAACAACTCATCGATGTAATGTCTAAATTTGTGTATTTTGCATAATAAAAATGCCACATTGGATGCTATTGTAGCGTGCATGGATAAGTAGACACGTTAGTCCCTAGCTAACGGGTCTGACCCTTTAGCCGAGCGGTTAGCGATGTCGCCTTGTGGTGCAGTACACCCGTATCGAATCCCACACCGGGCAAGAAAATAACCGGTTACGGTAGCATAATAAAGTTGCTCCAGGATCGTCGTTGCAACGCACCAATCACGTTGTTGTGACGTCATGCCTTTGAGACTCGGGGGGCGGGGCGGTTGTGGGTTAGCATGGGTTAGCTAAATGTTAGGCTAATTAATTATTAATAATCCCCGCCTGCCGCCCAATGACTGCTGGAATAGGCTCCAGCCATCCCCACGAACCCTGGGAGCAGGGTAAGCGGTTAAGATAACGGATGGGTGGATGATTAATGAATGAATTAATCTCCATTAAGAGTGCAAAAAAAAGAAGAAGAAGAAGCAAGAACTGGCAAAAACTTGGAAATGTAGATTTATTCATACATAAATATCTGTAAACTTGACAGTCGGGATATGCGCAACTCTCAGTGGCGATACAAACCAGCAATAAAGGGTAATTAGGAACAGAGAGAGAGCACAGAGGGGGGGGGGGATATTCCCTCAGCCCATCTGGAAGTATGCAGCTCCGAGATGGAGGAATGATCGTCACGCATCTTTATCCGTCTGTAGTTCATCACATTTCTATTCATCTGCTATTGTCTTTATCTAGTACCACCTTAACTCATCTAACACGAGAACTAACAAGATTAACAACAATCACGGTGGAACGGATGAATAAAACTATTCTCCCAAGTGTGGCAACGTGCTTAAAGTTGCCTCGATGCATGCTCAGTAACCCAGGTAAGAGAACCAGAGAAGGTGGAATCAGTTCATCTGGATACAATGTTTATAAATGTTGTATCCAGAGGAACTTATTCAACCTTTGCTTAAAGTTACATAATCCAAAGATGGTCCTTTTGGAAGGTGAGGTCTTTTACTGTTGCAGACTGTGATGAGTTGAGGATGATGGCGCAGCCATCTAGGTGAGAAGCTGACACAAAAGCTTCGGGGGGGGGGGGGAGTGATGGGCGTGTGTGACAGAGACAGATAAGAGGTGTGACGGTGTTTTGTGTGTCCTTATGTTGACCTTCTCCCCTCTCCTGCCAAGTGTGTATTACGTGTGTATCTGCATCTTTGTGGGCCGTCCATTTTTTGAGACTGGTAAAAATAAATAAATAAATAAATAAACCTTACTCATCCGCCTTTGCATCTCTCTCTCTCCAAACAGGCTACGATTTCCCGGCAGTACTGCGGTGGTTCGCGGAGCGCGTCGACAGGATCATCCTGCTGTTCGACGCCCATAAGCTGGAGATCTCGGACGAGTTCTCCGAGGCCATCGGCGCGCTGAAAGGCAACGAAGACAAGCTGCGCGTGGTGCTCAACAAGGCCGACATGGTGGACACCCAGCAGCTGATGCGCGTGTACGGCGCGCTCATGTGGTCCCTGGGCAAAGTGTTCGGCACCCCGGAGGTGCTGCGTGTCTACATAGGTTCCTTCTGGTCCGAGCCACTGCTGGTCCCAGACAACCGCAGGCTGTTTGAGTTGGAGGAGGAGGACCTGTTCACCGACATCCAGAACCTCCCCCGCAACGCGGCCCTGCGGAAGCTCAACGACCTGGTCAAGAGGGCACGTCTGGTCAGGGTAGGTGACTCGGTTGTCAGCGTGAGCACAAGACCTTCAAAGAGTGACTAAACACCAGACCATTTTAGGGAGTTCGCTGATGTCTCAGGGTTAAAAACCGTGTTAAGGTTAAAGACGTGCCAGGCTAGTCTTGCAACTCCTCATTTGTATGCCGTTTCACCCAGCGGACACCACCTTAACCATTTCAGACCGTATCAATTTTAACCTTAACCCTCACCCTGAACCTGGCCCTAACCTTAACCTTTACTTTAACCATTATCTTAACCTAATGTCAACCTCCAGGTGAAATAGTGTACAAATAGGTGTCCCAGCTGGTCTTGGTACTCAAGTCAAGTTTATTTGCATAGCCCAAAATCACAACGCAATCCCGAAAGGCTTTAGATTCAGTACAATACACAAGATATGACACCCTCTACCCTTGGACCCTAGACACTCTGTCATGTAAGCATAGCAGGATAAAAAGAGCTGCCGCTAACATTAATAATGGGTATGTTGGATTTAGGTGTGCCAACCCATCTATCAGCATTGACAGACAAACAGAAACTCGAATCAGAATCAGAATCAACTTTATTGGCCCGGTGTGCTTATGCCTACGAGGAATTTGGCTCCGGTTTACAGCAGCTTCTAGTACCTGCATATATCACAAAAAAAGGGAACAAAACAAAAGAAATAAATGGAATAATAAATAGGATACTGGAGGTAAAGGTATGTATGCACAACAGGTATGTCACTACTATACAGAGTTTTGTTACGGCTGAATAATTAGTAACTTATGCTTATGTAATGAAATACTATATTATAGACGTATGTTACAAAAGTAACAATAACGGTAATAATTTCTAAGCAGTTGCATGTGTATTTACAACAGCCAGCACTAGCAATTGTCAGTAGTACTGTCAATGCTGGTTCTTTTGCACACCTACATCCAGCAGATCCATTTTTAATGTTATTAGTTTCCCAGCTGTGTTTATCCTGCTATGCCAACATCACATAGCAGGCTGCCATGACCAGCCTGACGTGTTTTGAACCTTTACGTGGTTTTTAACCTGTAGATATCAGTTAAACTCACGAAAATTATCGAGGGTTTGATTATTTTTAGGTCATCATTCCCACAGGAAACACCTGCACTGTTAAAAACAAAACAGGTTCGACCTCTTCTTAAACTTGGCTTGGTTTGTAACAGACTAGGTCTTATCTAGCTCATCTTCATCTGAATGATTCATGAGTTGTTGTTGTTCTCTTGTCATGCTCTGGTTGTGGGTGCTTTGTTATATTGCGTTGATAGTCATTATCATCGAGTGAGCTCTGGAAGGGCGCTATAGAGATCTATTATTATTATTACTGTTATAATTTGGTTCATGGTGTTGTGTGTTTAGGTTTTAACAATTACCTCGCTATGGTTCTCCTCCTATCCAAGGTCCATGCCCACATCATTAGCTATCTGAAGCAGGAGATGCCTTCAGTCTTCAGGAAGGACAATAAGAAGAAGAATCTGATCACCCAGCTGCCGGTGATCTTCGCCAAGATCCAGTTGCAGCATCACATCTCGCCTGGAGACTTCCCAGATCCTGCCAAGATGAAGGTTAGTCCAATGCAGCTTCTCTTCACATCTGGATGCATCTTTTGTGTAATTACTTGTCATGAAAGCATTTTAACTTGGCCTCCAAATGGGTGATTTTGTTTTTGCAATGTCACTGCTTTTAGAATAGAATTCCAACAGGATGATGCCCCTGAAATGAAAATGTCAAGTTTTAATCCTTTATGTAACGCCAATACTTTTTTTTTTCTAACTTGCACCGGGTTTCCATCTTCAGGAGCAACTCATGGTTCACGACTTCACCAAGTTCAAGACCCTGAAGCCCAACCTGATGGCAGCTCTGGATGAGCTGCTGTCCACCGACATTGCCAAACTGATGCCCCTCCTGCGGCAGGAGGAGCTGGAGGCCGGCGAGCAGCTCGGGGTGCAGGGCGGGGCCTTCCTGGGGACCCGAGCCGGTCCCTTCACGGAAGGAGACCCCTTCACTGTGGAGAACGGAGAGGAGTGTGAGGAGGAGGAGGACTGGGTGGTCAACAAAGACAAGCCCAAGTACGACGAGATCTTCTATAACCTCGCCCCCAATGAGGGCAAGCTGAGCGGCACCAAGGCCAAGGACTGGATGGTGAGCACCAGGCTGCCCAACTCGGTGCTAGGCCGCATCTGGAAGCTGTCGGATGTCGACCGCGACGGTATGCTAGATGATGAAGAATTTGCCCTGGCCAGCCACCTGATAGAAGTCAAACTGGATGGCCACGGTTTGCCCCCCGAGCTCCCAAGCCGTCTGATTCCCCCGTCAAAGCGCCGGCAGAAAGGCTCGGACGCATAGACGGTTCAACACACTGCCCCCTGGACGAGAGAGAGAGACTCTCCTCTTATGGCTGCCATAGTCGTGCTACTGTTTCTATCTATTCCCTGTCAGACCTGGGTCAAAACACCACGAGAGCTGGAATCAGTCACTTTTCTGTGACCTGATTTCGGCTTTGCACGACAGAACACATTCGAGCGTAGGGCCCTAAATTCGGAAGTGAAGGCAGTCTTGCTGAGGGTGAAGTGCAAGTGAAAGCAAAAACGCCGCGTGTAAATGTTAAAGATTCAAAACACAAAGTCGCCCAGGTCTGGTCACTTCCTCCCCTCGTTCTCCTTAAACTTCGCATTCGATAATTTGCTTTGAAGAGTATTACCCTTTAGTATTTTCTAATCAGAGGTCAAAATAAAGGCTTGAGCACTGTGTTAAGCAGTATTTACGATGTGTATTTACCATGTTTGAAATGATACAAGAGGATCACCTTTCCCGTGTTGAAAATGCAGGAAGGTCAACATTCCTACGGAGACTAGATGAGGGTGGTGCAGAATTGTGCTCCGTCACAAATTGGTGAAATTCTGCCACCTGACGCTCTGCTATTTTCAACGAGGGTGTCGTCTTTGTTGCAACAAGAGAGACCAGTTTTGTTTTTTTTAATCACGTAGAAACGCATATTCCTCCTCCTCAGATAGTGTATATGAAGTGTTTTTCAGCTCACGCTGCCGTCGCCAAGCCAATAAACTAAAGGCATCTTGCTTAAATACTCCTCCTGCCACACCGCCGTCCTCCTCCGCCGAGCGCACACCCGCTTCAGGGTGTTTTTCTAAGTATTGCTTTTTTTTGTTTTGTACGTCGAGGAACAAGACCTCTTTGTCGTTTAAACGAATGTCACATGCAATGATGAAACTGTCCTTAGAAAGTATTTGATATCTTACTGACTACTGTTCACGGCTCCACCAGTTGTTGCCCCCCCCCCATGTTAACTGTTATTATCATAACCAAATAAAGTTTATTGACTGTGTGCAGCGTGTGTTCTACACCACTTTGTTTTGGGCAGAGTGATTTAGTGGCAAGTTGGGACTTTGCAGCAAAGCCTCCAGTCTACAGGATAAACCCACCGGCTGGAGCGGTGGGTTTACGGGGGGGTTCAGCCCCAACACACTTACACCGCTCTGCCTTTTCTTATACGCACTCGGTTTTTTTTTTTTTTGTTTTGTTTTGCATAACGTTGACTCGGTCGCTCGGTGACAGATCAGATAAACAGTGAGTCACTGTGTACCCTGCCAAATCCCCATACCACCATTTTCCATGCACCCCCCCCCCACACACACACACACACACCTCCCCCCCCCTAGCACTACTCCACACATGATTGTCTTTCTCACGCACGCGGGGCCTGCACGGGCCTCGCCAGCGAGCCAGCTGCTACGTCCTCCCCATCTGCCGCCTGCGCCGCCGCAAAGCTCAACACGCCGCAAGTGTCCCGTATCGCCCTACCGGCGCGCGCTAGTCTTTAAGTGCGTTCTGCACGAGGCTTTTTCAGGAGGGCTTTACGAAAGAAAGGGAGTGGGGGGTGGGGGGGTGGTGGCGGTGATCTCCTCGCCTCCCAGTTCCACTCCTCCATGGAAAGAAACACAAATGAGAAACAGAGAGCAGTCCACCCCCTTCTCCCTTCCCCCCCCCTGCCCTCCCTCCCCCCTCTCCCTCCCCGCTCGCTGGTTTACACAGGGTGACTCACACGCGAAGAATGCGGTGGGTTGGCCCGAGAGTTATTAATATCTCCTTTCCTAGGGTCCGCTGAGTTTCCTTGGGCTCACACACAGGATCTAGACACTGTACCTTTATGAAAGGCATCAATAACATCCCCCTATTTGGAGTGTTCCTGAGCCAGATCCCCAGCAAACCGCGCCCTCCCTCCCCCCCTCCCTCCCTCCCTCTCCCTCCCCCCGCTGCGTTTGAGCAAATGTGTGAGAAAGATAGCGAAGCTGTTCTAGTAACCTGACAAGAACCCCCCCCCCCCGAGCCGGGCAGAAGGGAGAAGCCACCGTTTTATTTCGTTTTTCCAACGAGCTTATTTTCTATCCAGCCGACCCCCCCCCACCCACCCCCCACCCGGTGTGCAGTATCACAACGTTCCTGAAGCCCCCACAGTGAGTTGAACATTGCTTGCTCGTTACTCACACGGACTCGCTTCGTCGTGTGCCAAATCCACATTCAGCTGTTGCACAAAAGCAAACGCAAGAGTTTAGATAGGGCACTGCCAGCGGGACGGGGGGGGGGGGACGAGCACAGGAGAGCGCAGGCAGGACTCGGACACAATAGAGGACCTTCAAAAAACGAGGACACCCCTCGACAAGGAAGCTTACTCAACCAAACCCGGGGTCTCCACCTACGTCACACGGTGTTTACGTGGGGAATTCCTCACCAGGGCCCCCATACAGCGGTGGAAAGGCTTAGGATAAAACCTCTGGACAGGGGGGACCTCTGGTGGGCAGAGGAATTCTGGCAGGCCCTTGTTAACGCAGTACCTGCTGACGCACTGTAGGTGGCAGTCTGATGCCATATAAAAAAAACACAAATATATATATATATTTTTAAAAAAAAAAAAATTTTAAGGTCAAAATTATCAGCCCCCTTTATGAAATTAAACAAAACCCTTAACTTTTCCATGTAAATGGACGTAACCAAAAGTGTTTATAGTTTAATTGCTTCCAAAAGAACAAAGACGAAATCTGCACTAAGCTTAAGATATTTTACTGATGCGCTGAATTGAAACAGGAAAAAACAAAAACGACAAGGCCAAAATTACTAGCCCTCTGACAAGTAATAGTCAATAGTGTAACCTTTCTGACTCACAACTGACAACAGCCTCTTATGGTGGTTTCTAACTCGGTTGGCACATCATGTCTCTTGAGGGATCTCAGCCCATTCTTCCATGGCAAACTGTTCCAGCTCACCCAAATTGCCTGGTTTTCCAGCATGGACATTAACCTTGGGCTCCCGCCACAGATTCTCAATAGGATTGAGATCTGGGCTCTGAGAGGGCCACTCCAGCACCTTGATTTTGGTGTCCTTCAAAAAGTTTTGGACCAACTTGGATGTATGCTTCGGGTCATTGTCTTGCTGGAAGACCCAGCAGCGACCTAAAGCTAGACTGGCAGCAGATTTCTTTACATTATCCTTCAAAACGTCAACTTAATCTTCTTTCTTCATGATCCCATGCACCCGAACAAGGTTCCCTGTGCCTGAAGCAGCAAAACAGCCCCACAGCATTATGCTAACTTTGTTTTTAGGGTTGAAGGCCTCTCCCTTCCTTCACCAAACAAGAGCAACATTCATGTGCCCAAACAGCTCAAGTTCAGTCTCATCAGACCAAAGGACAGACTTTCAAAACTCATGCCCATGTTTCACATGTTCACGGGCAAACTTCAGTCTGGCTCTGATGTGCCGCTGTGTGAGCAATGGGGGTTTTCTCGGACGATGACCCCGAAGCCCACCACAATGAAGAGCCCTCACAACAGTCTTCCTTGAAACATCAAGTCCAGAAGAGGCCAGTACAGCAACAGTCATCTTGGCAGAGATCCGGGGATTGTTGTTGACCTCTCTGACTATTTTCCTCTCCAAAGTTTTTGAAATCTTGCACTATGGACCAGGCCCAGGTTTGTTTCTAACAGAATTTGTCTCCTTGTGCTTTGCAATGATGCAACGTACAGCTGTTCTAGACACTGTGGAACACTTGGAAATGGCAGTATAGTCGTCCCCCTTAAGATGAGCATCCACGATCTTCTTTCTGAGTCCCAGAATGATTTCTTTACTTTTTGGCATGATGAAATTACTTCTTGCCAAGAATTTAAGAGTAGTCCCTCAATCACGTGTTCAAGTGCCACTAGCCCTGTTCACTGGAGTCCCTTCAGTAAAGTTCAATGCTGATTGATTGCTCAGGTGTGGTTTGAAAGCTGATTGATTGCTCAGGTGTGGTTTGAAAGCAAAAAATCACATGGGGGCTAGCTAATAATTTTGACCACCTCAATTTTCACTACATTTGGTATAAAGCAAACCTGAAGATTCATTTTACATTACAAAATGTACCACATAGGGGCCTTAACATTGATGAATGTTTTACTATGTAACGTTTTATGAAGGATGCAAAAATTGGGCAGAATTTTAGGGAAATGTTCCATAGTTCCTTGGGGGCTAATAATTTTGACCTTAATTGTATATATAAATATATATATAGCGTTTTTAACCATCAATGGTGTTGATAGAAGTGCTCAACTAATGAGGAGCTGAATATCAATATAGATGTAGGGAAAAAAACCTTTTAATACACAGCAGTACAAGCTTGTTTCGTGCGTCGCGCACTCATCAGCTAATGATTGCTTATGATTGATGGACAGCTGATGATTGACAGCTTATGATTGCTTATGGCATGAAACAGGCCTGTACTGTCTCATAAAGAATTTACTTGACTCATTGGATTATTTTGCTGCTTATTTGTTGAGTACTTTCCCTACCGTTGAGTATTTCTTTTAACAAAGTTTCATATATATAACTACTACTACTACTACTACTAATACTACTACTACGCATGACCACAAATTAACTGGAGTTGGCTCAAGACAAATCTAAACATGCAAATGACAAAAATCCTCTCCCTTTTGGCATTTCTTCACTGTCATAAACTGCTGGTGCAAAATTATTTTTATTGCTTTTATTGTTTTTTTTTTTTTTATTGAGTCATTCTGAGATAGATCTTGAGAATGACATACTCTGATGTGTGAAAAACTAACACGTTTATTATTTATGTTGATTAATTGAGAGGGGGCAGGAAATTGTGAGTAGTAACTTCCTCCTGCTCCTTTTCGAACTGGATTCTCTATTGAGAATTCTTTTGGTTTTATTTTCATCATTTGTTGTTGTTTTTTAATTTATGCTTGGTCATTTTTCTTTTATTTTGCATGTTCAAAATAAAGACATTTGATTAAATAATTACTGATTAAATGCTGTGTAGCATAGTCACCATCTCACATTATTTTACCGTAGCAAACTTGTACATCTCCTGTGCTGACATAAACCTGTCCTACTGCCACCTTCTCATATACAGGCTTTCCTGAAATCATCTGGAATTTGCACTAATTTTAAACACAATAAAACTTGTGTCTTTACATATTTATTTTATCTAAAAATCTTGTTTTGTGTACCAACCATACCAATGGCTATCTCTGCATATCCCGGATATAAGAAAAAGTAGTTTGCAAACAGAATATATTCTGATTGTAAAATAGAAACATATTTTAATCTATGAGCTGGGGTCAGACTATTATGAGACAAGCTAGTTCTACCCGACTAATGATGTGTTGTTGCAGCAATAATCACATCCAAACGACTTAACCAAACCACGTAGAGTACAAAAGCTTCCTTAAAATCAGGGATCCTTATTTCAAAATGTCAGCTACCATCTACCAAAAGCACCGGTTCTCTCAATAAACACTGTGTCCAGATGAACTGATTCACCTTTCTGTGATCTTCTTAGCTGGACTACTGGGCATGCATAAAGACACTTCTAGAAAATAATTTTGAAAAAGAATTTATTTTGTACAAAATCTCCAGCAAAACTCAAACCAGAACTTCAAAGACATGTATTTCTTCCCCCAAAGGCATGTTAGGTTCAAAAGATCATTTGAATCTACATATATAAAATATATCCCATGCCGACTTCCCATTCAACACATGGTACATTCTATTACGGGGGGGTCAGAGCGCTCCTTCCACCTTCTAGAAAATCAATTTGCAGGCGACATCAGTTTGTTAACATTTACTTTTAACTGAAGAGACTGACGACAGTTCTTCCGTGGATTGCTGAGCAGTTGCGCCCTCATTAAAATTGCGTGGCTTTGTTTTAGAAGCTAAATTGGCTCTTAACGTCTTTCATCTGCTTCACCATGTCAGCGATTTGCTCCCCCTGGTCTTTGAGCACACTTTGAATGGACTTCTTCTGGTGGGCACTGAGGGAAACCTTTGCCTTGTACGGAGGCCCACTTTTATCCACCTGCTTTTTCTGATACCCTATCTTCATCTTCACCTGCTTGATGCTGTTGTCCAGGTATGTCAGCTGGTCGCTGATGATCTGCAGCTCCTTCTTCATGTCCTTCTCGCTGTCCGACAACACAGGCAGCTGGCTGCACAGGCTACTCAGCACGCATTTCACCCTGTTGATGAGGGCCTCCTGCCGATATTTGGCGTCTTCATACTTATCAGCCAGCCTCTCCGCTGCCTCCCTCAGGGTCTTCTTCTCCTCCTCGCACACAGCCAGCTCCTCCAGCTGCTTGTTCTTCTGGCCCGTCAGAAGTTTCACTCTCCTCTGCATCTCTTCGCGGGCCACGTCCTGTTTGAGGATGTACTCCTCCCTGAACACCTGCGTGGCCCGGCTGAGGAGCTGTAGGCATTCTGGAGGCGGGATTGACGCGTCCTTGTCTCCCGCCCTGAGCACGAGGGGATTGGTGGAGCTGTGTGCCAGGATGTTACGGATGTGCTGCTCAAAGGAGTCGTCAACCAGGCCGTGCAACAGGGAGCTGGCTAAGCGCACCCCTGGGTAGGAACACAGCAGGGAAGGGGAGGGGGGTCGAAATGAACTCAGCAGGGGCAAAAGGATGCACTCATAGTTGCTGGTGACACAGATCATGGTGGCGCCCAGAGAAAAGTCTGACAAAATCAGGAAGCCAAGCACTGGAGCCGGCTGACCGGCTAGGAGGGGTCTGGTGCAGAGGATGTGTTCAACGATGCAGTGCTGCTCGGCTGCCAGCTCCTGGAGACTGTCCTTATCCTCCTCGCCTGACTGGAGGAACTTGCGCAGCTTGTTGTACCAGGTGAGCCCCACACTGTGCACCCCGGCCTCATGGGTGCAGTGGTACCTGTACTGGCACAGGGGGTCTCTGTGCAGTCTGATCAGGCAGGTAAAGTCTGGTTCTTGGGGCTCCTCATCTTCCCCCGTGGCCAGTTTGAGGGTGAGCTCCAGCTCCACGCACTCAAACACATAGAGGGACGGCACCTGTTCTGAACCTCGGATCCACTTCTCCGCTGCTCCAGCATCCTCCTCTTCCTCCGACTCCAACACCACGCAGTGATAGAGTATGCCCGTTTCGGTGGCAATGACCAGGATGTTTGGCACGCAGGGCAAGCAGAGGACGGCGCAGGCATCGTAGCCGTAGTTGTCTTCTGCGGCTGGGTACATAGGGAGGGGCCCTAGGAGCTTACCAACATCCAAGCCGTTGGCCAGGCTGGTGTAGCTGAGAAAGGTCTCTCCATTTTCATAGAGGATGTACAGGGGGTAGATCAGCAGTTGTTTGGAGCTCTGTCCTGCATGACGCTGCTGGACGCAAGACACTGGCCCGAAGTCGAACGCCACCGCGATCTCCCCGAGAGAAGCCGCGTAGGAACGCACTCGAGTGTGGACACTGTCGTCCTCCTCCGACTTGGAGACGGGGAGCACTCTGACGGGGCTCTGGGGGGACCTCAGATTGTAGAACCGGATGGCGTTGTCGGAGGTGAGCAGCACCAGATAGGGCTCCTCCGTCTCGCTCGGGTACCAGGCGGCATGTCGCAGATTCACTGACAGCGAGCTGGTGAAGAACCGCTCCGCCACGGGGATCGTCCTGCAGTTCACCTCCCTCCGGCCCCCTTCGAACTCGGACCTCTTACCCCACCGCTGAGGCAGCTCGAGCACCGACGCCCCCCGCTGCCCCAACAGCGCGACGTGATGCTGCGTGGGGCTGAGGACCACCTGGCAAACCTCAAACCGGGGCGGGCTGACGCACATCAGCGTCTGGAAACTTCCGCTTCCCGCACACTCTCCCGAGTTCAGCTGCCTCAAGTTGGTCGTGTGAAAGACGCAGTCCACTTCGTCCCAAACGAAGAAGTCTCCGTTCAAACAAAAGGTAAGGTTCTTGACGACCCTCCGGTCGTGCGCTTTGGGCTCCGAGTCGAGATCGTCGCGTAACTTACTGAAAACGGCGTGTTGCGGTAACTCGTTTCGCCAGCGCTCTCCCGCTAACGCCGCCATCTTGATCGCGTTGCTGGAAAGTGGGGGGGGGGCCGTAGCGACGCGATAGCAACGCGGGTGTCTTTTTTTTTACGACAGTGACGTGTTCCGCTGACCGGTGTCGCGTATTTTGCAGAATCACCATGGCGTTGAAAGAGACCGCGGGTCTGTATGAAACGCTGAAAGCGGAGTGGAACAAGAAGAACCCGAACCTTAACAAGTGCGGAGAACTCCTGAGCAAGCTCAAGGTACGTCCACGTAGCCCCGCGGGAGTTTTTATTCACAATAAATCGCAGTGTTTAGAGAGAAAGCCGACGCTTTGCTAGCGGATGTCAGTATGCTAACGTTGACATGATGCTACTAGCCATGCCAACATGGAGCGGCTAACGTGGGGGGCATTGTTATGAGATAACGCGTTACCCGTTTCTGACACGCCGGTTTCTGGGGAAAAGTGCTCGTCCGACTCGGTTCGGCCGCCTCGGCCCCGTTCATTTGCGCCGTTGTCTCCCCGCAACACACCGACGCTTCCTTATGCTAACGCAAAGCTGTTGTTACCGTCGGAGGTGTATAACTGGTCATCTCCCATGTTAAAGTCAGTTGCTGACTTAAGTTTCGACTTTATTATTTTTACCTGGAATTGAAAGGAATAGAGTTGAAACACTTTATTTGTTTATTTTAAAAGGGGGGGGGGCTTCGTATGCCCTTGCCAGTTTGAAGCAGATAAACAAAACGTGCTATGGCGATGAGTTGCCTATAATTCTTCTTCTCCTCCTTTCGGCTTATTCCCCGTTTCCCAGGGGTCGCCACAATTACTATACGTTATTTAGAATTTTACTCAAAATGTGCTAATATCAATATTGTGGCACTTTTCTACTTAAATGTCACACTGATACTCGATAGCATTGCATATTCTAACATACTATCCATTGCTGTTGGGCATTTTGAATGTTGCACAACATTTTAACATTAAGATCACTTCTTGCAGTAAAAGCTACACGGCCTTTCATTTAGTTTTGTTGCTATTGCTTGATGGTCTCTCACGGGCCAACTCTCATGGCCATTGATGATAACGTGACGTGCCACGATGCTGTGGCACATCTATACCTTCCCTACACTGGGTGTGTTTGCAAAGTTATAGAAAACCATTTCACATTTTCTTTGCAGATTTCTTTGCTGGAGTTGAACTTTTTGCCTACGACTGGGACCAAGCTAACGAAGCAGCAGCTTATTTTAGCCCGTGAGTGTTGCCACTGTAAACTTGATAGACTAACACAATGGGATGGGTTAAATGCAGAGAACAAATTCGTTGCAAGAATACAATGACAAAATAAAATGGCTTTCTTTCTCTCTTTTGTCTGTACTCCTGCGTATGTGATAGGCTAGCTGACAATTCAGTATCGCAGCCTAACCACTGTTATCATTAATTAACACGTTTCAACCTCTTTTAGGCGATGTTCTGGAAATTGGAGCCTTGTGGAGTATCCTGAAGAAGGACATCCCGTCCTTTGAGAGATACATGGCCCAGCTTAAATGTTACTACTTTGATTACAAGTAACTAAACTACTTATTTCATTTTCTTCACATGTGGCTGATTTCATTTTCTTCACTTGTGGTGGCACATGTTGTTGAATAAGTTGGGGGATAATTTTTGACATTCCTCTTTTTCCTCCTCCTTTGCCAAGGGAAGAGCTGCCTGAAGCTGCCTACATGCACCAGTTACTTGGACTGAACCTGCTCTTCCTGCTCTCACAGAATCGTGTGTCCGAGTTCCACACAGAACTTGAGAGGCTGAGTGCACGAGACATTCAGACCAATGTATACATCAGGCATCCAGTGTCCTTAGAGCAGGTGCTTTAAGTCACTTTAAAAAAATCTGGGAACCATCAATTTCAGATTTGATAGTTTATTGTATTTCTTTAAATGGAAATGGGAAATGCGTCTTTATATGAGACCTTGCCTGCATCAGCAGCCCATACTTTCTTTTTTTGTGTGCTTTATTTATGCCCTCATTCCATTTAAAACAATATCTGTACTAATCAATGTGGCAGTACAATGGTGAGGCTTTATGTTCTCCTCTCTTCCTCTTTCAGTACTTAATGGAGGGAAGCTACAACAAGGTATTTCTTGCCAAGGGGAATATCCCAGCTGAGAGCTACACCTTCTTCATAGATATTCTGCTTGACACCATTCGGTAAGGAGTGATAAGATAAATAGGGCCCAATATACATTCTGCACTCTTATGCATTGACTCCATCCTCCCCAGATTTAATGACGAATAATATCAGATAGGGGCCCCATTTAGGTCTACACTGCATTTTATGTGACTTGCATGCATATGGTATTGGGATGTAATTGGATCCACATTGTATTTACACCAGTCATTAAAATGTGTCTCTTAACACGATAAATATTAAATTGCACTCCCCTGGTTTTACCCTGCACAATAATGTAACAGTGTCTCCAGTCTAGTTTTGTTCCTTGTGCTAGTGGCACCAGCAGAATTATGTCCCATAGTACACACAAGTATGGTGCAAACATTTAATCCAGTTAAGTATCGCATGCACATGCATACAAACAAGTACTCACACACACACAATCCATTGTTCCACTCAAATGTAGTGCACATTTCATGTAAATGTTGAAATATGAAAGCTTTCTAGCTGGTTTTAAGAAAATGAACAGTTTCTATATTTGCCGGTGAGCAGTAACTAGATATTGTTATCAATCGAATTCTGGCTCAGGTAGGCTACAAAATTACCACATAACGTCTAAACACGTAACTGACAAAATCGAGCACTAAACAATTGTCAATTCAAAATATATGAAAAACTAATGAAATTTAAGAAAAGGCCTGGGAGGTGATGGAAAATGATAAAAATCAACTTAATGTAGGTACATGGCTTACAGCTGGAGGCACCTGCCTCAGGTGTGTAGCGATGTTGGGCTGTACTGAAATGATCTTTGCATTCATGGATATTCTGCAAGTCAGAGGGAAAACCAGGTTGGTTATCACTACAAAGCAGGCAGTAGGGGAAATGTCAGTCTATACAGCTATTATAGTTGGTCTGTAGTGAATGCGACAAGTATTCAAAAAGCAACTTGGGTGCAAAGAGTGGATTCATGATTGGCGGGCAAGGATAGTGCTTGGCACTTTTACCAACAGAGACTGGGTAACTAAACTTTGGAAGCATTGCAAACATTTGACTTTATCTGCAAGCAGCTGTGGACTGTTTTGGTGAGTAGAAGTACCCACCTTCTCAAGGCCATACCTGTGGAGAAGTGCATCTTCTGTGTACATTAGGAACATAATGTTTGGAGAGGAATAGAGAGCTTACGTATGTGAGTTGGAGAAATAAATCCTTTACACTCAGCCAGCTTGCACTCTAAACACATCTCAGACCACCTCGAGTTGATTTAAGCAGTCAGATAACAATCCATTCACAGTGCATATCAGGAACATTTATAATTTAATTTTTATGTGAATAAACACAGTCATATAGCTATCCCATAACTCAAGACACATTTTAATGTCAAGTGTAAAGGGGATCAGTGAGTTTTCATGGTCTGTTCATGCCTAGCTGGGAATGTGTTACTCTTGTATGGAGATAACATCTTAAATTTTGTCCCTTCTGAGAGATGATAAAGGTCATTTAAGTTGCTATCTTTGTGTTGCAGCGATGAGATTGCTGGTTGCATAGAGAAGGCTTATGAGCAGATCCAGTTCAACGAAGCCACACGTGTGCTCTTCTTCAGTTCCCCCAAAAAGATGACAGAGTATGCCAAAAAGGTTGGTGTATATCCACGAGGAAAGGAATGCTTAAACTAATGATTATTTCAAACTAGGCAAGTCTTCAATACCAATGTTTGCTGAAATACTACATTTAACCTACTCATAAAGTTGCTATGAGCAAAGCATCCGATTTCCATGGTTTATTTAAAAAAAATTGTGCATATTAGTTATCATACTTGACAGAAAGAACATGAAGTCATTGTCTGTTGCCTCATTTCATGTGATGACAGAATATTGTTCCAGGCATGATGGGAATCATGCCTGGATGATGGGAATCAGCATGCATGATGGGAATCAGATTACATTGGGATATTGCAGATAATGTTAATACCCGAGAGACAGCTATCACTATAGGTCTCTAAGCAGTTAACATTCATCTGGTCTTACCAGCTGTAAAATTATCGAACAGCCAAAGCTGATTGTTGCCTCTTCTTCATTTCAGAGGGGTTGGACTCAGAACTCAGATGGTTACTACTCTTTCACCAGTCAGCAGCAGCGGACAGAGGAGGTGACCATCCCGTCCACAGAGCTGGCTCAGCAGGTCATTGAATACGCACGACAGCTGGAAATGATTGTGTGACTCTGCCTCCAAGAACGTTCACAGATGCATTCAAACAAACAGCCGATACAGTATGCGTCCAGTTGGGCCACTTGCAACTTCCTCAAGAGTTATTGGGTTCACTTATTGCCGGACTTGTTTTGTTGCCCAAACATACCCCGACACACACACACACACACACTTTCTACAAGTCTGACAGTACACTAAACTTCAAGTGATATAGACTTAAAAGTACAGTTGAGTCATCAGTTAATGTCACCATCCTTAACATATCTTCTCATGTCCACTGTTTGAAAGAAGGTGGAAAGTTGAAGTGTTGTGCTTTCTAAGTTACCTTCTGCTCCTCACTGAAGATGTAGGTTTGTTTTTTTTTTACTTTATTTTTTACAAGGAATATTGTCGGCTAATGGCAGAAAAACCTGTGCCTAACCTTGGCCACTAGTCAACACTCATCACTCTTTGCTCAATAAAAATTACAAGATCTTGGTTGCTACATGCATTTTGTGACTTTTCCCTTTAGTGTCATATACTATCACCATTTTCCCCTAATATAAGTAAATTTTTTTTGCATACAAAGTTTATTTTTCCTCAGTAGGGCTCACCAAGCTGTATTGCTTTGCCTTGTATCCTAGCAACAGACAGAATTGTTGGGGAGTGTTTTCTAAATGGTAATGTCTTGTCCTCCCTAGATGGTTTGTAATCCAATTGATCTGGAAATGCACATATTTGTCTGAAATAAATGATTCAAAACAAAAACTGGACTTGGAATGCATTTTAGTTTAATTTACAACAGCATAAGCCTAATTTGGAAGCAAGAAACAAAACGCGAACAATTTTCAAAAACACAAATCGTTAATGATTTTTTAAAAATGTCTAGGGTATCCTTGTTGTCGTCTCTCACTTTGTCAGTCTCCAGCCTCCTGTCCCGGTGCCAAATGAGCAGCCAGTGTTGCCATTGTGGCCCAGGGAGGCTCAAACAGGTGGTTCCTGGTTACACTGAGCCCGGAAGAGAGGATAGAAAAGAGTTACTTATTCTCAATGGATTAAAAAGAATTGGAAATAAAGGGTACAGTGGGAGATGAAATTATTGGGTACATAGATGTGTAATGTAACACTGATTAAACATATGCTTTCTGATTTTCATTTCAAATTGAAAACTACTGTGTGAAGAAAATTCATGTTGCCGAAATACAACTCACCACTTGATATTGGTGTGGCAGACCAGCTCTGGGCTTACGCTTGTGTGGGCAGGACTGGTTGACAGTGAAAGGGGGCCAGCAGTGCACAGGATGGGCCGCAAGTTCACAAGCTGGAGTGGGGGCAACAGGCGTTTCTTCCTGTTTGTCTTCTACCCCGACATTCCCATCGTTTGCTTTTTCTTCATCGTTGACCTCTGTTTCCGTATCCTTGTCTTGTTTTTGATCCAGCCCTTTGGGTTTGAGTTTGTTCTTTGCTTTTACAGTAGCATTTGGTGATGCACAATCCCCAAGCTGACTCTGGACTGTCAAGCTGATATCTTCATCCTCAGCTGAGGACTGCTGGTGCAGAATGGATGCAATTTTAACATCTTCAGAGTTGGAAGCTGTAGGATGGCTCAACCCTGCAACCTGTGACATTTGCAGATCCACAGGGGCATCTGAAATGCCAAACGAAGGGTTCCCACCACCAGTGGAATCAAACTTTTCTAAGATTATTTCTGCCTCTGTGTCAGTTTTTTTCTGGGGCTTGTTGAATTTCTTTACACTGATGGTGGTGTTGCCCAGCTGCTGTGAACTCTTGGGCTCAGTAGGCTGTGAAAGCTCATGCGGTGAGACAACCAGCTCTTCAGGTAGATCAGGAGTATTCTTAATGCTGCCATCTACTGCCTGAGTCTTTAAATTGCTGGCATGTTTTTCTCTAAGCCTCATTTGAGAAACTAAATCACAGATGATCTCTGATTTGAGACTATTTTGGGTGTTTGAGCTGCAGTGGTCTGACGCTCTTACCTTAGCCTTCACCAGAGTTCCCTGGTGTTTTTCTTCAGGGATTTCTGTTGGAGGTACAAGAGGCTTTGCAAGGGGGGTTGGCTTTGTGGCAGGCACTGGGGCAACAGCTGGCTTGGCAGGTGAGCCCGGTACTTGGATGTTAGGAGTCTTGTGTAGTGGCTGTCTGGCTTGGGGCAAGTTAGCATCATTTGCAGCATTCAAGGGATTGTCTGTGGATTGTTGACATGAGGATTTTGTGATCTTTTCTTTCTTCTCCAGTTTTTCCTTTACCTTAACTGTTTTTCTTCCGAATGCTTTGCTGTAAGTTTTTCTAAAACGGCGTCTCCTCAAAGCTGCTAGCATTTCCAAGGCAGGAGGTGAATAGACAGATCTAGTTTAAACAAAGTAAAACATGGGAATGCCATGAGACAACCAAATAGTAATATACACTACTGAAGTCAAAGTAAACACATGATAATTTAATTATTATTAGCTGTCAGAGATTAAATATTGATACCTGGCTGATAATTAATGGTGATGAATGTCTCGACAAGCATGTTAAATAAGGAGCAGGGTCGTACAAAGGTTGAAGAGCACACTTAGACACAAAGTCTGGCTTCACAACGTTCCAAAATTTTGAACATATTACAAAGAATATTTAGTGTTTCAGTCATAGAACTTACCTGGATTGCATTTGTACCTGATTTATTTTGCATAGCAAGATGTCTGGCACTGAGATAGACGACACTGTATTGTCAGTAGTCTTTGTGATGGCCTCTGTGCCATTCTCAACGTGGGAAACTACTCTTGATGTCAGTGGGGATGCCATACTTGGTAAATTGACAGTGTGCTGTGCTTGGACAGGGTCCTGTGCCTTAGCTTTGGCTATATTTGAAGGACTTCCTGGGCTGTCCATTTTGACTTCGTCAGATGTTACCCTATTGGTTTCATTTGATGCAGGTATCTGCTGTGACGCTGTAGGATTTTTTGGGCACACCTTGTGAACTGATGCTATTTTCCATGTCTTGTTTGCACAGATTTTGATCTATGGCTTCCGGATGTTGAAAATTTGTTAGCATGAGGTTGAATGGTTCATCTCGCAATTCTCCTGCATTCATGTTCAAACCAAGAAATGGCAGTGTGTGTAGTCTTAGAGGCGTGCCTTGTGGACATACACTTGGCTGCTGCAGCACACCTCTTGCAGGTTTTGAAACCTTCTGTATTGGTGTTGCAAACGACTCCTGTTCCGAATTTAATGTTGAAGTTTTAGTCTGCTGCTGAATAGCTCTTTTAGTTAACGCCAGTTGCTGAACTAGTGTTGTAGGTCAGGTTTGCTGGTGGATTGGTGTTGTAGGCCAAACCTGTTGATGTGTTGGAGCTGGAGGTATTCTCTGTCGATGAACTGGTCCTGTGGGAGTTGCATGAGTTAAATTTTATGTGTGATATGTTTATTTCTGTTATTGTGTAACCGTATTGTTCGTGATAACATGTGGAGTGTCTGTTGTTGTCCATGTATGTACTGTGCTGCAGAGTTTAAAGTGTACCAAAGACAAGTAACTAACTATCTATCTATCTATCTATCTATCTATCTATCTATCTATCTATCTATCTATCTATCTATCTATCTATCTATCTATCTATCTATCTATCTATCTATCTATCTATCTATCTACCTACCTACCTACCCTTTCTTGTCTTCTATCTATCTATCTATCTATCTATCTATCTATCTATCTATCTATCTATCTATCTATCTATCTATCTATCTACCCTTTCTTGTCTTCTATCAATTTATCTATCTATCTATCTACCCTTTCTTGTCTTCTATCTATCTATCTATCTATCTATCTATCTATCTATCTATCTATCTATCTATCTATCTATCTATCTATCTATCTATCTATCTATCTATCTATCTATCTACCCTGTCTTGTCTTCTATCTATCTATCTATCTATCTATCTATCTATCTATCTATCTATCTATCTATCTATCTATCTATCTATCTATCTACCCTTTCTTGTCTTCTATCAATTTATCTATCTATCTATCTATCTATCTATCTATCTATCTATCTATCTATCTATCTATCTATCTATCTATCTATCTATCTATCTATCTATCTACCCTTTCTTGTCTTCTATCTATCTATCTATCTATCTATCTATCTATCTATCTATCTATCTATCTATCTATCTATCTATCTACCCTTTCTTGTCTTCTATCTATCTATCTATCTATCTATCTATCTATCTATCTATCTATCTATCTATCTATCTATCTATCTATCTATCTATCTACCCTTTCTTGTCTTCTATCTATCTATCTATCTATCTATCTATCTATCTATCTATCTATCTATCTATCTATCTATCTATCTATCTACCCTTTCTTGTCTTCTATCTATCTATCTATCTATCTATCTATCTATCTATCTATCTATCTATCTATCTATCTATCTATCTATCATAGTTTTGACTGTTTCTTACCTATCCTTATTTATTCAGCTTCTTTGAAAAAATACATGGGAAAAAACACAAGGTTGCTTATTTTAACTGATGTAATAACAGCACCATAAAAATCCAAACGTTTGGTTTCTAAGTGACGAGAAACTGCTTTCTCTACCAATGACTTTAACTTGAAAAACAGACTGACTAGTTAGGCTTCTGTATGAGGGGGTCTCAAAGTTCAAATTTGGTTCAGAGAGAGATCAAATTTACATGCGTTTAAGTGTATGAAATGTGTCATGAAAATAAAATCCGATTGAGTTATTGATTAAATTAACCGTGTTTATGCACCACTGTAAACGGACTCCACGGTCCAGATCAATGTAGTAACGATTTAATAGCGGAGGAAAAATCGTGAATTTTAGCTTTAACGCCACCTAGCTTTGCAGCTAACAATCCAAGCTAGCTTAGCCTACCTTTCGAAATCAACTTGATGCTAATGTGATCCCTCTTGATTTCGTTCACATCCAGTTCTCGACCAGGACCCACTTATAACACTCTGCGAGGGTTCTTTGGCGAAATTACCCTAAAGGGTGACACAGATTCATAAGATTTATTGAAAAAAAAATCAAACAAGTACTTCTGACCAGTAACCGTTTTTGTAATTACGAGTGGAAATACCAACCGTTAGATGGTACTGTTGGCCTAAGCCCCTCCCCGAGCGTTGTGTGATTGGTGCACCCCAGCAGGAAATAGGGCTCGGGGTGTTACGACATATTCATGCGACTACAAGAAAGCCGTTGTGGTTATTTTCACAAACATGGTGTCAGAAGTGGTAGGAACCCGAATTTAAATACGTGCAAAGTTGACTTGCTCCACAGCGGCGTCGGTGACGTCGCCAGCGAGAAGAGCAAAAGGTAAATAATAGGAAAGGAAATACCACGCTAGCAGCGGGCTAACTAGTGTAAACTACTAACAAGACCCGTTAGCCCCTAGCTAACGAGCGGCTAACGAGCGGTTAGCCGAGCGGTTAGTGATGTCGCCTTGTGGTGCAGTACACACCGTATCGAATCCCGCACCGGGCAAGAAAATAACCGGTTACACTAGGCTAACAATAGCATCGTCATGGCGTCAAAGCATCCCGCCACCTGAGGAGATGAAAATGACCGGCAATCTCACGAGTAACTGGGACAATAGAGCGCAGTTTGAAGACTATACACTGGCGGCGGGATTGAAGGACAAACCAGCTGAGGTGCAGGCAGCAGCCTTGCGGAGAGTGATGGGCGGGGAGTGCCGTCATATATGGGTGATCCTTAAATTTGGGGCACTTTTGGCTTTTGAAATTTTGAAAAGAAAAAAAATCTTTAGAATACGGGTTTTTTTCTTTCTTTTTCAAACGCTCTATTAAGTGATCTGGAACAAATAGCACAGCTTTGATCGTCTAACAAAGTAAGTTTGATACTATGATGCTTTTTTCAAAGTTGTAACAGCAGAATGTGATGGTAATGACACGTGATGGTAATGACAGTTTTCACTTTCTGGAGAAAAAGTTGGCTAAGTGTTAGACTTGCTAACCTAACTTATTAGCTAGCATACAGTGTACAGTGAATATAAGTGAATAAAGTGAAATTTCTTGTTTCTGGACTAAAATACTCAATTAGTAACTTGTCTGGTAATGACGCCTAATAAACATACTCTCAGATCAGGACATAAGTCTTCACATTACTGACATTCGTGGACATGAAAAAGCCATGCTTCTGCCATGACTGTTATGGCTCGCTCACCCTGCGCCGTGGCCCGCCCACTCCGCGCCGGCAGCCAATCGGCTCGTCAGGGCCGGGTTTAGTCATCAGGGCTGGGCTTAAGTTTGGTGGCCTCCCACGTGCCCGTTGTCAGTTCGTGTTGTAACCTCCCCGCACCCGCAGTAGCGGCCACTCTCCTCCCACGGTCCTTTTCTCTACGAACTCATCCCAGCCCTTGGTTCATGTTTTTCCCTTGCAAAGTTTCCCCGTGGAAGTATCCTGCCGTGTTCCCGTTTGGATTACCCGCGAGTTTTTTCCCCCTTGGACTTTCCGTTTTTTCCTTGTCGCTCATTGCCTTCCGATGTTTAACTATTTGTACGCGTAAGGAATAAAGTACGCCAGTTTTCGGCCAACCCCATCTCTGTCTGGTGTCGTGCGCTTGGGGTCTTCCACAAACCCTAACAGTACGAACTGACCATGACGACCCCAGCCGACACAGAGAGCGTACCGGCCAGCCCGCTTCGAGCGGCTCTCATCGAACAGATCCAACTGACTAACTCCCACACCCAGCAGCTAGAGGCGGCCTCCGCCGCGGTGAGAGATCTTCAGACTCGGGTCCCGCCCCTCCAGGCCTGTGTGGGTAACCTAACGAGGCAGCAGGCGGCGTTGGCGAGCCAACAAGCAGAGATCCTGCGGCAGTTGCAAACCATCACGGCGGCTCTCACCATCCAGCCGCCGGGCCAGCCTGCCCCTGGAGTCGTGGGTAACCCGCCCCCTGGGCCCGCTTCCCCGGTTAACCCTGTGGGGCTCAACCCAGTTCCCCGGGAGCCCTGCCTCTCCAGCCCACGACCGTTTGATGGCGACTTTGAGACCTGTGCCACGTTCATCATGCAGTGTGAGCTGGTCTTCCTGCACCAACCCAGCATGTTCACGTCTGATGCTGCCCGGGTCGCTTACGTGACCAACCTGCTCACAGGCCGAGCAGCTCAGTGGGCCACTGCTTCCTGGTCCATGAAGGCCAGTTTCTGCCTCACCTACGAAGCCTTTGAGGCGGAACTACGGAAGGTTTTCCACCATCCAGTCGGTGGCCAGGACCCTGGTGCTAGGCTGAGCAGTATCCAGCAGGGCAGTGGCAGTGTCACAGACTACTCGGTGGAGTTCAGGCTGGCCGCAGCTGAGAGCGGCTGGAACGACCGGTCACTTCGGGTCACCTTCCGGAGAGGTCTCAGCAAGGCTGTCAAGGACCAGCTAGCCACCCGGGAGGAGCCCACCTCCCTCGAGGACCTGATCAAGCTCGCCATCCGCATCGACGGACGCCTCCGGGAGAGGAGGCGCGAGCGAGCCTTGTGTGTGGATCCCCGTCCATTCCCCAGTCGTCCAGCACTCCTAACAGGATCCCTACTCCTGTTCGCCCCACTTTCCCTGTGGCCGTTTCTCCCCCCGCGCCCCAGACCACGACGGGGGAGGAACCTATGCAGCTGGGGCGCATGCGCCTTAGCCCGGCCGAACGGGAGGCCCGGTTCAAGGCGGGTCAGTGCCTCTACTGTGGCCAGAAGGGACATCTGATCAGCGGCTGCCCCACTCGGCCAAAAGACCAGGCTCACTGGGGCCCCAGGAGATCCTAGTGAGCCGACTTTCCTGTTCCCGCCGTCCTGCCCCACAGAACCATCTAGTTAGAGTTACCCTGGCCTGGGCTGACCAGTGGCTCACGGTGGGGGCTGATGAGTGTTTCCTGGACTCGGGAGTTTGCTGCCCAGGCTAACATCCTGCTGGAGACGCTGGAGAAGCCCATGGAGGCCTTCGCGCTGGATGAGCGCTGCCTGGCCAGCGTCACCCAACGCACCCACCCTGTCTCTCTCACCATAGCAGGTAACCATGTGGAGAGACTCTGGTTCTACATCATCCAGTCCCCGTTAGTCCCTGTGATCCTAGGGCGCCCCTGGTTCGTGCAGCATGAGCCACACATCGCCTGGGCCTCCGGTACCATCATGGAGTGGAGCTCCTCCTGTCATGCCCAATGTCTTCAGGCTGCTCCCGCCCCATCCCCCCGACGTGCCCCTAGTACCCCGCCTCCCGACCTCTCCTCTGTTCCCCCTGAGTACCATGAGTTAGGTGAGGTTTTCAGCAAGACCCGGGCCCAATCTCTTCCTCCTCATCGGCCTTATGACTGTGCTATCGACCTCCACTCTGGGGCACCCCTTCCCAGCGGTCGTCTGTACAGTCTGACCATCCCCGAGAAAGCTGCGATGGACGAGTACATCTCCGAGTCCTTGGCAGCGGGGCTCATTCAGCCCTCGTCCTCCCAGGTGGCAACTGGATTCTTTTTTGTGAAGAAGGACGGGGGCCTCCGACCCTGCATTGACTATTGCCAACTCAATGAGATAACCGTCAAGAACAAGTACCCCCTTCCTCTCATGAGTTCCACCCTTGAGCCCCTCACCCAGGCTACAGTCTTCACTAAGCTGGACCTCCGGTGTGCCTATCATCTGGTCCGGAACCGGAAGGGGGACGAGTGGAAGACAGCCTTTAAGACGCCCCGGGGTCATTATGAGTACCTGGTCATGCCGTTCGGCCTCACCAACGCCCCGGCGGTATTCCAGGCTCTCATGAATGACATTCTCCGCGACATGCTCGACGAGTTTGTGGTGGTGTACCTCGATGACATCCTCATCTTCTCCAGGACCCTCGAGGAACCTGTCCAGCATGTCTGCCGGGTACTCGAACGTCTCCTCCGGAACCGGCTCTTCGTCAAGGCAGAGAAGTGCCGGTTCCATTCCCCTTCCGTTGACTACCTGGGCTTCGTCGTTGAGAGGGGACAGACTCGGACCGACCCCCGCAAGATCCAGGCTGTGGTGGACTGGCCCGATCCCAAATCACGGAAGGAATTACAGAGCTTCCTCGGGTTTGCGAACTTCTATCGGAGGTTCATCCGGAACTACAGCTGCGTGGCAGAACCTCTCACCAGGCTGACCTCCCCCTCCCAGCCGTTCATCTGGTCCCCGGCTGCCCGCTCTGCGTTCCAGTCCCTCAAGGAGAGGTTCACCAGCGCCCCGGCCCTGCTCCACCCCGACCCCAAGAGGCAGTTCATCGTAGAGGTGGACGCTTCGGACACCGGGTTGGGGGCTGTCCTCTCTCAGCGGTCAGCGTCTGACCAGAAGGTCCACCCATGCGCCTTCTTCTCTCGCCGGTTCCTCCCCGCCGAGGAGAACTACGATGTCGGGAACTGGGAGCTGCTGGCAGTGGTGGCTGCTCTGGAGGAGTGGCGCCATCGGCTGGAGGGGCGGAACAGCCGTTCACCATCTGGACGGATCATAAGAACTTGACGTTCATCCGGGCAACCAAGCGCCTCAATGGTCGGCAGGCACGGTGGGCCAGCTTCCTCAGTCGGTTTGACTTCACGCTGACTTATCGCCCCGGGTCCCGCAACACGAAGGCAGACTCCCTGTCCCGACAACACCCGAGGAGGGAGCCAGCTATAGAGGAGCCGACTCCCATCCTTCCTGAGGCCAGGGTGGTTGGCGTGGTTACCTGGGGCATTGAGACCGTGGTCAGGCAGGCGTTGCGCTCCCATCCCACCCCGAGCCATGTCCCTCCACGCCGCCTATTCGTCCCGGACGCAGTCCGGCCCCGGGTTCTCCAGTGGGGCCATGCCAGTCAGTTTGCTTGCCACCCGGGTGTCCACCGCACCTTCACCTTTCTGGCTCGGCGTTTCTGGTGGCCCACCATGAGGAACGACGTCAGGGACTTCGTAGGGGCCTGCTCCATCTGTGCTCACAGCAAGGCCTCTCACCAGGCACCCGCGGGTCTGCTGCAGCCCCTCCCAACTCCAAGCCGGCCCTGGTCCCATGTGGCGTTGGATTTTGTCTCCGGACTGCCTCCCTCCCAGGGTAACACTGGGATCCTGACAGTGGTGGACCGCTTCAGTAAGGGAGTGCACCTGCTGGCCCTCCCCAGACTCCCATCGGCTTCTGAGACGGCGGACCTCCTGACGAGCCCCGTGTTCCGTCTCCACGGCCTTCCCCTGGACGTCGTCTCGGACCGAGGGCCCCAGTTCGTCTCCCAGGTATGGCGGGCCTTTTGTAAGGGGTTGGGTGCTTCTGTTAGTCTCTCCTCTGGCTATCACCCACAGACTAATGGACAGACAGAGAGGATGAACCAGAGCGTGGAGTCTGCCCTCCGGTGCGTGGCCGCCAAGAAGCCCAGCTCCTGGAGCCAGTTCCTCCCCTGGGTCGAGTATGCCATCAACTCCCTGGTCAGCTCTGCTACCGGCCTCTCACCTTTTGAGGTGTCCCTGGGCTACCAACCGCCTCTCTTTGCTGCGCAGGAGTCGGAAGTGGCGGTTCCCTCCGTGCAGGCCCATCTGAACCGGTGTCGTCGCGTCTGGGAGGTGACCAGAGCTGCTCTGCTCCGGGCAGCTGAGCACGCCAGTCGGGGAGCCAACCGACGCCGGTCCCCAGCACCTACGTACCAACCAGGCCAAAGGGTGTGGCTGTCCTCGAAGGATCTCCCACTTCAGTCCACCGCGAAGAAGCTGAACCCCCGGTTTGTCGGGCCCTTTGAGATCAGGAAGGTTCTCAGCCCCGCGGCGGTGAGTCTTAAGCTTCCGGCTTCCTTGAAGACCCATCCCGTGTTTCATGTGTCTCGGGTTAAGCCTGTCTCCCACAGTCCTCTGATGCCTCCGGCCCCGGCTTCGCCTCCCCCTGAGATCGTGGATGGGCACCCCCAGTGGAAGGTCCGCCGGCTGCTGGACGTCCGGCGCCGAGGACGGGGGTTCCAGTATTTGGTGGACTGGGAGGGCTACGGTCCGGAGGAACGTAGCTGGGTCTCCCGCCAGCTCATCCTGGACCCTGGGCTGCTCACTGAGTTCCATCATTCCCATCCCGACAAGACGGGCAAGTCGCCTGGTGGCTATTTGTACGCGTAAGGAATAAAGTACGCCAGTTTTCGGCTAACCCCATCTCTGTCTGGTGTCGTGCGCTTGGGGTCTTCCACAAACCCTAACAATGACTGCTCATGCGCCTCTGGCACTACTCATTTCCATGGCAACCACGTTGTTTGAAAAAACGTTATTGCTCTAAAATGTTGGGTGTGATGGTAATGACAGATGTATGAGGGACGGCGATATTTAACTATAAAAAATGTGCATATTGCACGTCTATATAAACCATATGAATTTGAAATATGTCTTTTTACATTATGAGAAAATGCAAAGTAAAGCTTAAATGAATCTAACCATTTTATTACTTTATTATAGAAGGGAAGTTAAAAAGTTTTGGTCGGGGACAAACCCAAAACTGAAATTCTGGCACATTTGAATTTTCAACATACTGAAAAAGTACTAAAATGTCGTCATTGAGACACAAATCCTGTTTTCATAGCTAACACAACCTAACTCTAACAAATGCAATAATTGTTTTCAAAAAAATTTTTTTTGTTTTTCTTGAAAATCTACCCAGGGGACAGAAAAACTCCCTTAACTGAAGAATCACCCATGTACAAACACAACTTGGACGTCACAGCAGAGCAGGAGAAAGACACAGAAGCGATTCTCAATGCACTGGAGAGACATTTCAAGCCAGAGAGGAATATCATTGTAAGGAAGCCTGGCCTGAGTGGCCAAAAAGACTCAAAACGGTTTATTTACAGGGTGCAGCTACATGCAAACGAACAAATTAACAGTTAACTGACCAAAACTCAACTCATAACAATTGAGCTTGACCTAACAAATGAATGGACATCTCGTGCACACGTCTACACCCTGACGCCCTACAGCCCCCTTAACAACTCCAAAGCTACTGCTTTTATACGCCCTTGGAGTGGATCAGCAGCACCTGGGTTTAGGCTGCACCACCGTGGCGGGGAAAGCCAACACCGGGAAGTGATTTAAGACTGATGATGGGACAAACGGTGTGTTCTCGCCCACTTTGTTACGATCATATTTGAGCGACACATCGTTGGGAACTGCAAGCAAGATGAAGGTGAGCTTATTGATGCATTCGCAACAAAGGCTGCTTCCTGTAAGTATAGAGAACTAAAAGAGGAACTGATAAGAGACAGAGTGGTGCTTGGTGTTAGTGATGAGAGTGTGTGGGGTCGCCTGCTTAGAGAAGGACCTCGCACTGACATCAGTCATAGAAATATGCCGGGCTGCGGAGATGACAGTGATAAGGATAAAAGCAACGACACAGGACAGGTCGCCGGAGAGCAGAGTTGTAAAAACCAGGTCCAGAAAGTAAAGGTCCAAACCGTGTATTTGCTCCAACCATGTTACTAAACCAGCTGATTTCATTAGCTAGTTTCCCTACCTAGTTGAGGAGTGGCGTTGACTACAATCTGCTGGTGTAGTGCATTAGTGGAGCAAATATACGGTTTGCACTTTTACTTTCTGGACCTGGTTTTTACACCTCTGCGGCGGAGAGTTTGCATGCAACAGACGGACGTCGGCAGCGAGTTGCATCGAGACGAGCGCCTAAACGAGCATCGGAGTCAGATGCAGGGTCCAAGCGGTAGCTATACGTGCAAATATTGTGGCAGTGTGTACAGGCGCGGACATGACTTTTGTCCGTATGGCAAAAAATGCCACCATTGTGGAGCAGCAAATAATTTTGCTCAAGTGTGCATGAAGAGGAGCCAATCCACGCGACAACTGAATACAGCAGACACAGTGGCCCACGAGGACGTGGACGGGACCAACACAGAGGCCCACATCTACTCAGCTGAGAGCACTGAAGCAGTTCAAGGACAGGGGAAAAAATGGTTTGCCAACATAAAAATTAATAATGGGTCTCAGAGATGTCAATTAGATTCAGGGGCAACCTGTAATGCGATGAGTCTGAAAGATAAGAGGAGACTGGCACCGGAAGTGAAGCTATTACCGAGCCAAACCAGGTTGGTACTGTATTCAGGTGAAACGCTGTGCTCTATTGGGATATTCAGCACAAAGTGTGCTGTGAGGCGCAAAACACACAAACTGGACTTTGAGATAGTGAGACGCAATCAGCCACCCCTGTTGTCAGGCTCAACCTGTGAGCGCCAAGGGTTAATGCGTTTCACCATCCCTGAGGAGCCTCTTAAGGCAGCGTTTCCCAACCCAGTCCTCAAGGAACACCTATCCTGCAGATTTTCATTGTAACCCTGCATAGGTAGCCCTGCTTGTCCTTACTCAACCAATCATCACACAGCGCTTAATTATGCAAGGTGTGCAACATCTGACATAATTCATTGCTGATTGGTTGAATAACTACAAACAGGTACCTATTCAGGGTTGCCAAGAAAATCTGCAGGATAGGTGTTCCTTGAGGACTGGATTGGGAAACACTGTCTTAAGGTACAGCATAGCAGCACAGAGCCAAACCCCTTGAGGCAAATTTGTATTTTGTGAAATCGGGCTATACAAATAAAATTGACTTGACTTGACCAACCAAGCAGCAGCTTGTCAATCCCTATGATGATGTCTTCAATGGCCCAATTGAATTGCTCACAGGGAAAGTTCATTTTGAGCTAGACAGTAAAGTAGCCCCAGTGCAGTTCTGGTGGCACTTAGAAATGCAGTTAAGGCCCAGCTAGACAAACATGAGAGAGAGGGTCACTTAGCCCCAGTTTCAGAGCCCACTGAGTGGATTAGTAACATGGTGATAGACAGCCAGAGAAACTGAGGATCTGCATTGAACCCAAGGCACTCAATCAAACTTTGAGGAAGTCTCATTACATGATGCCAACCCTTGAGGATGTGCTATATAAACTGCCCAAGGCTCGCATCTTCACCGTTGTCGATGCATGTGACACGTTCCTGCAATGTAAACTAGATGAGGACAGCAGTTACATGATCACGTTCTGGACACCTTGGGGCAGGAAACACTGGTTGAAGCTGCCATTTGGTTTATCGGTGCCCCCTGAAATATACCAGCGAAAACAGCATGAAATTAAATGAAACAGAAGTGAAACTTGACCTCTTTGACCTTGAACTGTAGCTTCTCTAGACTCAGTCTAAGTTTGACCTCTCTGCACCTCTCCATGAGTGCTATTATCTTTGTGCGAAGCTCAGTGGTCTGGAATCCATCACAGACGACATACTAATAGTTGGATGTGGGGAGACAGATGAGGACGCCATACAGGATCACGACACAAAGTTATTAGCACTCATGGAGAGGTGCAGAGAGGTCACACTGAGACTGAGTCTAGTGAAGCTACAGTTCAAGGTCAAAGAGGTCAAGTTTCATGGGCACATTCTGTCGGCAGAGGGACTCGGGGCAGACCCAGGAAAAAATCGGGGCAATCCAAGAAATGTCCCACCCCACAGACACCAAGGCAGTGCAACGGTTCATAGGGTTTGTGACCTACTTTGCAAAGTTCATGCCATGTCTTTCTGAGGTATACTATATGGACAAAAGTATTGGGACACTTGGCCATTAGGCCTACAGGAGCTTTTATGACATCCCATTCTAAATCCATGGGCATTAATATGGAGTTGGTCCCCCCTTTGCAGCTATAACAGCTTCCACTCTTCTGGGAAGGCTTTCCACAAGATTCTGGAGTGTGTCTGGGAATTTTTGCCCATTCATCCAGAAGAGGATTTGTGAGGTCAGGCACTGATGTTGGACGAGAAGACCTGGCTCACAATCTCCGTTCTAGTTCATCCCAAAGGTGTTTGATGGGGTTGAGGTCAGGGCTCTGTGTGGGCCAGTCAAGTTCTTCCACACCTAACTAACCCAACCATGTCTTAATGGACCTTGTTTTGTGCACTGGGGCACAGTCATGCTGGAACAGAAAAGGGCCCTCCCCAAACTGTTCCCACAAAGTTGGAAGCATAGAATTGTCCAAAATGTCTTGGTATGCTGAAGCATTAAGATTTCCCTTCACTGGAACTAAGGGGCCTAGTCCAACCCCTGAAAAACAACCTCATATCATTATCTCTCCTCCACCAAACTTTACAGTTGGCACAATGCAGTCAGGCAGGTAACGTTCTGGCATCCGCCGAACCCAGACTCGTCCATCAGACTGCCAGACAGAGAAGCATGATTCGTGACTCCACAGAACACGTTTCCACTGCTCCAGCAGTGGCAGCGTGCTTTACACCACTCCATCCGACGCTTGGCATTGTGCTTGGTGATGTAAGGCTTGCATGCGGCTGCTCGGCCATGGAAACCCATTCCATGAAGCTCCTGGCACACAGTTTTTGTGCTGATGTTAATGCCACAGGAAGTTTGGAACTCTGCAGTTATTGAGTCAACAGAGCGTGGGTGACTTTCACACACTATGCGCCTCAGCACTCATTGACTCTGCCGTGTGACTTTACGCGGTCTGTCACTTTGTGGCTGAGTTGCTGTTGTTCCTAAATGCTTCCACTTTTCAATAATACCACTTACAGTTGACCGTGGAACATCCAGCAGAGAAGAAATTTCACGAACTGACTTATTGCAAAGGTGGCATCCTGTGACAGTACCACGCTTGAATTCACTGAGCTCTTCAGAACGACCCATTCTTTCACAAATGTCTGTAAATGCAGACTGCATGGCTAGCTGCTGGATTTTATACACCTGTGGCAATGGGTCTGAATGAAACACCTGAATTCAAAGATTAAGAGGTGTGTCCCAATACGTTTGTCCATATAGTGTATGTGAACCGCTATGGAGACTAATAGACAAGGACGTGACATGGCACTCTCTACACAAGCACGAAGCAGCCGCTGAAGAAATCAAGCAACTGGTCACAGCAACCCCGATCCTGAGGTATTATGACATGACCAAGCCAGTAACCATACAGAGTGATGCGAGTCAGAAAGGACTTGGCTGTTGTCTACTACAGCAAGGTCAGCCAGTTGGGTTTTTATCCCGAGCATTAACACCAACAGAACAAAATTATGCACAGATCGAAAAGGAGTGCCTAAGCATTGTGTTTGCATCCCAGCGCTTTCACTATTATCTTTATGGGAGAGGGGTGATCCCAGCAGTAACAGACCACAAGTCACTTGTCTCTATCTTTAACAACCCCCTCCTCAGCACACCCAAGCGGCTCCAGAGCATGCTGCTCACATTTCAGAACTACAGCCTCAAGGTAGTGTACAAGCCAGGTCTGGACATGGACATCAGCGACGCACTGAGCAGAGCCACAGCACCATCAAAGAAAACAGACAGCATACATACATTATGCAGTTTGCAACCTATACAGGGCACAAGAGGACACCGAATTGATAAATCAAGCTGATTACCTAAATGTCACCAGCCAACACTTGATTCAGATCAGGAAGCATACAGAGGGAGATGAAACCCTCCAGATACTGAAAGCGGTAGTGCTATGGGGGTGGCCAGACCACCGAGAGGAAACTCCCTTTGCAATCAAAGAATACTGCTTAATCCGGGACGAGATCAGTGCACAAGATGGAGTGCTTTTCAAAAGTCAATGAGTGATGGTTCCAAAATCACTGCGTGCAGAAATGCTGAGACACATCCACGCCAGACATGTAGGAGGTGAATCATAATACAGACAGGCCAGAGACACACTGTACTGGCCCAACATGCAAGGTGAGATCAAGGACTATGTGAGCCCAGTGCTCAGCATGTAATGAATACTCATACGAACAACAGCGAGAAACAATGATGTCACATGCACTCCCCACACGGCCATGGCAGATCCTTAGCATGGACCTGTTCAGACAAGCAGGCAAAGACTTTCTGCTCATGGTAGACCATTACTCAGATTTCTGGGAAATAGAGCTGCTCCCAGATCTCTTGGCAGAGACCACCGTACTGAGGTGCAAAGCCCAATTTGCATGGCGATTACAGACTGTGGATCCCAGTTTGGCTGTGAAACATTCAGGAAGTTTGTGAAGGAATGGGATTTGGAACATGTAATGTCATCACACAGACACCCAAAGTCTAATGGGAAAGCAGAGTCAGCTGTCAAGATAGTAAAAACCCTATGCAAGAAAGCAGCCAGTGCAGGTAATGACCCATGGATTGCTATTCTACAGTGGAGAAACACAACCACAGAGGGCATGCATAGCAATCCAGCACAAAGACTAATGGCTCGGAGACTGAAGACTCCTCTCCCAGTCTCTGACACAGTCTTGGAGCCAAGAGTTATCACAGGAGTCCCTGAAAGGCTGCGGGTTAAACACCAAATAGCCAAATTCTGGTATGACAAGTCGGCCAGAGATCTTTGTGAGATGTCTGTCGGCCAAGACATCAGAATGAAGCCTCTACCTGGAGACAGGGCAGGCAGGTGGAGGAAAGCAGTGTGCCTTCAACAGGTGGGCCCCAGATCATAGTTGATGAGTGTAGAGGGGACTCACTACCAGCGCAACCGGGTGGACCTGAGACCATTGGAGAGAGAGGCTCTCAGACACCACCCTGAGCAACACAACAAGCAGCACAGTAGTCCAGCCCAAACCACAATGGGAAAGGATAAGGACGGTGACACTGTGGACAATGACACAAGAGACCAAGAACTCAGCCCAGCCAGGCAAACAGACCTACCCCAGCCCATAGGCGGCTCACCACTCACAGCACACTACAGGACAGCAAATGGTAGGTTAGTGAAAGCACCAAACAGACTGAACCTATAGAAAGGACTGGATTCTGGGTTATGGGTTGTTGAAATTAGAAAAGTTGAAGGGGGGGGGGGAGAAATTCTGAATGTGGAAAATATGGTTTATTGAGAGACAAAACTCAGTGTATAGGTGGCTATTCTTACATTGGAGGTACTCGGGGAATCAGTCATATAAGGGTTAGTGTTAACTATAAAAAATGGAGATGTTAGAGGGAACTTGTAATGTTCTCTTATGTAATAAATCAAGCTGAAAAGTAAATCTGGTCTCTGTATTTAATCACGTCTTGTCTGCTCCATAGCTGTCACATGTTCTCACCCTAGAACGTTCTGCGCATGAACCTTAACCCTCTACACTAACCAAGATATACCAATACTGCTACCAACTGGCCTGGTGGGCACATATCACTACATCGTCCTTCCTTTGAAGTTAATACAAAAAATAACAAGAATAAGAATACAAGGTAAGTATAAAGTCTAGAGACTGTTAAGCTATAACCAAACTTGGTCATCTAAACATGACATCACATTTTTAACATTTTCCTTTTGAGGTAAAATAACAAACAGGTAAGTCACATTAAGCTATTGGCACACCTAGTCATTTAAACATTAAACAATATTGTTAACACTTTTCACTACAGGTATACTGTATAACAACAAACAGGTAAGTCACATTATTTCCTTTTCAGGTATCCCAACTGAATGCAACTTTCTGATCAGTTTTCAAATAACGCCACACTCTGATGTCTTGTAGGATATTTCTAACCAAACTCAGTTTCTTGTTTTTTTTTTCCCCTACAAGGCCGTTATAACTTTATGTTTTCTAGGCCTGCTAGACCTGCGCATGACTGGTGTTTCAGTCGTTGGGGTAGGTAGAGGAAACTCAGTCGACTGCACATCAGGAGGATGCATGACAGGAGGTGTCACTTCAGCACGTGCCTGTTCCTGAAATGTCTCCTGAGTCTTAAGCAGACTTCTGCAGTTTCTCCGCAGTACCTGTCCATCTTCAGTCCTAATGGTATATGACATTGGACTTACTTCTTTCAGGACCATTGCCTTTCTGTTCCATGCAGAGGGCTCTTCGATTCTGACCACATCATGTTCCGTAAGAGGTTTCGGACTCCTGGCTGCCTTGTCGTGGTTTTTTTTTTTCTGTGCCCACTTAAGCTGCATGTGTTTCTGTGTCAGTTCCCCGTTTTCTTTTTTCACAGGCATGCATGCCAGTGTGTTGTGAAGTTTACAGTTCATGAGGAGCTCTGCAGGCGACGCTCCACATGCCAGAGGTGAGGATCGATAGGTCAACAATGCCAGGTAAGGGTCTGAGTCATGGCCAGATTAACCCACCAGGGGGCCCCGGGGCACGCACATCCATTGCCCCCCCCCACCCCGTCAGATAGGCTACTCAAACAATACTAAACATTGTTAAATGTAAAACTAATGCAAATACCCACATGGTAGTCGACGCTATGCCAATCTGCATGGGATTCGGATGGCGACTACAAAGTACAACACAATTTTGAATCACAAAACAAACAGAGATGAGAAAAGCAGCTCACAGCATCGCCAACATATTGCCAAGCCTTCTTCTCACTTCCCAACAGGAAATAAATGTTTTTTTCAGAGCAAATAATTCAGTGAAATGTGGGCATATATGCTTTTCATTTTTATTTTAATAATTTAAAAACATAAACAAATAGGCTATGTTAAAATGACTTTAAAAAGGAACATCCAAACATCACTGAGATGAACAATGTTATGCACTGGTCTTATTCTTACTTCTAAAAGCAGGACCACATTTTCCTCACTTTCAGAATTTTCAAGCACTTAAGACCAAATTCTCACTTTGAGCGGCTTTATACATACGGGCCTTGAGTTCTCAGAATTATAAGGTTACTTTTGCATCTCAGATTCCATTTCCAAATCTTCCAGGATCAACAGAAACTATAGCTTGGGCCCCACATCAGTAGAGACTGTAGCTTGGGGCCCTACAACAATATAGACTGTAGCTTGGACCCCGCATCAATAATGACTGTAGCTAGGGGCCCCACATCAACAGAGACTTTAGCTTGGACCCTGCATCAATAGTGACTGTAGCTTGGACCCTGCATCAATAGAAACTAGCTTGGGGCCCCACATCAATAGAGACTTTGTAGCTTGGGCCCCGCATCAATAGAGACTTTGTAGCTTTGGGCCCTGCATCAGTAGAGACTGACATTTCACAGGACACCTGCAGCTAAAACCATGGTCAATTATTACTCTTTGTATTGTATGTTTTTAAGCCATGGGGTTTGAATCTTTTAAAAAATTTTCCAAAGCCCAGAAAAATCTTTTTCTTCGGTATGATGGCAAGGCTGTGCACGAGCCGTTCTCATAGCCTAGAGGCATGATGGGAGTAACACTACTGCGCATATTTAGTGGGCCCCATGTACCCGGAAGTAACCCGAAAGCCAGAAACTTTTTTGGCGTATGTGCCAGGCGAGCAATTCTCATAGGAATGAACAGGCGCCATTTTTAGATCCGGTATCCATCCATCCATCCACTATCTGAACCGCTTATCCTGCTCTCAGGGTCGCGGGGATGCTGGAGCGTATCCCAGCAGTCACTGGGGAGCAGGCGGGGAGACATCCTGGACAGGCCACTAGGCCATCTCACACACACACACACACACACACACACACACACACTCATACCTAGGGACAATATAGTACGGCCGATTCACCTGACCTACATGTCTTTGGACTGTGGGAGGAAACCGGAGCCCCCGGAGGAAACCCACACATACACGGGGAGAACATGCAAACTCCACACAGGGGACGACCCGGGACGACCCCCAAGGTTGGACTACCCCGGGGCTCGAACCCAAAACCCTTCTTGCTGGGAGGCAACCGTGCTAATAACTGCGCCACCGTGTATCCAGTTCTTCTAATCGTGGGTACACCCCAACAGGAAATAGGGATTGGGGTGTTACGATGTATTCATGCGACTACAGTAAAGCAGTCATGCGTTGTACCTATGCTGCGGTCTCCATTGTGATTATTTACACAAACCCCAATGCCCCTAATCGGTTAGTTGTTCGAAACTTGCGGCGTTCTACAACTGAACAGAAAAGGTCACCAAGCAAAGTGACTCTCGAAGTACAAACTAGCAGTACAGAAAGAAGAGACCCCTTTTATTTTGTCATTGTAGGTTACAATTACATTTGTTCTCTGCATTTAACCCACCCTATTGTATAGGAGCAGGGGGCAGCTGCAGCGCCCGGGGACCAACTCCAGTTCTTCTTTCCAGTGCCTTGCTCAGGGGCACAGGCAGGAGTATTAAACCTAACATGCATCAGAGCCCTAGAAAGAGAGAGTTGCGGGTCAATGAGGGGTCAGAACGCGAGAGGGTCACGTGGTTCATGTAGCCGCCGAATAGTTCCAAACGAAGCTTGGCGGGTCATTTAAATGAACTGCTTAGCCGCGATTTCTGGTAACTACTAACCAATATTTTCAGATTTTTACATTTATATATAGCTATAGATATATTCCAACGTGACACATATTCTATGCGCACTGTTTGGAACTATCCGGGGCTCCCATGATCCGCCATTGCTGTTGGCCCATTGACGTCTACGGAGTTGATGCAACTCTGTCTGTCTAGGGCTCTGACATGCATGTCTTTTTGATGGTGGGGGGAAACCGGAGCACCCGGAGGAAACCCACGCAGACACGGGGAGAACATGCACACTCCACACAGAAAGGACCTGGGAAGGCCTGGGGTTCGACCCCAGGACCTTCTTGCTGTGAGGCAATGGTGCTAACCACTGTGCCGCCCACAGTATAAGAACTTTATTAACATTTTTTGCCAGTTTTACTATATATTATGTAAAGTTTTGCTGTAATTCGTAGAATCACTTAATATCTCGTTGTGTGTTTATTGTAAATCTGTCACTGATTGCTACTCTTAGTGCTCGGTAGCTATGCCATAGTCTTGCGATACTAGACAACCGCAGAGCTCCGCCTACCAAGTTGAGCGAAGCGTTTGGGGATGGTTGATGCTAGATCCAACGGGGTGGAGGCACGGAAGCAGCCGTGATTGGCTGTTGCGTCGGCCAATAGACAGCGCGGAACCTCGAAGCGCCCTGACTGCCAGACCGACAGACGGGGCAGTAGTTGGGGCGAATTAAGTTAACGCTAGTTAGCTAGTTTAGTTTAGCAACAGCGGGAAACAGTAGATTGACTGACTTGCGAATCTATTCCAAGTCTGTCCGAACTGCATGATCACAATTTTCGACGGTCACAGATTCCGGCGTAACACCACTCGGTGGCGCTGTTTTCGTTGCCTATATGAAATAAATTAAAACCCCAGATTAATTGGGAGGCCTTCTGCAATAACATCCTCACATTGAATTGTTGGACTTCTTCTTATATGTACAGGCATGTTGTGGGCTATTTTATCTTTGTTGATATTTGAATTCGCCAGAGTGGGCTGCTTCAGCAGGCTAGATTTGAGACGTAACACTTTAAAGTTTTTGTGTTCCTTGACACAAACAGAATTTCACCACAGTAAAAGTGCCCTGTTGAGGTTATCTAACCTGGAGGCTATGCTGACATAGGCTAGTTTGTTTGTTTGTTTTTTTTTTAGGTTTGGTTGTTGGTTGTTGTTTTTTACTTTTTAATGTAACATTGTGAATGTTGCATCTTCGTTCGAGGCACAGGCCACGTGTAAGCCCACCTTGGTTCACTGCTTCTCTGCACCGTTTACTGCTACTATTCTTATGTTTGTTTTTACACTGGGAGATAAAAGATGTGGGCAAACCGCAGTGTGACCTTGAAGAGTGATGGAGCAAGTGGTCCAGTTACTATTTAATCTGGGCATCCGGGTAGTGTAGCGGTCTATTCCGTTGCCTACCAACACGGGGATCTCCGGTTCGAATCCCCGTGTTGCTTCCGGCTTGGCCAGGCGTCCCTACAGACACAATTGGCCGTGTCTGCGGGTGGGAGGTCGGATTTGGGTATGTGTCCTGGTCGCTGCACTAGCGCCTCCTCTGGTCGGTCGGGGCACCTGTTCAGGGGGGATGTGGAACTCGGGGGAATAGCGTGATCCTCCCGCGCGCTACGTCCCCCTGGCGAAACGCCTCACTGTCAGGTGAAAAGCGGCTGGCGACTCCACGTGTATCGGTGGTAGACTGCAGCCCTCCCCGGATCGGCAGAGGGGGTGGAGCAACGACTGGGACGGCTCGGAAGAGTGGGGTAATTGGCCAAGTACAATTGGGGTGAAAAGGGGGAGGGCGGTTATTATTCAATTTAGCCTGAACGATCAACGCAGGTCAGATGTGAGGGTAAACGGATCTACTCCTAGAGACTCTGTCAACCAGTTCAGTCACCTTTAAACGGGACCCTCTGAACCACTATCAAGAATTGTAACCCTATAGACCAATGAGGACACATACCCACATCCGGCTTCCCACCCACAGACACGGCCAATTCTGTCTTGGGGACGCCCAACCAAGCCGGAGGTAACATGGGGATTCGAACCGGGATCCCCCTGTTGGTAGGGAATGGAATAGACCGCTATGCTACCCGTACGCCCTGCCATTTACTTTTAATTAATTAGTTAATCTATTTGTTTATTTTTGCACGAACAACAAAAACCACAACGTGTTGACTGAAACTCTCCCATGCCACCAGGTGTGCGTCCCACTATCATAAATCACATTTAAAACTTCCCATTGCAGTGTCACATTTAAAACTTCCCATTGCAGTGTCACATTTAAAACTTCCCATTGCAGTGTCACATTTAAAACTTCCCATTGAAGTATCACATTTAAAACGTCACATTGAGGTATCACATTTAAAACTTCCTATTGAAGTATCACGTTTAAAACTTCCCATTAGAGTGTCACATTTAAAACTTCCTATTGAAGTATCACGTTTAAAACGTCACATTGAGGTATCACATTTAAAACTTCCCATTGAAGTATCACATTTAAACTTCCTATTGAAGTATCACATTTAAAACTTCCTATTGAAGTATCGTGTTTAAAACTTCCCATTGAAGTATCACGTTTAAAACTTCCCATTGAAGTATCACGTTTAAAACGTCACATTGAGGCATCACGTTTAAAACTTCCCATTGAAGTATCACATTTAAAACTTCCTATTGAAGTATCACGTTTAAAACTTCCCATTGAAGTATCACGTTTAAAACTTCCCATTGAAGTATGACGTTTAAAACTTCCCATTGCAGTATCACAGTTAAAACTTCCCATTTGAAGTATCACATTTAAAATTTCCTATTGAAGTATCACATTTAAAACTTTCCATTGAAGTATCACATTTACAACTTCCTATTGAAGTATCGTGTTTAAAACTTCCTATTGAAGTATCACGTTTAAAACTTCCCATTGAAGTATCACGTTTAAAACGTCACATTGAGGCATCACGTTTAAAACTTCCCATTGAAGTATCACATTTAAAACTTCCTATTGAAGTATCACGTTTAAAACTTCCCATTGAAGTATCACGTTTAAAACTTCCCATTGAAGTATGACGTTTAAAACTTCCCATTGCAGTATCACAGTTAAAACTTCCCATTTGAAGTATCACATTTAAAATTTCCTATTGAAGTATCACATTTAAAACTTTCCATTGAAGTATCACATTTACAACTTCCTATTGAAGTATCACGTTTAAAACTTCCCATTGAAGTATCACATTTAAAACGTCTTCACGCTTTGCTACTGGAAACAGCCGTGTTAAGCATCGACGAGCCCATGTCGCCATCTTCTAAACACTCCTCCGTCACTCTGACCATCAACAGAATTTGTCAAGAAACGGTTGACAACACTGATAAGTAAATACAGGTCCTCCTCACAACAACAACACCAGCACCAACAACAACACCACCTCCTCCTCATCCTCCTCCTTGGTGTAGGCCTGACTCCATTACTTCAACACTCACAGGCAGGCAGCAATTTACAAAGAATTTGCGGAAAATAGGGTGACGATTATTCTTGTTCGTTTTCATAAATGAGAACTATAGATAGATGGCTGGATAGATGGACGGACGTATGGATGGATAGATAGATAGCCTACATATATACATAGGTTTAGGCTATATTTAATTCTGTGGTTTATCGTCCTTCGGTAGTACTGTATGGGGATGACATTCGTACGTCGTCCCGTCGTATTAAGTAAAACTTCACACCACATGAGCGGTGACATGTCTGAGGGGGGGGGGGGTTGGTTTGATATACCGTATGCAGCCCATGTGAGGGTGTGGGTTACTGTCCATACCGTCCAGCTGCAGCTCCCGCCGTGTAGCAGCAGGCGGCGCAGCGCTGCTGTCCGTGGTGCTGAAACCTGGGCTCCGCGCGCCTCAGCATGCTCAGCCAAGGCCAGGGGTCTTGGACCCCTACACAACACACGGGGTTTCACTGGCGGATCGTAGTTGATACTGAATACGCGTGATATCTGAAAGGACACACACCCACACACACACACACACAGTACATCAGGATAAATGGACGCATATTGCCGCAAGTGTACTTGTTTAATTTGAAGTCATTACATGATGAGCACACTAACGAGACGAGGCTCTCTCTCTCTCATATATATATATATATATATATATATATATATATATATGTAGTGTGTGTGTGTGTGTATGTATATATATATATAGTGTGTGTATGTATATATATATATATGGTGTTGATACAAGTGCTCAACAAATGAGCAGAATGTTAAGATTAGACAAGAATATTATATATATATGTGTGTATGTATGTATGTATATATATATAGTGTGTATATGTATGTGTATATATATATACATATATAGTGTATATATATATAGTGTGTGTGTATGTATGTATGTGTATATATATATAGTGTGTGTGTATGTGTGTGTGTATATATATATATATAGTGTGTGTATATGTATGTATATATATATATGTATGTAGTGTGTGTATATATATATATATAGTATGTATATATATATATATATATATACATACATACACACACACTATATATATATATATATATATACACATACATATATACACACACTATATATATATATATACACTACCGTTCAAAAGTTTGGGATCACCCAAACAATTTTGTGTTTTCCATGAAAAGTCACACTTATTCACCACCATATGTTGTGAAATGAATAGAAAATAGAGTCAAGACATTGACAAGGTTAGAAATAATGATTTGTATTTGAAATAAGATTTTTTTTACATCAAACTTTGCTTTCGTCAAAGAATCCTCCATTTGCAGCAATTACAGCATTGCAGACCTTTGGCATTCTAGCTGTTAATTTGTTGAGGTAATCTGGAGAAATTGCACCCCACGCTTCCAGAAGCAGCTCCCACAAGTTGGATTGGTTGGATGGGCACTTCTTTTAGCAGATTGAGTTTCTGGAGCATCACATTTGTGGGGTCAATTAAACGCTTAAAATGGCCAGAAAAAGAGAACTTTCATCTGAAACTCGACAGTCTATTCTTGTTCTTAGAAATGAAGGCTATTCCATGCGAGAAATTGCTAAGAAATTGAAGATTTCCTACAGCGGTGTGTACTACTCCCTTCAGAGGACAGCACAAACAGGCTCTAACCAGAGTAGAAAAAGAAGTGGGAGGCCGCGTTGCACAACTGAGCAAGAAGATAAGTACATTAGAGTCTCTAGTTTGAGAAACAGACGCCTCACAGGTCCCCAACTGGCATCTTCATTAAATAATACCTGTTAGAGCCTGTTTGTGCTGTCCTCTGAAGGGAGTAGTACACACCGGTGTAGGAAATCTTCAATTTCTTAGCAATTTCTCGCATGGAATAGCCTTCATTTCTAAGAACAAGAATAGACTGTCGAGTTTCAGATGAAAGTTCTCTTTTTCTGGCCATTTTGAGCGTTTAATTGACCCCACAAATGTGATGCTCCAGAAACTAAATCTGCTCAAAGAAGTGCCCATCCAACCAATCCAACTTGTGGGAGCTGCTTCTGGAAGCGTGGGGTGCAATTTCTCCAGATTACCTCAACAAATTAACAGCTAGAATGCCAAAGGTCTGCAATGCTGTAATTGCTGCAAATGGAGGATTCTTTGACGAAAGCAAAGTTTGATGTAAAAAAAATCTTATTTCAAATACAAATCATTATTTCTAACCTTGTCAATGTCTTGACTCTATTTTCTATTCATTTCACAACATATGGTGGTGAATAAGTGTGACTTTTCATGGAAAACACGAAATTGTTTGGGCGATCCCAAACTTTTGAACGGTAGTGTATATATATATATATATATAGTGTGTGTGTATATGTATGTGTATATATATATATATATAGTGTGTGTGTATATGTATGTATATATATATATATACATACATATACACACACTATATATATATATATGGTGTTGATACAAGTGCTCAACAAATGAGCGGAATATTAAGATTAGACAAGAATATATATATGTGTGTGTGTGTATATATATATATATATATGTATTTAAATACACACACGCGCGTACACATACACGCGCACACGCGCACACACGCGCCACAGTGTGTGTACGGCGTGCCGCTGTCAGTGCCGAGTGCGGATGTGCAGGCTGCTGCTGCTGCTGCTGCTGCTGCTATAACGGGAGCTGGAGGGGCAGGCGGCAGGTAGAGGGAGAAGGGGAATTATAAGGGAGGGAGTGATTTGGAGAGAGGGAGGGAGGGAGAAGGGAGGGAGGATGCTGCCGCTGCCGCCGCTGCCAGCGGAAAATGGCTGCTGCAACCTCGAGCCTGTCCCGATAACAGCGAAACGACGCCGAGGTGGAGAGCGGAAAAGGGTTTAGGAAATGAGAGCGGCGGGTCGCACCCAGCGAGACATGAGCGTGAGCGCGTGCGAGCGCGCGGCAGCGTGTTCCTAAAGGAGGATAACAAGGAGAGGAGAGCGGAGCGGAGGGGGAGGGGGGGGCTGCGAGCGGCGGGGCAACAGCGAGCCATGGAGGGCGAGTAAGTCCTTACATTTTCATTTCTAACACTCCGCATTCACAGCCATCCTACCTCGGCGGCGGCTTAGCGCGCCCCCACCCCCACCCCCACCCCCCACCCCCTGAATCATCGCCGTTGCACGCGCTCGGCGTCACGCGCCGTTATCGTCCGAGCCGGACCACGGTCCACACGGCCGCCGGGGATAAACGGCGTTAACGTAGAGCCTCGAACCAGCGGCATTACCACCGCGTTCGCGATGCGTCCACGCCGACGTGTGAGAAACACGTTTAAAGCCACGCAGCGTGCAACGGGACGCGCGTGCTGTAACAGCGGCCGGAGCGAGCGATCCCCCAAATGATATCGAACAGACAACCAAACCCGAACCCCCCCCCCCAAAACACACACACACACACAGGTGGCACACTAAAGGCGTGATCTGAGACGGTGAAACATGGTCACGAAGTGGAGTCCTCAGCCATTGAATAAACCAGTCAATGTGTAAAATGTACGGGGGAGGGGGGGGGAATATGGCGAGTTTTTCGGTCAACATCGCGTCATTGAGGAACACGGCGGAATAACGGGGGGAGGGGGGGAGGGGGGGAGGAAGAAGCGCTGCCATTTTTATCAACGTGTCTCGGCTTTCATTATGATTTTTAAAGCCGAACTTTATGAATGAAATGTGATTTTTCTCTCTCTCTCCCTCATCCTCACCCCCTCCTCTCCTCCTTCCCGTTTCTCCTCGCCCCCTCCCCCGCTCCCACTCGTTTTCCCTTTCACACGCGATTGTGTTTTCTTATTCTCACGAAACATTACATAGCGGCCGTCCCTCAGAAACGCCGCGCGGCTTGTGTCCGTTCCATTCATAAAAAAATAAAATAAAATAAATGTAAAAAAATATATATAAGGGCTCAGGCTGCGTTAATGAGCGCGTGCAGCTATGGTGTGCGCGCGCAGGGGCGGAATTGAGAAAGAAGCGTATCTAAAATAATCGCCAACAATTAAAATGCAGCGTGTATGTTGTGCGCTTTCTCTCTTTCTTCCTTTCTCTCCCTCCCTCTCCTCTCTCTCCCTCTCCCCTCCCTCTCCTCTCTCTCCTCTCTTCTCTCTCTCCTCTCTGCCGCGGCAGAGAGGAGAGAGAGGGGAGGAGAGAGAGGGGAGCTGCTGCGTCCTCCGCCGCTCCAACGCCGGGCCTCGCACGGCGAATGGGCGCGTTCATTGATACATCTGTCCGGGAAGACGCTCGTTCTTTCCTTCCACCTCCCATTCGTTCATCCTCTCCTCCTCCTCCTCCTCTCCGGTGGCGAGCCCTCTCTGCCGCGTGCACGGCGCTTCCTTCATCCTCGGCGCGTTTTGCAAAGACGTGGCGCTTAACGTTACGTTTCAATGACACCCTTTGAAAAATATCATATATTTTATACACATATCTGTTCACGGGGAAAGGATTTGTGACGTAAAACCAAGTGTTTTGTACATTTCCTCCACATTATGCCGCTTAAGATTAGGTTTACTCGGACCACGTGACCGCGGGTTTGCAAACGTGCTTGTGTATTTGCACACGCACGTGTCCCTCACGCATGAACGCCGCCGCCGCTGCAGCATCAGCGAGCATGCGCCGACCCGCTCTGTTCCGTCTGCTCCCAGCTGTTCCGTCTGCTCCCAGCTGTTCCGTCTGCTCCCCGCTGGGTTTCACCTCCTCTCCGCCCAGCAGAGATCGGCATCGTGCGCCGCCAGCACGCCGACATCTTCTGTTTACTTGCGTTACGGACAGCGGTCTTTCGTCCTGTGAGCGTGCACGTGCACGGCAGTGCCCGCGTGCGCCTGCCTGCCTGTCTGTCTGTCTGTCTGTGTGGGTCAGTATGTGCGTTGACTTCTGCGTGTGCGTGTGCGTGTGCGCGCTGCAGTGTTTTTGTCGTTGCATTGTGTGATCGGGCCCCGCGGGGCCCCTGCTCTGCTGACTCTTCTGGTTTCCCTGACAGCGTGCGTGTCCGTGCGGTGGTGATGACACGTGACGACTCCAGCGGCGGTTGGGTCCCCCTCGGAGGTGGCGGCCTCAGTCACGTGGTCATATGTAAAGGGCGGAGTCACGAAGGCAGGGGGCGGAGAGAGTACGTCATTCGCGGAGAGCGGCTGCGAGACCGAGCAGTGAGTGTGTGCGTGTGTGTCTCCGGGGGGCCGTGCTGCTCCCCTCAGCACCGACCTGGCATCAGCTCTTCCACTGGGGGGCGGGGTTGGGGTGCACCTTATTAAGAGGGTCGTTTCGCTGTTGGGGAAACTCACTCTGTCTCTCTCTCTCTCTCATCCATCTGTGTGTGTGTGTGTCCAGCCGGTGTTGGAGTGTGCGGTGCAGACGGGACTGGTGTACAACAAGGTGAACCCCATCTTCCACCACTGGCGTGTGGAGGATCGCAAGTTCGGCCTGACCTTCCAGAGCCCGGCCGACGCCATATCGTTCGAGAAGGGGCTGCAGAGCATCATAGACAAGCTCGACAGAGGTAGAGGCCCAACGACTGATATTGCTGAATCTGTATGGAAAAACAAACAAAACCGAATTCGGTTCGGTTCAGTTTGGATTTGACCGGGATGGCTCTGTAAATCTTTCAGAATCTACCCCGTGACCCCTGAACTCTCTCTCTCTCTCTCTCTCTCCCTTCCCTGGTCCTCAAGGCTCCGACTCGCCCTCTTCCTCCACACCAGAAGATGGAGACACTGAGGATGACGGCCAGGCTGTGAGTATTTTTTTTATCTTTCCCCGACTTGACCGTTGTGATTTCCTTGAAGGGAGCCGGGCGCGCCCCCCCTCCTCGGGCCGGCGTGGCGCGAGACTTGTGCGATGACGCCATGCTTGTGTCAGTCCCATACAGGAAGCGAGTCGTCGTCCAACAGCAGGAAAGAGATGCTTCCCAAGCCCGTCACCATCGTGACGAGCGAGTCGTCCTCCGCCTGCTTCGTGCGGTCCGAGGAATTCGGTTTCGGGGCTGGCCACCCTGTCACCACCCAGACACCTGCCCAGGTAATGCGGCACCTCCACCTCCTTATTGTCAAGCCTTGCCATTGCAAAGACACGGACATAAAGTGACACACTGTAGCTGCGCTAAGCGTGTGGTACATGTGGGGGGGGGGCATTATGGCAGAACCCAAGTCATCCCGTCCCCCTATCTCGACATTTTCCCACAGATTCACGCCAGGCCGGGACAGCACCAACTCTCACAAGTTACGGCTGTGTTAAATCCTCCGGCACCCCCGCCGCCTCCCCCGGCTCCACCTACTCCTCCCGCGGGCCCCCCTGCCTCGTCCCCCCTGTCGCCCCTCTCACCCACCATTTCCTTGCTGGAGGAGGGAGACCTGCGCAGCCTAGACCCGTGCAAAGACCTGTGGGGCTCTCGGGGTTACGAGGACTACCGGCGTGCAGGGGTCACCAGGACTATGGTCGGGGGTCTGACGGGCGGCGTGGTGGTCGGAGGTGGCGCGAGCCTGCAAGACAAATCGGAGCTTTGTGTGGTCCGCTTTGAGAAGGAGCTGGCCGGCGTCGGGACAGCCGGCTGCGAGGTGACGGTGAGCCTGGATAGTAAAGGTTCCCAGCGCCTGTCGTCGTCCTCGCCCACATGCATGTCCATGCCCAACGCCATGACGGGCGTGTCGCCAGGCTCACCCGAGAACACGGGTAAGGGTTCGCCCTCACCCTGCTGCATCCACGCCTCCCTGGCCACGCCCAGGTCACGGACTCGTAAGCGAGGGGCCAGCGGGGGCAGCGGGGGCGGCGGTGACCCAGGCACCATCTCCCCGGACGACGACAGCCCGTGTCCCCAGGGCTCATCATCGTGTTCGTCGCGCTGTGTGTACTGCCGCTCCGTCTTCAGCGCATCGGAGAATGGGCGGGGCCGCTGCAGAGACGCTCCGGATCCGGCCCTGCACTGCCTGCGCCAGTGGACCTGCGTGTGGTGCGCAGAGAGCCTGCTGTACCACTGCATGTCGGACTCTGAGGGGGAGTTCTGGGAGCCCTGCTCGTGTGAGGACTCCATGGGGGGTCACCCGCACCCGCTGTGCTGCGCCCGCTGGCTGGCCCTCCTGGCCCTGTCGCTCTTCGTGCCCTGCATGTGCTGCTACCTTCCTTTGCGCGCCTGCCTGCGGTGTGGGGAGAGGTGCGGCTGCTGTGGGGGGAAGCACAAGGCGGTCCGATGAGGCCAGGCTGCGGGGGTGGGGCATGTGGGGGGGGGGAGTGGGACGGAGTGAGAGGGGGGGCGACTCATCAAACCAGTGGGTTTGGGCGGTGAGAGGGGGGAGCATTTGGTGAAGACTCACGAGGGTACGCTATACAGTTGGGTGGTGTGTTGGCGGTGGTGATGGTCATCGTGGTGCTGGTGGTGGGGGGGGTAACACTCCTCTCAAGAAAGACCCCGGATCTCTGACCCACCCCCAGCCCCCCTGCTCCTCCCCCCTCCCTGCTGACAGCCCCCCCCCCGAAGCCTTCCACTGCATTCCGCTCTTTCTCTTTCCACCTGGGGCCTTCACGCCTGCCGGAGGTGCGCCGCTCTCAGACCAGGTTCTGTGGGATTCACCTGGAGCCTTGACCGTGGATTTACTTGAGGTTGGCTATCGGTCGAATGAAAGTCGTCGTTCGAGACTTTTCCTGAAAAGGAGTAGAGTGGCGGAGGCAACAATGATGTGTACACTGTTTCAAATGTCATTTTTTTTATTTAATATTTATTTATTTATTTAGGGAGGAAAAACTCAAAAAACAAAAGATGTTTATATATATATATATATATATATAAATATGATTGTTATAATTTTAATTGGTATTTTTTATCAAACGTAAAACATTGACACAACCCCCAATAGTGCGCGTGCGCACACACACACACCAGTGGCGCCCCCAAGGGGTGGCCAGGGGTGGCTACGGCCACCCTGATACTATCCCTGCCCCCCCCCGCTGGCCCCCCCAGCCACGAGTCGCATATGCAGAATATGCTTCTGATTATGCACAATATGCTTCTATCTGATATCTTACATTAGGTGCTGTTCATTTAAATCAACAATGTATATTTTTCTTAACTCTCATATTGACAGTTTTCCACTAGCCTATACAGTATACTACAACAGCAGCATAGAATTCCCCAAATTCAGTCATGGCTTTTGGTTTTGGTGTGCCACCCCAAGATTTTCGGTGGCCCCATTTGCCCCCCCCCCCCCATGAAACATTTCTGGGGGCGCCACTGACACACACACACACACACACACAAACATGAAATCCTGGAGAAGTTGGTCTTGCAACGGCCTGTTCATGGATCAGATGGACAGACAAGTCACCCTTTACCTCTAATTTTACCTCAGATGATTTTCAGAGACAGAGACAGACAGACAGACAGACAGACAGAAGAGAGATGGAAAGTTGTGGAGATGCCGAGCGTGGGTGAACGCCGTCATCGAGGTATTAAAGAGGATGCGAGGCCACGGGCGGTTTGTCGGGGCGGGAGTGGGAGAACAGTGTTAAGGTGGCGCTGCGGCTGCTGAAGGAGAAGGTCAGCGAGTCCAACGGGACGCTTCCCTTGCAGGAAGCCGCCATGACTTAAAAGTCATAACTTGATTTATCGCAGTCCTGCGCGAGACAAAGCACGGTTCTCTTTCTATTTTATATTGAAGAAAAAAAAAACAAATCCAAGAACACGTGTTTCAGACACAGAGGACGCACACTTGACACGTATTTTTTGTTTTTCCACCGTCCCGTCTTATTCTACGTAGGCGACGCCGCATTTCACAGCTGTACTTGCTCGGTCAGTCAGTCAGTCAGTCAAGGTGCTTACAATCGAGGACGCTGGACGAAGAGTTGGACCCCCCCCCCCCCCATAGCACCCCATGACAAAACAGACCCGACCCCCGAAGACAGACAAGATGGCGCCCCAAGTTGACCCGATTCACAGACCCCCGTCCGGGCCTTCAAATGACACCCCACCAAAAAAATCTAGTGCAATGAACAATGTGATGAAAGACTATTTTTGTACCAAATGTCCCTCGAATAGGAGGTTTAAAACGTCAGACGAGAGAGGAGAGATCGTCAACGCTGTTAAGCGGAATACGGAAGTGCGCTGTTGTTGTCTGACGCGAAGAAGAAACGGAGCACGACGCTCGCATAACGCTACGCCGCGGCGGCAGAGTTGGCAGGTGTTGCACTAAACTTGGCGTCCCCGTCGCCTGTTGACCCCCTCGGTGAAACGGGAGAGGCGCGTCGACTCGAGCCAGGGGATATTTGGTGTGTGTGTTTTGGGGTCCGGGCACCACGGCGGTAGACGTGTCCGGTCGGCCGAACGTTGCTTTAAGTATGAAATCTTGTATGAAGTACGAAAGCTGCTACTTTTAACTTCCATCCATCCTCAAACCCCCAGCCCAAACGTTGCCGCTCCCCCCCCGAGTAACCTCCGAGGGGGGGGGGCGGAAGTAGCGAGTGACGTAAACCTCGCGGGAGTTGTCCATCCGGAGTCTGCCCGACGTGACGTGAGGGAGAGGTCGGGATGGGGGTGGGGGGGTGGGGGGTTTATAATGCCGGCCTTAAGTCGCGCGGGCGACCCCCCCCCCTTTACCCTGAAAAGGAAGAATAGGCAAAGGGAATCTAAACTACTTCCGGTTTGAATCAGCGTAGTTTTCCAACGTTGCAGACACTGGATCGTGGCAGAGTGAGCCTTGTTTTTTTGGGGGGAGGGGGGAGAAGGGGGCATCGCCAGGCTCCTCACGTTCCTGCTTTAGATCTGGCCCGTCGATCAAAGACGCACGACACTCAGAAACATGTTTGGTGTTGTTCTCAATGACACGTCATCCTCACACCTGTGCCCACTCGGTAAAAGGTTCGGTTTCAGTCACCATCAGGCGTACCCCCCCCCCCCCCACAGGCCAAATACATTGGTCCAGTCGAAAGACGAGCCTGTCATAATGGCAGGAGACCGAGGGACCGCCCCCCCCCCACCGACCTCACACACCCTGCTGATACAGATCCGCGCACGCCAAACACGCGTTTCGCTCGATGGCGCAGACCCCCGGAGCGAGTCGGCCCCCCCCCCCCCCCGTGCAGCCGGCTGGCTTCTCGCGAGCCAGACGCGGCGCTCGAGTACAGGTACAGAGTCACGAGATCCCCACCGAAGGCCCCATTCTTACATCTTAATAAATGTGCCTTTTGATTTGAGTAATCAACAAGTTACGATTTCTGAGTATCTCTGTATTAAGTACTCTTTACGTTACTTTTTCTTATTTTTTACTCTTTGCTTTTTGTTTCGGGGGTTATTGGTTTCTGCCGGTGTGCATATTTTTCAAATGTACGTATTTATTAGTTTCGAGAAGTAATTAACGAGATATTTACCTGTTTATTTATTTACTGAGATATTTATTCTGATTCTTTATTTATGTTTTTTTTTTTTGGAGACAGGTTTTTACCCTCCGTGCTGTCTTACTTCTGACTTTGTGCCAATGTGCTGCTTTGAGGTGTTACATATCGTGGGTTTGTATCATTATTAAACCCTCACTCTATATTTTACCAAGGCTTGTTCTCGCCCTCCCTCATTCTCTGTTTAAGACGGCCCAGAGCACCATGTGGGAAACACGGCAAACGCCGCACGTCCACCCAGCTGGCTGAAAATATATTGCTGAAAAAAATGTTGCTAGGGGACATTTTCTTCTTAAACGTTATCAAAATGCAGAGGACTAGTATTTGTCTAAATGTCACTGTTTTGTAGGCAGGAAAAATCACACTAATCTTGGCAGAGCTCCATGATTATTCTACGCTGTAGCGGATGAATGCTAAAATGGCTAAACCTGAGAAAAACTGGAGTAAAAGCAAAAATGCAATCATTTTAAATGTTAATGACTCTAAACGAACGTAGGGTTTTGTTATCGTAGGGTTCGAGTTAGTTTACTACCGCCTTAGAATCACTGCACTACTGTGTTTCACCTTCGTGCCTGCTGGGATAGGCTCCAGCATTCCCGCGACCCTGCGAGCAGGATGAGCGGTTCGGATAATAATAATGGATGTCTCACCTTTATGTGATCACTCACGTTTTCTAGAGTGGCTGCCGCGCTTCAGAAATTACACATGCAGACGAGTGACAAATTCAAGGAAAAACCAACAGTAGGTGTCTTAGTACGGTGCTGGGCCACCACGAGCCTCCAGAACAGCTTCAGTGGTCCTTGTCATAGATTCTACAAGTCTCTGAACTCTACTGGAGGAATGAACACCATTCTTCCATTTTTATTTTATTTTGTTGGGACGTTTGGATTTTATTGACGTATCAAACAGCTGTGTATCTATTTGCCTTTCTTGGCCTTTCTTTTCCTCAGATAGAACTCCAGTTCCCTGCCCTCTAGGACCTGGCCGCCTACCCTGTCACACTGGCCAGGTCTGGAGGCAACGCAGGCAAGCAGTTTGCCATGCTGGAACTGCTCCTCCAAGAGGGTGCTGGTCTTGCAGGTCTTCTTGCACTCATCAAATTTCTTCTGGGTCTTCTTTGACCTTTTCTTGTTCTTGACCTCTTTCTCTTCAGGAGTCAGCCTAGCTCCCTTCTTGCGTCCCCGAGGAGTAGCATAGTGAGCCTCATACCACTGCCTGAAAGGAAGGCTGTCGACAATACAGTTCTTCACCAGGGTCTTGGTCCTGACAAGCTCATTGTTGGAGGCATTGTAGACAACATCCGTGATCCCAGTCTTGCGTGTGCAACACTCGGATCCCCATGAGAAGTTTCCAACATCCAGCCTCCAAGCACGATGTTTCTTGTTTCCACCGCCGACTCTCACTGTGTGGATGCGGCGTGGTCCAATCTTTGTTTGCAGGAGGGCGTCCGAGCTCATACTTCCTCTTCTTGTGACAGGGCTTATGTTTACCACCGGTCTTGCGGCGTTTATGCCAATTGTCCCTCGAGATACCCATTCTCAGGCGCCGGCTAGAAGAGGGCAACACCGTTCTTCCAAAAGATATAGTGTATGTTTACGTGACGTCACACATGTTTTCAATACGAGGCCGCGGCCATGTTTAGAGGACCTACGTCATTGAAAATGGCGAGTGACGATGTAAACACGAAACTAATGCTATCGGCATATGCAGATAAACTCGAGAGAGATGTGAAAAGTCACTACCAAGAGAAGGTAAAAAAGACCGGAATAGATCCCCTGCTCATTCCTGCCAATGTTCAATGGATTCCGAAGCCTTCAAGCCTACAATCACATGGTTTCTGGATTTATTAATAGCGTTCCTGGCAGAGTTGAAGATGCTAAAATTTTCACTGGGAGTGACGAAGAAGGACGAAATTAGAAACGAGTATATTAGCGGGACAGCTCAGGTTGGACAGTTTGGAGATGAAGCAAGAGAGGCAAGATTGAGATGGCTTAGAGATGTGTGGCGGAGAGATGCTGAGTATATTGGGAGAAGGATGCTGACTATGGAGCTGCCAGGGAAGATGAGACGAGGAAGGCCAAAGAGGAGGTTTATGGATGTGGTGAGGGAAGACATGCAGGAGTGGTGTGACAGAAGAAGGTGTAGAAGACAGGAAGAGATGGAAACGGATGATCTGCTGTGGCGACCCCTAACAGGAGCAGCCGAAAGTAGTAGTACTAGTAGTTCTTGGTTGTATTATAAACAAGACAGTTTTGGTTGCAAAAGTTAGGCATTCTCAACGGATGAGTGACCCACTTGTCCAGCTTTGGGTCAAAACAACTGAAGATGGTGTACTTCTTTCTGCCCACGGTACCGGTTGTATGGCCGGATTGGGCGAATGTTGCTCACACATAGCAAGAGTCTTGTTTTATGTAGAAGTGTGGATACGACTTAATGGCAAACTATCATGCACTCAAGCGAAAGGTACATGGCTTTTGCCTTCATATGTCAAGCACTTGAGGATGCAGACGTAAATGCCATTCATTTTAAATCTGTGAGAAAACTGAAGGAAGATAGGGAGTAGTCATTAAACACCATGAGCACCAACGAAGCTGCAGCTACAGAGAAGAGCTCTAAGAAGGCAAGAGAAAGTAAAGAGCCAAGTAAAGCTGAACTCCAAGAGTTTTACAGCTCTCTGAATCAATGCCAGGTAAAGCCCGTCCGTCTTTAAACCATTTCGTCTTATTCAGAGTCGCGTCTGTCAAAATCAAGAAATGTCAAATCTATCGGAGACCTTTTCGATGAAAAGTTGACTACTCTGGAGTACGACGAGCGTCTCAAGGAGTGCCACAAAGAAGAGCTGAACATCACACACGAGGAAGTGAACATTGTGGGAAGGGAAACAATTTCACAATCAAAGGGAAGTGGTTTTTATAAACACAAAGCTGGAAGGGCTGGTGCGTCGAAGTGTTATGCAGCTTGTCATACTGACCCAGCCCCACCATCTCAGTCGCTCATCAAGACTATAAGCTACCCAGATGTTTTTAAATTCAGCACAGCAGCTACAACATGATATGAAAAGCTCTCTGCATAAGAGTTTCAAGGTTTCAAAATGTGGCACATTTATCAGCAGAAGCTACCTGTTTCCCCATGCAACACCACTTCCTGTGTTCCTGTGACTGTTGTGGTGAGGGATGCGGGGAGCGGAAACGCCCTTTCTGTATCGAGGGCACAGATTTTGAATCATACGTTCAAAAGAAATCTTCATGTTTGGAAAAGGTTAGCTCAAAATATGTACTGAAAAGGAACCACAGCTTTTTACTGTCAGCTTCAGCAGCAACGTCATACAGTCAGTCGTTCATATTGTGAATTTGTTGTCTGTGCCTTCCAAGAAAACATTACAGGTTTGGTTCATGCGAATCCTGCCAGATCAAAATCTTTGGGATGAGTGACGGATGATTTGTGGAACACGACAAAACGGTAAGTGTTTACATTTATCGCTATTATTATCAAATTTGTAAATTAAACAAAATGAAGGAATGTTTGATTACGGCGACGATGATTTTGCTGCTAAAGTGCAATTCACCCACAGTGTTCTTATCCTCCAACATGGCCGACAATACATTTTTGGTGACTTTTGGTGTTTTGATGGTGGTGGTGGAGGGCGCTGTCTAACACCCCGGTCCAACACCTCCCATAGGTGTTCAGTTGGGTTGAGATCTGGTGACTGTGAAGGCCATAGCATATGATTTACATCATTTTCATACTCATCAAACCATTCGGTGACCCCTGTGCCCTGTGGATGGGGGGGGGGCACTGCCATCCTGGAAGAGCCCACCTCCATCAGGACAGAAATGTCTCATAACAGGATAAAAGTGATCACTCAGAATAACTTCGTGTTGATTTGCAGTGACCCTTCCCTTTAAGGGGATAAGTGGACCCAAACCATGCCAGGAAAATGCCCCCCGACAGTATAACAGAGCCCCCAGACCCCCTCCCTGTAGGGGTCAAGCATTCAGGTTTTTCATTTCATTTGCCACCCGTCTGTATCTTACCTAGAAACTGCTTTTAAATGTTTGAATTTTCATTTTTGAAAAGCTTCAATGTGCACCAAGTGGATCTGTACACCAAGTAACAGCAGAATACCTTCACTGACCACTAGAGGGAGGTGGTGTCACTTTGATGACCCTGAAGTTCACACCAGAAGCAAGTAATGACACATTGCATAAAAAAAAAACCCATTATATTTTATTCCTGAAAAAATGTTAGATTCGATTTACAGCAAAGAGTCTTGACACAAGATAAGATGCACAGCGGTTCTTTCGTGGCGTGTCAAAGGTCACCTGGCAGAGTACATGTGTTGTCTCTTGTGTTTGAGGATCTCTGTGGAGGTGAGGGTCAAGTCTTCATTACACACGTCACAGTGATAAACTCTGCCCAGACCGGACATGGACGAGGTGCTCGGCTTCTTACTCTCTGACTCTAAAGAATAAAAAAAAACAAAAAAAAAAAACAAGTTAACGTGTAACGAAAAGTGACCTTTTTTTTTAAACCTTGTTTTAGTTCATTTACTCATATTATGCACCTATTCAACAACATATGCAAAAAAAAAAAAAAAAAAAAAAGCAAACAAAATTCCGGGTTTTTTTTACCCCCCCCCTTTTCTCCCCAGTTGTACCTGGCCAATCAGCCTGCTCTCTGAGCTGTCCTGATCGCTGCTCCACCCCCTCTGCCAATCCAGGGAGGGCTGCAGACTACCACATACCTCCTCCGATACATGTGGAGTCACCAGCCGCTTCTTTTCACCTGACAATGAGGAGTTTCGCCAGGGGGACGTAGTGCGTGGGAGGATCACGCTATTCCCCTCAGTTCCCCTCCCAAAACAGGCGCCCCGACCAACCGACCGACCAGAACAGGCGCTAGTGCAGCGACCAGGACATGTACCCACATCTGGCTTCCCACCTGCAGACACAGCCAATTGTGTCTGCAGGGACGCCTGACCAAGCCGGAGGTAACACGGAGATTCGAACCGGCGATCCCCGTGTTGGTAGGCAACAGAATAGACCACTATGCTACCCGCACGCCCCCCCCCTTCTTTTTTTTTTTTTTTAACCTATTTTACATCAAAATCAAATCGCCTTTACTTCCTTTAACACAACTGAGTTTTTCTGATCGCGCCACCATGTGAGTGGGCAAGCGAGTGACATTTCAACCAATAATATCAAAACGTTTCCCTCCCCCCTTCCCGCATCACATAAAACCTACAGGGGGCAAAATGGCCAATCTAATCAAATCCCCAAGGAACAAATCACATCCCTCCCTACGAGCCGTCCCGCCCTAATGTCCAGTTTTACCTGACAATATGTCACGCTGCGGAGGCAAGATGTGCTCCGAATGCCGTTTAACGTTGTCTTTAAACTTTACTTATCCAGGGGGTGTCAGCTGAGCTCAGCTGTGCTTTTTCCTCCCAACAGCCCCCTGGTTTGCATTTTCACAGTTTTACCCATTCACACGCCCGAGATAAGTCGTCGTCATTGCCATATTTCCCCTATCGCCAGCTGAATAAAAGGTCGCTGCGGTTCTTTCAAAGCGACCGGGACGTAAGTACTGCACGGGCTATGAAGAAGCAAATGGGAAAATAAATCCCTGAAAATACTGAGTACGGGAGAAGAGGAAAATTGTGGGGGTTTTTCTTTTCCCTTACTCACCTCCTTCCGGCTGTTGCTGTTCTGCTGCTGGCCTGCAGGAGGCCTCGTGCTGCATGCGCTCCAGTGGAGTCAGGGGCATGTACAGGTCACAGTTCGGGCAGCTCCAGAAAGTGCGCATACACTCGCTGTACAGATTCTGAGAGTCCTGCAAAAACATCAACAGGATAGAAAAGTTGGGATAAAAGTTTACAAATGGCAAACATTTTTATTCCTTTTTACTATTTAATTCTATTATAGTTCCACCAGGGCCAGGCAGCCATCCCCTCTCTGCTCAGTAAGTTCTGGGAGTGAATTTGTGGGGATGTAAATCCCAAATGCTATGTGCCTGTTTGGAATGAAAATATTTTTAACCTGATGTCTGTTGTTCCCAAAATACAGAAGACCACATTTTCTGCAAACACCACTGTTTTGTTAGAAAGCGCAATTACAATAACTACCGATAGTCAAGTTTTTCAACTGATAGTTCTCACGACATGGAACAAAATTCTTCCACTGTACCGTTTTGACTCAACATCATCCCTCGTTTGTGAGGATGCAAAACGCTTTTGGTGAGCTCTTATTTATTCAAGCAGAGGAGACTCACAGCCAGACAGTTGTAGGTGAAGAAGCTGGTGACGCGGAGGCCTCCTTTAATGGGGTCGGGCTTGGCCTCCACTCCTGGAAACAGGGGGTTGAGGTTAGGAGCTTGGGTCTGCGATGGCTCCAGCTCGGCCTGAGGGCCAACATACAGGTTCTGGGTCTGGAAAGCGGTCAGCCGGCGAAGGCTGTAGCTGACCTGGAGAGGAGGAAGAGGAGCTTATTTGTTAAAATGGTTCTCTCTTATTTTGTCAATAAGTTGTTTTCATACCAAAAACTCCAGCGCTTCATTCGAAATGCACATGAGCTGAACACACAGAAAGCGGTCACGTGCAGGTCACAATTTCCAAGAGTCACAGATTTTGGTACAACACCGGCAAGACAATCCAGGAACAGTGTGTGTATTTTAGATCTAATTATCTATGTTCAATTATACCTTAACAATCCACCCTAGGAATCAAACCCGGTAGGATGGGTCAACATGATGAACACAAACACAATATTTCAAAGTAAGAGAAACCAAAAGAAACCTCCGGCTTGGTCGGGCGTCCCTACAGACACAGTTGGCTGTGTCTGTGGGTGGGAAGCCAGATTGTGGGTGTGTGTCTTGGTCGCTGCACTAGTGCCTCCTCTGGTTGATCGGGGCACCTGTTCGGGGGGGGGGGGGTTGAGGGGAATAGCATGATCCTCCCACGCGCCACGTCCCCCTGGTGAAACTCCTCACTGTCAGGTGAAAAGAAGCGGCTGGTGACTCCACATGTATCGGAGGAGGCATGTGTTAGTCTGCAGCCCTCCCCGAATCGGCAGAGGGGGCGGAGCAGCGACCGGGATGACTCGGAAAATAGGGTAACTGGCCAAGTACAACTGGGGAGCAAAAGAGGGGAAAAAAGCCACACAAAAAAACAAAAACAAAACAAAAGAATATCTAAAAATGTCTATGATACCAGTATCTATGTACATTAGAATAGATACCGTCCATTCTTTAATTCCATACTTACAGACAATTAGAGTTCTGTGCTGAGTACAGGTGAAAATCTGTACAAATGAGTGTCATGTGACCTGTTATCTCACGCTATTACTTCGTAAATATGACGGGCAAATCTATTCCACACACACACACACACGCACACACACAACAGTGTGAGCATGTCCTTGTTTTTACATTTGGAGTCGAGAGAGGAGTTGTGCGTTCAGCAGTACCTCAGTGTAGAGCAGGAAGCGGACCAGGCTGTCGCTCAGCTTCTCCATGTCTCTGCGGGACACCCCTGGTCCCGCCAAGCCCCCGGCCGCGCCCTGCCCCAGCTGGGCCAGCAGGAGGCGCTCCCACTCGGCTCTGAGGGTGACGGCGGTGGACAGGAGCTTCAGGGCCGCCTCCGCATCCCTCAGCTCCAACTCTAGCCAGCCGTCCACAACCAGACGCATGCAGTCAGCGTTCGTGTCTATGGAGTTAGCCACCAGCAGCAGAGCCTTGGAGGGTTGTGTGTGTGTGGAAAGTCGCACAAATGGAATTAAAGTCAGTCAGATTCTGCAGGAAATAACCCAAACGTGTAGATATATTCACACAAACATATATGCTCAATGTCACTGAGTACAGTTGGTTTAAAGCTGCTGCAAGGAGTTTTTCACTGATCATTTATCAGTCCATCCATCCATCCATCCATCCATCCATCCATCCATCCATCCATTATCTGAACCGCTTATCCTGCTCTCAGGGTTGCGGGGATGCTGGAGCCTATCCCAGCAGTCATTGGGCGGCAGGCGGGGAGACACCCTGGACAGGCCACCAGGCCATCACAGGGCTGACACACACACACACACACACACACACACACTCATACTTAGGGACACCGAGGGTGGTCTGACAGGATGTGGAAGTGGGGCAGGCGAAGCTAACTGCTCACCCATGCAGACCGGCAGTTCCGATAACAATGACGGCGGTCTGGCGGCGGCCTCGCCTAGCGTTAACCGTGTTTTTAGTGTTGTCGTGTGGAGTGCAGGGAGGTGTGTCGAAGGTGTCTGGCTGGGAGAGCTGGCATCGGATCAGCTGAGGGAGCCTGGTCTGCTGCGTCCGGTGGGCCCAAGGATTGCGGCCCTGCCCGGAGCTGTGCCCGAAGAGGAAACACCGAGGGCAGTCTGACAGGACGTGGAAGGGGGGCAGGCTAAGCTAACTGCTAGCCCACGCAGACCGGCAGTTCCGACAGTCATCCTGGCTGGCGTTCGTTCTCTTGGACAGTGAAATTTTTTGGATAAGGTTTTTGGATATGTGTTTTTGTAGTTTTGTAGTTTCTGTAGTTTGGCTATATGTGTTTTGTAGTTTTTGGATATGTGTTTTTATCTTTGTGTTGCACTGCTGTGGGCTGGGGGAAACAATATTTCATGAAATATGACAAATGAATTGTTCCTGAAGCAAAATGAAGTTGTGCTTCCCGGAAACACTACCGTCTTTGTCCGCAGGGGGCGCACAGTCAACAGTAATCCCAAACTCCCTGCAGCAGCTTTAACCTACTGAAAACCACCATCTGAGTATATGACTAGGATCTTTTAGTTGGCTTATTTTAACTACATCTTCAGTGTTTAGAGGCACAGAGAACATCTGGTACTACTGACCTGCAGTGCAGGGGCCCGCACACAGTTGGACAAATACGGCTTGTTGGTCTCCAACAGAGTGACAAAGGCTAACAGCTGGTGTCTGCTGCTATCTCTCCTATCCGGCCCTGCGAAAAAGCGAGTGAGACAAAGACAGAGAATAAGCGAGAAAGATAGAGAGCCCCCACCCCCCTCCCACAGACACACAGAAAGTGAAAGGAATGGAAAAGAGAAGAGAAGCAGAGCGACGTGGAGACGGAGACGGTGAGACAGACTGGTTAGCGGTTCAGAGGAGGTTGAGACACACTGGAACACACAGAGACATCTAAGAGGGCTGTGAGGTGACGGGGTCGACGGTGTGTTTACCCGTCTCTCTGCTGTCCTCCTCAGGGATGTGGAGGATCTCTGGGTCAGTGGCAAACACGCTGGTGGGGTGGATCACAACCCCCTGCTTATTCCTGGTATGGAAAACCTGGACAACAATTAAGAGATGGTAGACTATCAGGCAGAAACTACCGGAAACTCAAGTGATGTAAAATACACACACACACACACAGTGACTACTGTATATTCCTTGACAGCGCCATCTTTTGCACAACGTAAGGGCGGAGCTGGGTGGGCTGACCTGGTCCGAGTCTTTGCGCGTGGTGTTGTGTTCGTCGGGCACGGCCAGCTGTGGGAAGAGGCCCCGGAAGAGCAGCAGCTTCAGCAGAGCCTGTTGGCGCGAGGACAGGTCCTGGCTGACGTTGGCCGCCTCCTGCAGCTCTGACACGTTGTGGCGCAATTTGAACTTTACTTCCTGTCGCAGGTCGGATAAATTACAGGGTCAGAGGGATACACACTCACGCACACACACACACACACACACTCTCTCTCTCTCCAAAGAGTTAAACTCCCTCTTTCCGGTACATTTTTTTCACTTGGTATGTGGTTAGTGTTTTGAAACTTTGCATGGTGAATTCTGGCGGTTTCGTGTTGTCCCGCTCATTGGCAAACAGACGGCACATTAGATGACTTAAAGCTTTTTCCAAATCTTTGAAGAATCTACTGGAAAATCCTGCATGAAATTATCTTCCCATTAACTTCTTATCACCACAGAATTATCCATCTTTTTAACTTCTGAAGGTGACTCATAACATAATGTTCAATTTATTTTAGTGCGAGGATATTGCTATAGTAACTGTTGAACTAATCACAAGGTTAAAATACAATTGAAATAAGTGCTTCTTAGTGAATCAGCTGTATGCTAAAATAATACATGCCACTGGATAGACACTCAACCCCACAGAGTCACATATGTACTCCTGGAACTACAAGTTGATTTGGATTGAACCATCCACTGCCCCATTGCCCCTGTGGGGTATTTATCCCTTAATCTCACAGTATTACTGCCATACTCAACCAAGGGAGCTATGAAGGTAGCAGAGCCCGTAAACCTAACAGTGAAGGTGTCTTGGTTTACCTACTCAATAACCCAGTGAATGGGAATCCTTACTCTGCCTATGTTAACGCCATGCTCTTTCCCTCGGCCTAAACAGGACCACCTATAATTTTACTGACTGGATAAGGAGCTTTTTTTTGGTGGTGGTGGTGTGTGGGTGTGTGTGTGTGTGTGTGGGGGGGGGGGTACACATTGCAGATACAGCCAAACCTCTTTCACTCTGAGCAGCTGTTCTGAAGTCACCTGTATATCCATGTTCTGTTTCACGCCGTCCTTCTCCTTCCTGCCTCGGCCTGCATCCTCCGCGTCGGACCCCGAGGAGCCCTCCCCCTCCTGGCCCTCCTCCATCTTCAGCACCTTACGCCTGCTGCCCTCCTGCAGCTCGTGGTCTCTCTTCAGCTGATGTAGCCTCCTCCTCTCCGTCAGCCTCTCCCTGCGCTGCCCCCGGTTGCCACCAGAGGGAGTGCCGTGCTCTGAGTCCAGCAGGCCGTGGCTCTTCAGCAGGTCCTGTTACCGGAAGGAAAGAGATGGTTAAAAATAGAAAAACAAGACGGTCTTTATGGGAGACCAATGCTTGTGAAGCTTGTAGAAGTCTGCAGGTTTCCGTTGGCTCACCTTGAACTGCCTGCGCAGGTTGACCATCTCGTAGAGCCGCTGCTCCTCCAGGCCTCTCCTCCTACACCATTTTCTTGAACCTCCACCTCGCTCACCCTTCACCTGATGAGGTCAGCGGGTAACGGTGTCATCACACGTGTTCAACAAGGGGGAAAGATAACAAATTTATCCTGTTTTAAGTGTGTTTAGAGCCTCCGTGTGCTGTATATTCTTTTTAGAAGGATTTGTTATCTGAGCAACATGACTCTCCCCGTCCAACACTATGTATATAGATACTGTATAGTAGAGACCCACTATTTACACGTGTTACCTATTGGTAACTAGTCATTTGCACTGGTTTTTGTTTTCGCACTTTGTACAGAAAGATAACTATCATTAATAAATGCTTTACTTAACAGCTTAAAATATTTAGATATTTTGATATTCTTGAAATTAAATGAAAATGAAAGCCACTTTATTTTGTCTTTGTAGGCTACAATGAAATTTGTCTTCTGCATTTAACCCATCCTGTTGTATAGGAGCAGTGGGCAGCTGCAGCACCCGAGGACCAACTCCAATTCTCTTCCCTATTGCCTTGCTCAGGGGCACAGGCAGGAGTATTAACCCTAACATGCATGTCTTTTTGATGGTGGGAGGAAACCGGAGCATCCGGAGGAAACCCACGCAGACACGGAGAGAACATGCAAACTCCACATAGAAAGGACCTGGCACGGCCTGAGGTTCGAACCCAGGACCTTCTTGACGTGAGGCAACATTGTTAACCACTGGGCCACCGTGCTGCCAATATGTAGATACTCTCTCACAGGTTTGATTAGATAGTCTGTTCGCTTTGAAACACAGTATTTGTGCGCCTGTGTTCTTAACGCTGTGCGTCCCAACAAACTGAACTGAGAAAAGCGCTCTCCCCCACTGACCTCCACCCAGGCGTTGAAGGTGTTGAGGAGCGTGAAGGGGTCTCCCTGGCTGCTTTGCAGGGGCTGGCGGGCAGTGACGCAGTCCGGGTTGTGCTGTGCGCTGCGCAGGAAGGGCGACTGGACGCTGAGGGCTGCCGCCACCGTCAGCACCGGCTCCACCAGGTCGAACAAACAGCCCAGCACCAGCATCTTCCCTGAGGGGAATAAGCACGCACCTTTATCCAGATCTCAAACCTAACAAGACAACCGACGACACTAGAAATTATGAGGATACATTCTTTTATTTTTGCAAAGTTATCTGACTTAACTTTATGATACCTGCAAGGGGAAACAAGTCCGCTTGGATCAGACAACTTGAAAAACATCATTCCCAACAATCTATTTTGGTTGAGCTTGTTAAGAATAACTGAAGGGATTTTTAACAAATCATTATTTCACAAGTATTTCATAAAATGCAAGTGGATTTCATCAAGATTGAAACCAAAACACATCATTAAACATCTGCGATTAAAAAAAATCTTCAAAAAAGAAAAAAAAAAAAAAAGAAAAAAAGAGAAGCAGAAGCTTTTGCGCTCCATGTCTGAGCAACTGATGTACTGTCTCACTGACAGCCAGTCGAATTCAAAAATGCTACTACATCTTAACTAGCGTGTGTCTGACACCCATCGAAGGCTCTAAAATGTGTTTGCAGTTGTTAGACTTTCGCCCGGTATTCAGCCTGAACGGCCATTTTGGTACCACTCCATTATCATTACGCTGCCTCGCTCGAGAAAATGTGAAAAGTGAGCAGAACCTTTGAGAGTAAGTGATGAAAAGTGATTCTAGGATCTGGATGCAGGCTAGACAGATCTGGTTACGGGGCCTCAAAATGTGATAAACAATTTCTGGAAATTGACGTAGAGCATCGGTGGCACGGTGGCGCAGTGGTTAGCATGGTCGCCTCACAGCAAGAAGGTCCTGGGTTCAAGCCCCGGGGTAGTCCAACCTTGGTGGGTCATCCCGGGTCGTCCTCTGTGTGGAGTTTGCGTGTTCTCCCCGTGTCTGTGTGGGTTTCCTCCGGGGGCTCCGGTTTCCTCCCACAGTCCAAAGACATGTAGGTCAGGTGAATCGGCCGTACTAAATTGCCCCTAGGTATGAATGTGTGTGTGTGGGTGTGTGTGTGTGTGTGTGTGTGTGTGTCGGCCCTGTGATGGCCTGGCGGCCTGTCTAGGGTGTCTCCCTGCCTGCCGCGCCCAGTGACTGCTGGAATAGGCTCCAGCATGCCCACGACCCTGACAGCAGGATAAGCGGTTCAGATAATGGATGGATGGATGGACTTAGAACAGGGGTGCCCAATTCCAGGCCTTGAGGGTCGCAGTGTTGCAGCCATGCACTATACTGCCTGATTTAACTAATTCCTTTCCCTCCTTGGTCCAAGAGGTGAGCTAATTAGTTAAATCAGGTGGTGTAGTGCATGGTTGGAACAAATACCCGTAGACACTGCGGCCCATGAGGCCTGGAGTTGGGCACCCCTGACTTAGAGCATCATTCACAGCAGCCCATCACTGTCGCCTCCCTGTGGCTGCTTTCATTTTGGTACTTTGCCATTCTGAGAAAAGTTGATCCCTAGCTTCTCTTTCCAGTGTTTCAATATTACACATGTGGATGTATTTGAATGCTGACCCGTCTTTAATGGGACATTTTCAGCTTGCCATCAGAAAAGTCCTTAAACCCAATGATATGGTATTTTTAATCAATGAAGTTTACTGCAGCTGCAGCTTCAAAACATAAACTACGACAGCTTTGTAAATCCTAATAGATATGGTGGCAGCAAATGTGGGGAAAGAATCAAGCAACAAGCAACAAACAACACACACACACACACACACACACACACTGACATGTTCTTCCTCTCTTTCATAGCCACACACATGCACACAAGTTCTAGTTTGATTTTATTTACCATGATGATGGATTTCCTCAGGTGTGTCCTTACCTTTAATTATAATTGCTTTTGTTTGTCTCTTAATAAATAAATGCAAACATAATGAATGAGAAATAAACTTAACACTAGGAAAAAAGTACATCTGAAGACCGTACCTATGACCACATCCACAGGCAGCTGTGCCAGTAAGCTCCCGATGGAGGTGAGCTCACCACGGCTGTCCAGCGCCCCCTGCTCCTTCAGATAGGTCACTGCTGTCTGGATACTGGCAGTCGGAGGTGGATCGATGAAGACAAAAGAAAGTGGATCTCCAAGGCACATACTCTTCATCTGAAAGGAAAACAAGGCCGTCAGTGATGAGGTGGAAATGGTAAATATGGAGTAAACGTAAACACCTGTTCTTCTGGTATTTGAGACAAGCACACAGGCACAGACACAGAGAGAGAGGGAGAGAGAGAGAGAAAGAGAGAGAACAAGAATAACATAGAGAGAGAGAGACAGAGTGAAAGAGGGAGATAGAGACTGAAAAAAAGAGACACTGACAGGTAAACAGATAGAGTTGTAGACACACAAACAAATCAAGACAAAAAGGGAGACAACCCCAGAGACAAACCGAAATACCTGGAGTATGAGGGAGTCCAGAGCCACTCTGTGGATTTCAGGGACAGGGTAAGGTGCAAAGGCGTCGTAGTCGGACTCGGCATAGAGACGGTAACACACTCCCGGACCCGTCCGCCCGGCTCGGCCCTTCCTCTGCTCCGAGCTGGCTCGGCTTATCCAGAACTCCTGCAGACGCTGCATCTTGGCCTTGGGATCAAAACTCATCTCTTTCACCTTTCCTGTAGGGGAACGCAACACCGTTACTGCAAATAACAATTCTTTAACCTTGACTTGAGCGCTATTGGGTCACATAGCGCTACATATTAAAGGGGATACTGAACACGCCTCAGCTGTCCTTTCGCTTAAGTAGGTCTTAGTCGCGGGCTAACAAGGGTTTTACAGCAGCCGATTCCAAACCGAGTCATTCCTGATATTAAATACAGTTATCTGCCTTGGCTCAGCAGCAAGGTTATCCTCAGTCATTCGGAGTTATCAGTGGGAACATCAAGTAAACCCAGAGCTCATTTTTTCGCAAGTGTGAAATAAGGTTAAGCTAATCCCGTTTAAGGACCCCAGGCTAAGATTTACCATGAGAAAGGCTTAGCGTCTCAGTTCCATACCAGAATCAACGACGAAGCGTGCGCCGTCGATGGTGACTGAGGTCTCTGCAATGTTTGTGGAGATGATGCACTTTCTCACCCCTGGGGGAGCAATGTCAAACACCTACAGAACAATATTATGCAGTTAGGAGAGGTGACTTACACCCTAACATATCAAATGGCAAAGCCATGTGGGTATTCTGATTAAGATTAGATGGGATTAATTTAGCCCCATAGAGAAATTATTCTGTGCGGCAGCAGAAAGAGTTAAAACAGTGAGACAAAGTAGATTTAACCAAATGCAAAGAGACAAAGAAGTATTGTGTCAACTATTAGGAGTATACTAGATACTATGATGAAAAACCCCATTAATGAAATAAAAAAAACAAGTAACAGGTAAAATGAATTCACACAGAAACACAGATGTTGCACCAGCAGCCGACCTGTATGAAACTGGAATTAGAAACATCTGGAAGTGAATGTAACATGAAACCTTATCCTGCTGGGCCAGCGAGAGGGTGCTGTGCAGCGGTAGGACTATCCAGCGACGGGTGTGGGTGGCGTATATCTGGCAAGCTTCCTGGATGGTGGATATCTCTGCCACGCCGCTGAGGAAGAGCAGCAGATCGCCCCGCTCTTCAGGTGGGTAGCGCTGGTCGATGCCCTGCAGGATCCGCAGATAAGGTCTCGGGTCCAGCTTCTCTGAACGCGAGGACTGCTCCTCAGGAGGAATGGGCTGATAGATCACCTGGAAGAGGAGGATATAATGTCTCTTATCCTATGTACAGGGAAATTACATTCATATTTGCCATTTTAAAAAAAAATTCTTAATTGCAGTGCATGGTATTCTCAAGTATGACATTTTCTATGCCAATAACGTTTATTTCTTTGCTTGATCGACTGACTGATTGGAAGAATAAGGACAACTCCCAAACTCTAAAAACCTAACTGAACTAGAAGCAACACTTTATGTGCCTCATTTGATGGCCCTCAATTAAGGCTTACATGGTTTCCCTGCCTGCCGCCCAATGACTGCTGGGATAGGCTCCAGCATCCCTGCGACCCTGAGAGCAGGATAAGTGGTTTGGATAATGGTTGGATGGATGGATGGTACACAGAGCAGCACTGGCAGCTGCATTGCTACACAAAAATGGGAACGCTAGATTTTATTTTCTATTGAAATTTCTGTTTGGCAGTTTGATTAAAGTATTTGGACACTAAAATAGCTGGAGACCCACTATTTGAGCAAAGTTTCTCTACTCCTTCCATCATAAAAGTTCATACTACACATCTAGCAAAACACAAGGCTCATTTGCATTTTATCAATCATCATCCTTCAGTCATCATCCTAATCATTGTCACTGACCTTCAAAATAAGATTTGAAGGTTGGTGTGGTTCCTTTCCACTCATGAAAAACAGCATTTTGGAGGAGATATACCACCTAATACATTTGTATTCTAGAGATTGATTTTTTTCCCATTTGCGAAATTTTGTCTCCTTTAGCACTAATCACTTCATTCACTCGGTAAATTCAATACTGCATTTTTATCGGATGCCGAAAGGGAAAACTCCAATCGAAAAACGAAGAAGACAGGCGTGGATTCATGCGATCCGTCGGGACGACGTGGTAAGACGAGCAAATATCAAACGTGAAGATTTGCGGAGAACATTTCATATCTGGTGTGTATCCGTTTCTTACACAAATCAGTATTGTGATTGAAAGTACGTAAATACATAACAGCTCTAAATACGATACTGTCCTAGTAGAGCAACTGCCAAACCAAAGTTTGAGTTGTTAATGCCTAGCCTTCCTCAAGTTTGATAGCGGTTCCATCAGCTTTCTTGTGCCATGATGTTTGAGGTCATAATTTGACTCCAGCCTCGATCTCATAACCGTACAAACAATTCAACTTTCTACTGGAGACACATGACAAAGGTAGAAATAAATAAAATCTTTGTTCAACTGGATTTAAACGTTCTCTTCCTTTTTCAGGGGAGAGATCAGATGATCCAGAGCACCCAGACTAGAATGCAAGTGTGTTTAAACACACAACTGCACAGAACAAAGTGACAGTTGAGAGGAAGATAAGAAGGCAGGCATAATACCAAGTAATACAAGCAAAAAGAGGGAAGTCTTCGCAAGCTTCAAACTAAAATGACAATGAACCTGACAGTCCCTTCAGTGATGTCACATTTTCTGAATTACCTCAGAGCTAAACTGAAACTTTAGTTCTGAGGTAACTCAGAATCTAAACTGCTTGTTTTTATCATCCTCATGATTTGTGCAACCGACAGCGCAACACCTGTGAGGCATTTCGTTTTGTTTTAAATCAATTTCTCTATGATGATCTCTTCAAAATGAGCGCAGTTAAGTTTACGAACACAAGACTCGTGGCTCGTTTTTGTCTCACAAGCTGCGCACACACGTTTGGCGCATGTAAATAAGGGAATACGTCTATTGATTGTCGTTTACTTTTACATGTGTTTACTTACGTTTTCATGCAACAAAAAAAAAATCATTGACGTCATGAAAAATTAAGGCCATATCGTTGATAGTTTTATTATTTTTGGTTAGGAAATAATTTGGGTATCGAGTTTTCCTCTTTTTATTTTTAATAATATCATTCAATACCTTCCATGTATTTTTTATGCTGTTTTTATTGTCCTCTAGTAATTTGCTGTAGTAATCCCTTTTGCTGCTTCTCATAATGTTTGCCAGTTTGTTTTTATGTTTTATATTTGTGTTCCGATTCTTTTGTTCTCTTCTTTAAAAAGTCTTTATATGACACATTTTTTCTTCTTACATGCGTTTAATTGCTATTTCTGATGGGGACATTTGATTGTTGATGTTTACCAACAATGCCCTGTGTGGTTTTTTTTGTTGTTTTTTTGCCTTTATTGACAGGATCATAGAAATATACAGGAAATATGGGACTGAGAGAGACAGAAGGGGACACTATCCAGGTTGGGCTCAAACCCAGGACCGACTGTAATCATGCCTGAGACTTTTTGTCTGGTTAAGCAAGTGGGACATCCTGTCTAATGGGTACTTTTATGTTGAGCACAGTGCTGAGGAAAAGTACTCACATGTGCAAACATATACCTATGATCTTGGTTATGATATGTCTGTGACACTGTACGTGGCACCGTGCAGCTAATTTGTAATTCAAATCTCCTACCACTCCCTATGGAAGATCTAAGACACATGAATGAAATGTATTTTTGGCTATGTTATAACTATTTAGTGCTCTGATGCCTGTTGGTGACACATGAATCTACCTGCAAACTGCTGACTCATGCAAGACACTTTTCAAAAAAGCACCTGCTAAATGAGACAATATAAAATTTAAATATACTTATCCAAAAATACAAAGGTTGAACTTGAATTTTAACTACATGTGTGTGTGTGTTGTCCACTTACCTGTATGGGAAAGAGCCTGCCTGGCACTTGCAGGACAGGTGCTTGGCTAAAATAGCTAGAGAAGAGTTTGATGTTGATGGTGGCAGACATGAGAATCAGGCGTAAGTCTGGACGGCTGGCCAGCAGAGAACGCAAAACGCCAAGCAGGAAGTCACAGTGCAGGTGCCGCTCGTGCACCTCATCCACAATGAGAGCCTGGTACTGAGCAAGGGCTCCATCCTGCTGGATTTGCCTTAGTAGTAGACCCTCTGTCAGAAAGAGCAGTTTGGTGGCAGGTGTGCGGGTTGTTTCGAAGCGGATCTGGTAGCCCACCTGTAAAATTAAAATCCACACTTTGAATTTTGTAACAGATATTAACATCCTTGAGTAGACTGGCCCTGTAGGAGGCAATCTAGACGAAAGGTACAAAAACATGTTGTCTTGCACACTCCAAAAGGCCCATCACATCATTTAGAAGAAAGTGGTCATTTAGACCCTCCAAATGAGAATTTTGGAGAGCTACCTATACATAGCCATAGTAAAAACAATGTAAAATGCATATGTTTTGGCAGTACAAAATTGAAATTGAAGAGACAACCGGCAAAACCTTTGGCAATAGCTCCTCCTCCTCATCATATTCTTCAAATATATTTCATAATTCCATTATAATTCAGTTACCCTCTTTCAATGTTGTATTCTGTAAATTGGGTAAACACAACATCCATTGCACATCTGTCGGTCTTGGGAGAGAGATCCCTCCTCTGTTGCCCCCCCCCTCCCCCCCGGGGCTTCTTCCTATTTTTTCTCCCTGTTAAAGGGTGTTTTTTTAAGGGAGTTGTTCCTTATCTGATGTGAGGATCTAAGGACAGGCTGTTGTGTTGCTGTAAAGCCTCCTGAGGCAAACTTGTAATTTGTGATATTGGGCTGTACAAATAAAACTGACTTGACTTGATTTGAGTCTTGATTTACAGGCACAAGAGACAAAGCCAAAGGAAGCTATTTTCACTCAAATAACGATCTCTGTTAAGATAAAATCCAGTTTACACTGCTGTAAGCTTCTGCATCTCCATTGCAGTAACTTTTACATTAAATCTGACACTACAGTGCAAGCTACAAAGAGCTCCTTTCTGGAGAGATCATGATTATGATTATATTCAAAAGTGGTCCAAGACTTACAGCCATTTTAGTTTGGGTATGTCACCCCCCCCCCACCCCATTGGACTGAGAAATCAAGTAGCATACTAAAGGTTAATCAAAATGTAAAAAACAGGTATTATTTACAGTCTAGACAGCTCACACAACACGAAGAGGCTTCATCTCATTGTGAGCGAGCGAATAAACGCAAACTACGGCAGTGATGTTTGGCACCCCTGGCGTTTGTTCAAAGTAACTGTAAAATGTCACGCACCTTTGAGCCATACTGGTTGAGGCTCTCGAAGCTCACCCTTTTGGCCAGGGATATGCAGGCGATGCGTCGGGGCTGCGTGCAGGCGATGTGGCTGAAGCCGGAGGAGAGAAGGTACTGCGGCACCTGGGTGGACTTCCCGCACCCCGTGTCTCCCGCCACTACCACGACTGGGTGCCGCCGCACAAGCTCCACGATCCGGTCCCGGTACTGGTAGATGGGTAGATTCTTCTGCTCCCGGCGCAGCTTGGCGAGTTTGCCGAAACTTTGCTTCTGGCAGAAGTCTAGGAAGTGCAAGAAAGCCAACCGACAATCCGCGATCTCCCGACTCCCCGGCCCGGATGAGCTCTGTCTGTGTTCGGACCTCCCGAGACGCTCCTCTATGTCCCTGGTGCACACAGATATATTGATCCGATACCGGGCGTCGTACTCTTTGGGGAGGCCGAGATCTACACCTGCAGGGTCCGTCTCTTTCCTTTCTTTACCATCGTCGCTTCGGCCGCTCCCGGCTCCCGACATCTCTTTTTTGGTCTTGAACCGCTGGAAACGTTCAAAGAAGGCCCAGAACTCCTTGTGCTCGGAACTGCCCGCTTGTACGTAGTCATGCTGGCGAAAGAAGACCTCGTCCAGCTGAGCGCGGCACCGTGCGCTGTCCCAGTCCCAACTCCCGGCGTCTCTCCTCCGGCCGGAATCCATACTCAGCCAAACCAAACCCAATTAACAACAGCCTCGGATAACTAGCGCTGTCGAATAGCTGTGGACAAAACGAGCTACATTGACCAGAGAAGCGGGAGAGCCAGACATCCGGCGCTAACTTCTGCAACAACCACAGCGCTAAATGGAGCTAGACGAACCCTAAACTGTCGTTTTATGTCAATGCGTCGGTGCCACCCGAGACGTTATCCCTCGAAATGTATGTGAACGGAAAACTCCGATGGAGTCTGAAACCAACATGACGTCGTTGTAATTTAAAAAGTATCGAGAGAAATGAAAACAGCCCAGCATGTTGCCAGAGGCGGAACAATAACACTGCGGGACCGTTTCCGGTCCGTCTACTAAAAGGTCTCGTAAAAACACAGGTTGTTGATGCTCTCAAAGGAAATTATCTTGATTGTTTATAATTGTACAGTCTTGATATATAATCTACTCATATAATTTCGTAATGTGTGTGTGTGTGTGGTGTTAGCGTGTGTGTGTGTTAGTTAGTGTAGATAGCGGGACCGAAAACTAAAGCACTTATGATCCTAATTCTTTTCGGAGGCGGTAGGTATTGTCTCAGAGGGAAAAATCCCAGAAAATTAAAATTATGCATAATTATGCATAAATATGCAAAATATGAAATTTTTCTAAAAATGGCTAAAAACCACTTTTCTCGGCATTTCAGATGATTCTGAGCATCTTTGATTTTTTCACCTATATAAAAAAAAATTTCTGGGACTTGGAAATGTTTTGGCATTATGCAAAATATATGCATTTTTGCAAAAATGCACTTATGATCCTCATTTTTTTTGGAGGTGGTATGTATTGTTCCAGAGAGGACCAGAAAAATAGCAGAAAATTAAAATAATTATAATAATTATGCATATTATTATGCAAAATATGCATTTTCTAAAAATGGCTAAAAACCACTTTTCTCGGCATTTCAGATGATTCTGAGCATTTGGGGGGAGGGAGTTGGAGTGGAGGGGGGGGTTTAGGGGCAGGGGGAAGGCGGTTAGCTGGCAGGATGAAGAGGAGGGAGATTTAGATGGGTGGATAACCAAACCGCTACATTGTAGCGGGGTTCTTCTAGTATATATATATATATATATATATATATATATATATACACTACCGTTCAAAAGTTTGGGATCACCCAAACAATTTTGTGTTTTCCATGAAAAGTCACACTTATTCACCACCATATGTTGTGAAATGAATAGAAAATAGAGTCAAGACATTGACAAGGTTAGAAATAATGATTTGTATTTGAAATAAGATTTTTTTACATCAAACTTTGCTTTCGTCAAAGAATCCTCCATTTGCAGCAATTACAGCATTGCAGACCTTTGGCATTCTAGCTGTTAATTTGTTGAGGTAATCTGGAGAAATTGCACCCCACGCTTCCAGAAGCAGCTCCAACAAGTTGGATTGGTTGGATGGGCACTTCTTGCGTACCATACGGTCAAGCTGCTCCCACAACAGCTCAATGGGGTTCAGATCTGGTGACTGCGCTGGCTACTCCATTACCGATAGAATACCAGCTGCCTGCCTCTGCTCTAAATAGTTCTTGCACAATTTGGAGGTGTGTTTAGGGTCATTGTCCTGTTGTAGGATGAAATTGGCTCCAATCAAGCGCTGTCCACTGGGTATGGCATGGCGTTGCAAAATGGAGTGATAGCCTTCCTTATTCAGAATCCCTTTTACCCTGTACAAATCTCCCACCTTACCAGCACCAAAGCAACCCCAGACCATCACATTACCTCCACCATGCTTAACAGATGGCGTCAGGCATTCTTCCAGCATCTTTTCATTTGTTCTGCGTCTCACAAACGTTCTTCTTTGTGATCCAAACACCTCAAACTTGGATTCATCCGTCCACAACACTTTTTCCAGTCTTCCTCTGTCCAATGTCTGTGTTCTTTTGCCCATCTTAATCTTTTTCTTTTATTGGTCAGTCTCAGATATGGCTTTTTCTTTGCCACTCTGCCCTGAAGCCCAGAATCCCGCAGCCGCCTCTTCACTGTAGATGTTGACACTGGTGTTTTGCGGGTACTATTTAATGAAGATGCCAGTTGGGGACCTGTGAGGCGTCTGTTTCTCAAACTAGAGACTCTAATGTACTTATCTTCTTGCTCAGTTGTGCAACGCGGCCTCCCACTTCTTTTTCTACTCTGGTTAGAGCCTGTTTGTGCTGTCCTCTGAAGGGAGTAGTACACACCGGTGTAGGAAATCTTCAATTTCTTAGCAATTTCTCGCATGGAATAGCCTTCATTTCTAAGAACAAGAATAGACTGTCGAGTTTCAGATGAAAGTTCTCTTTTTCTGGCCATTTTGAGCGTTTAATTGACCCCACAAATGTGATGCTCCAGAAACTCAATCTGCTCAAAGGAAGGTCAGTTTTGTAGCTTCTGTAACGAGCTAAACTGTTTTCGGATGTGTGAACATGATTGCACAAGGGTTTTCTAATCATCAATTAGCCTTCTGAGCCAATGAGCAAACACATTGTACCATTAGAACACTGGAGTGATAGTTGCTTGAAATGGGCCTCCATACACCTATGTAGATATTGCACCAAAAAACAGACATTTGCAGCTAGAATAGTCATTTACCACATTAGCAATGTATAGAGTGTATTTCTTTAAAGTTAAGACTAGTTTAAAGTTATCTTCATTGAACAGTACAGTGCTTTTCCTTCAAAAATATGGACATTTCAATGTGATCCCAAACTTTTGAACGGTAGTGTATATATATATATAAAGGTATATATAAAGGTATATATATATAAAGGTATATATATACATATAAAGGTATATATATATATATATAAAGGTATATATAAAGGTTTGATTTATAACATACTTGCAAAAAATTGGTCAACGTTTTAGTTTTCACTATCCACTGATAGACAACAAGGAAAATATTTATTAGTCAACTTTAAGTCAGTGTTTTGCAATAAAATGAAAATTTAAAATTTCCTATGTTGAAATGAACCTCTAACTGTGGTGGCACAATCGTTCACCCTTTTGCTGGACCAGGTCACCCTTGTAATTCTCAATTCTTCTTTTAGGTGGATGCCTTTCTGAGACTGATTTGAATGACATCGTTTTCCACCACAGATACGCTCTTCGTCCAATAAAAATGTCTGGAAGAAAAGAATGTATTTGTCTTAGAGATTGCCGGAGACTGACAGTACTAATGGCAGATTGTTACAGTGGACATAGTTACCCTGTAGAAATAGGAAGTTTGGTCAGCTTTATATAGCTGATTTTAACTCTACTTTTCATCCACTGGAAGTACAATACACGTTGAGAATAAAATTTCAGTGACATAGTCTTGAAGTCTTCAAGGTGGTCCACAGACATCACGAAGCGGTAAACCTTGTTTGGCTGAAACTCAACCATGGAAGCACTGCAGGGATGTAATTATAGATATATTTAACAAAAGAACCTCGAAAAATACATTTACTACTTAATAAACAATCAGATTATCCATCACCTTGACACCAGAATGACTGGTGTTTTGCGTACAGCTCCCTTTAGCCGAATAAATAACTGTGCCTGCAGTGAGGTGTTTCCTTCAAGACGCATCTCGAGAAGAAATGGATAGACTAAAAACAGACAAAAACTGCAGTCAGATATAACCATGCAAAGACATTCCTCCCTTGTAAACCAAGAAACAAACGTGTCTGTGTCCTGACCACAGTATGGGGCAGTTTCTGATATGTCCAGGACGGCTTTGACTTGCTTGAAGGGGAAAGGACGTTGTGGAGGAAACCAGCTGATGTCATAACCTGTGTGAGAGAAGATGAAATTCTCTCTGTCCTTTACATGCATATCAGACCGCACAGTAAAAATAATGCCAGACTAGTCAACCTGTCATATGTTTAGCATAATATTTTCTTTTCGCTCTAAATCAAGTGAACAAGTCTGCCATTGGGTCAACATAATTTTAAGTGTTTCCATGCAGTTTCTCGAGGATTTTCTCCAACTGAGTGATAATATCTTGCATACAACAGAGGAAACCCAACTGGCATCAATAAAGAATTTTGCTTGACCCATTAAAATCATTGAAAAAAAGTTGATTTGCAATAGAAGAAAGTGCACGTATCACCCTTCAATGGCAGCCTCTTCCATTTGTTTTAAGAAATATAAGATTTTAACGTTCAACTTCAGATTCTGCAAATGGTTAAAATGGACACTTTATTGTTTTGCAGTGTATATGATTATGCATTGGTAACAAACGAATGAATAATTATTTGTTTTTTTTCCTCTCTCACCCAGTCGTGGGCAGACTTTGAGTTCAGAGATGTGACAATGTGTGCAAAGGCCATTTTTAAAATCAGACATGTTGTCACAGGGGAAGGCGCTGAGCAAGCATGGACCCTGGATGGAGCTGATAAAAATCTTGATGGCACGGTGATGACTGCAGAGCAAGTACTGATCACCTATAACAATACAAAAACAAGTAGATTAGTCTGTCTGGGCTTATGCTACTGGTGTATTCAGCTAATTTCACATTACATTACCTCATGTACTTACTATGCATGAGAGCTTGAGGGCAACCAGGAAGTTGATGTCCTTTACCTACGTAGAAATCTATATGGCCCACTGGTCTGGAAAACCCCAAGGCAGCCACAGGCTCATTGGCTACAGAGGCAAGTTAAGACAAGAAATCAAGATTATTTCCCTTATCTTTCTGCATATCTATCTCCTCTACAACTATATATATATATATATATATATATAGTTGTACAGGAATATTTCCTCACAGGGCTCAAAGGTCGCCTGGGGTCAGAGGTGCTGTTCAGAACTCTGGGCTGCTCACACTGGCGCATCTGATTTAGTACACCTGCTGGTCCAAAGGGCCCCTTATTATTGATGGCAGTGGCTCAGGGACCCCCCTTACCAATACTGGTTTTGGTTTTCTATTCTGCCAGGTAGATAATTTCATTTTTGCCTGCTGTTCCAGATCTAAAAACTCACCGATTTAATGGCTGGAACACAGGACGTAACAAGTGAATGTAAATAACTACCTGGCAGAATAGGAAACCAGCAGTACCAGTAGAACATGAGGATTGTTGGGCACTTACAGTACTTAGTCTTTCTCCTCCATTGCCTCACCCCATCCACAGTTCAGGGTTCCCTGCTTTTTCACAGCAGCCTGCAACTTCAGGTTAATTGATTCAAATAGGAGGCAAACAGATTTTAACAGCGGAAGATTTTACCATTGAAGTTTGTATGGACCACATCCACATACTGTGCGTCAGTATAATTCAAAGACACGTCCTCGTCTGTCTCTGAAAAGATTGGGCCAAATGGATCCAGACCTAAAGGGAAAAAAATGTTGTTATGGTAGTTGTTTATATTTATAATTTATATTTAAAATATACCCAATTTCCCCTCGGGGATGAATAAAGTATTCTGATTCTGATTATACTGAAACCCATACATGCAGTAAAGTACTTTTCCCGAACTGCACAATCTGCTTTCCGTTGTAATAAAGCTCTGCACTTTCAATCTGGTTTTGCTTCATATAAAATGAACTGAATTGACAACAGGTAGCAAGAAGCCCACCTGTGATTCTTCCAATGGCCCCATGCAGGCGGCGTCCAGCGACACCAGCAACGTGGGCTCCCACTCCAAATCCAATTATGTGGAACAAGTCTGTAGAAGAACCTCGTTTCTGGTGGGGGGGGGGGGGGGGGAGTACCAGACTTCATTTCCGAGACAATCTCACCGATGTACTTTATCTTGTTTTAAGTCTCATAATGTTTATCTCCAGATTCTGCCAGCAAAATGTTCTCAAGTCAAGTTAAGTCAATTTTATTTGTATAACCCAATATCACAAATTACAAATGTGCCTCAAGGGGCTTTACAGTAACACAACATCCAGATAATATTGGCAGATAATATTGCTTGGTTCAAGAAAGTGTACTTGTTGCATGATTATAAGACTTGTTATAAGGAATTTTCACCAAATCTACTAGTACTACTATTACTACTACCACTACTACTACTATTACTACTACTACTACTACTATTACTACTACCACCACCACTACTACTACTACTACTACTACTACTACTATTACTACTATTACTACTACTATTACTACTACTATTACTATTACTACTACTACTACTATTACTACTACTACTATTACTACTACTACCACAACTACTACTACTATTACTACTACTATTACTACTACTACTACTATTACTACTACTACCACCACTACTACTACTACTATTACTACTACTATTACTACTACTACTACTATTACTACTACTACTACTACCACTACTACTACTACTACTACTACCACCACCACTACTACTACTACTACTACTTTCAGCTGTTCCCGTTAGGGGGCGCCACAGTGGATCATCCGTTTCCATCTCTTCCTGTCCTCTGCATCTTTCTCTGTCACACCAGCCACCTGCATGTCCTCCCTCACCACATCCATAAACCTCCTCTTTGGCCTTCCTCTTCTCCTCTTCCCTGGCAGCTCCATATTCAGCATCCTTCTCCCAATATACCTGTTAAAGTGAGTTGTTTCCTTCTACTAATAAAACTTTACATCTCGTTTCAACCCCACTGGGCTATAAACTTTAATAATAACTTCGGCACGTAAGGTTATACATCACGCTCGGTCCGTTATTCAAGGTGCAACAACATAAACAACCTCTGTGGAAACAAGGAACTAAACAATGGTTCCTAACAATAGTTCCTATTGTTACAATACCCAGCATCTCCCCTCCAAACCATGTCCAAACCATCTCAGTCTTGTCTCTCTTGCTTTGTCTCCAAACCGTCCAACCTGAGTGGTCCCTCTAATATACTCGTTCCTAATCCTGTCCTTCTTTGTTACTCCCAGTGAAAATCTCAGCATCTTCATCTCTGCCACCTCCAGCTCCACCTCCTGTCTTTTCATCAGTGCCACTGTCTCCAAACCATATAACATAGCTGGTCTCACTACCATCCTGTAAAGCTTCCCTTTAACTCTTGCTGGTACCCTTCTGTCACAAATCACTCCTGACACTCTTCTCCACCCACTCCACCCTGCCTGCACTCTCTTCTTCACCTCTCTTCTGCACTCCTCATTACTTTGGACGGTTGACCCCAAGTATTTAAACTCATCCACCTTCGTCACCTCCACTCCTTGCATCCTCACCATTCCACTGTCCTCCCTCTCATTCACACATAGGTATTCTGTCTTACTGACTTTCATTCCTCTTCTCTCCAGTGCATACCTCCACCTCTCTCCTCCACCTGCACCCTACTCTCGCTACAGATCACAATGTCCTCCGTGAACATCATCGTCCACGGAGACTCCTGCCTGATCTCGTCCGTCAGCCCGTCCATCACCATTGCAAACAAGAAAGGGCTCAGAGCCGATCCTTGACGTAATCCCACCTCCACCTTGAACCCATCTGTCATTCCAAATCCTGGACGTCGTGTCCTCCGGGCTAAAGAGGAAAAGGACCATCCAGATTCTTATCAGCGCAAAGTTCAAAAGCCAGCATCTGTGATGGTATGGGAGGTGTGTCAGTGCCCATGGCATCATGGGTTCACTTCAAATTGAATTGATATTGCCTCCCTGAAAATACTGTGTTTCATTGTTTTAATGCTTTTACAGTTGCTTTATTTGACAATGTGGTTGCTACCCAATTCCCCCCCCCCCCCGGGATGAATAAAGCGTTCTGATTCTGATATAGAAATGTCCCGGAGAACAGCTTTGTGAATGTATACTTAGCTATAGTGTACCTGTAATATCAATATGGAAGCAAACAACCACATGTGCAAGTAACTGGAATCAGAAGTATGTTGTTCATATATTTTGTTGCGGTTTTAAAGAGAAAGGATGCAGCGAGAAAGCTGGATAAACAAGGAAGCTAAGTGAAGGACCTAAACTTATCCAAGCCTCAAGTCTTTACTGGATCAACCATGTTAACGATCTGTCTAGTCTGGCACTGGCACGTTAGATGGGGGCAGAATAACTTTGCTGACACAGGCGATAACATCTGCCAGCGGGATACCAACATTTCACTGGCAGGATCTTAAAATAAGCATTGTGAGACCTAAAGCAAGACGAAATACCTTGATAAGCTGGTTTTGCAGTATGAAAAAAAAGATTAGCCCTACCCTGACCAAGATATGAACATTTCAAGACCTTACTGACATCAGTAAAACACTTGAGTGTTGAGTCCAAGCAGCAGTGTACGTATAATCTGTTTTGCAGCCTACACGTCGGAGTCGACTCTTCTTGTTTAAAACCATCACGCCTGCAGACTAGTCAAGCTAGTAGCAGACTGGCAGTACATCCGCTACACATATCTGACTGAAATCTACACTAGACACGTGTGCGTCTGTATGTGTGTGCGCAGTGTTAACTCACCAGTAGAGCCTGAATGGCTTGTGCCAGCCTCTCGCCGACCTGCCGGGCCCCTCCCCTCATCTCCTGCTGCGGCGGCACCAGCCAGTCGGCTCCCAACACGTTTTTGGGCCCTGCCAGCAGCAGCTCCTGCGCCATGTCTCTCACCCAGTCCGGCTGAACGGAGACGGGTCTCCGGCCCGGCACGATGACCACCGTTGGGTGGCGACGGTCCCAGGAAGATCCTGGGAGGTCGCGTGTCACGTCGAAGGCCGAACCACAGCGGCCCCCTCCCCGCGAAAACATCAAGAGCTCCAACCGGGGAGAAGGTGGAGGGCTAGAGAGAAAATCCCTGCACCGAACCAGCCCACCTAGGCGGTAGAGACATCTTGTTTTTCCCCCTCACAAGGCAGCTCAGTACAAAAGCGTGTGTTTCTGTGTGTGTATGTTACCTACACAAGTGTACAACAACCGCTAGCGACACAGATTTAAAGGGAGGATGGTTTCTTAAACGTACCCATTGCAGGGTCACACGCCAGACAGAACCCCGTCAGCATCTGGACCCATAGAGAGCACAGGATCCCGACAGCTTTGCAGACTCCAGCAGTCCCCGTCTGACGTCGTTGTCCGTCCATCACCCTACCTACAATGCAAATCTCCTGCCGGAGCCGTTTGTCTTAAAGCACGGGGGCACGGCCCTGGGTGGAGGTGGAGACTTCAGTCATTTGCATAGCAAATCCAGCACAGGCCAGCTCTGCCACGGATTAAAGTATAAAATGATGTGAAGTTGGGCGGCTCGGCGGTGCAGTGGTTAGCGCGGTGGCCTCACAGCAAGAGGGTCCTGGGTCCGAGTCCCGGGGTAGTCCAACCTCGGGGGTCGTCCTCTGTGTGGAGTTTGCATGTTCTCCCCGTGTCGGCGTGGGTTTCCTCCGGGTGCTCCGGTTTCCTCCCACAGTCCAAAGACATGCGGGTCAGGGGAATCGGCTGTACTAAACTGTCCCTAGGTGTGTTTATGTCGACCCTGTGAGGGCCCGACAGCCTGTCCAGGGTGTCTCCCCACCCGCCGCCCAGTGACTGCTGGGATAGGCTCCTGCGACCCTGAGAGCAGGATGAGCGGTTTGGATAATGGACGGATGGGTGGATGATGTGAAGTTGGTGTAGTAGCGTAGACGTCAAGAGCCAGCAAAGCCCAACAACGATGCATTAAATGTGAGTTATCACCATCCATCCATCCATTATCCGAACCGCTTATCCTGCTCTCAGGGTCGCGGGGATGCTGGAGCCTATCCCAGCAGTCATTGGGTGGCAGGCGGGGAGACACCCTGGACAGGCCGCCAGGCCATCACACGGGGCCGACACACATACACACACACACATTCACACCTAGAGACAATGTAGTACGGCTGATTCACCTGACCTACAGGTCTTTGGACTGTGGGAGGAAACCGGAGCCCCCAGAGGAAACCCACGCAGACATGGGGAGAACATGCAAACTCCACACAGAGGACGACCCGGGACGACCCACCAAGCTTGGACTACCCCGGGGCTCGAACCCAGCACCTTCTTGCTGTGAGGCGACCGCGCCAACCACCGCGCCACCGTGCCGTGAGTTATTACATCGAATCAAAATAAGCGCACAAGATCTGATTGGACCTCAGCATCATTTTATTTAAAAACGCACCTTATAAAACATAAATTTACACAGCAGATTGGAGAGAGCACACAATATACAGCCGACGTCATGGCCGGTCGAGCGCGAGAGTCGAATCGGCGTGTGGGAGACGTGAAAGATCAAAACGGAAACACCCCCCCCCCCCATGATGAACCAGTGATTTTACTTTGTGTTGTGCGCAGATATAAAAGACTTCCACATCTGCTAACGAAATGCCAGCCCTGGAGAATAACCGAGGACGTCCTGAAAATAAACACTCGTGTCACCGTTCATGGGGGCTGAGGAGCCGTTTGCCATCAGCTCAGTTAATATTTGAACCTGCAAACTAAATGCAGACGACGCCGAAACATGGGAGGCAAGAAGGACCAGCTTGTTGTCATGTTTTCTTTTTCCCCTTTATAAATTAAAAGACAGTACGATGAAAATGGCACATAATTCACATTAAGGCGGAAGGTCAGCAGGATCTGTGATGTCACTGCTGGACAGTAGCGTGGAGGAAAACAAAAAACAATCTTGCACAAAGCGCATTTCATTCTCATTGTTTGTAACAATATTCCTAATAAACCAGTCTAGAATGTGCTACACACAACTCGGCACACAAAGACAGCTAAAAACCACAACAAAATCATTCATTTACAAGAACAACAAATATTTCGGCCAGAATTTAAAAAAAAAGAAGAAAAGAAGTCGTCCTCGCAAAACTGCATGGGACATAAAATATGTCGCAATTGCTCTTGAAGCCAACAGTCAGTCCACTGTCCATGCAGGTCGCAGAAGGGGAGTAGTCCGGGTCTTGCCTCGCCATCAAGGGGGGGGGGGGGGGGGGAGATGAGCGGGCGATAAATGAATAACAATCTTCGCTGCGGGTCCCGTTACGGGATTTCCACGTCACGCCGTGCTGTGAAGACCGTTTCCTCCCCCCGTCTACACGCCCGTCTTTTCCTTGATCCAGCCACGAAACATGGTGACCGTCGAGTAGATGCCGGGCTTGTTTCTGCGAGCGCAGCCGTCACCCCAGCTGACCACGCCGGCCAGGAACATACGCCCGCCGCTAGACGGGCTGGACAGAGGACCGCCAGAGTCCCCCTACAACAGACACGTGAGACAGGGACGCAGGTTTGTTAGGATGCACGGTGTCACGGTGTCCTCTCATACCCACGATCACTCACTTTTACTTAAACGCGCGCACACACATTCCTTTGTGATGAGTTTGGACATCATTTTATTTACATCTATGCCCTTTGTTGGTTGGTTCAGCGTCTGTTATGTTTAAAAATCTTTTATTCAAAACGGCACCGGATAATTTTTTTTGGTTTTCGGCAACGTGTTTTACATCCCTCTCACAAAGCCAACCAAGGGGGCTTTTGACATTTTTTTTCCTTCATAGCGTAGCAACAAGTTACACTATTGGGACACACCTCTCAATCATTGAATTCAGGTGTTTCATTCAGACCCATTGCCACAGGGGTAGAAAACCCAGCAGCTAGCCACGCAGTCTGCATTTACAGACATTTGTGAAAGAATGGGTCGTCCCGAAGAGCTCAGTGAATTCAAGCGTGGTACTGTCACAGGATGCCACCTTTGCAATAAGTCAGTTCATGAAATTTCTTCTCTGCTGGATGTTCCACGGTCAACTGTGAGTGGTATTATTGAAAAGTGGAAGCGTTTAGGAACAACAGCAACTCAGCCACAAAGTGGCAGACCACGTAAAGTCACAACACAGCGGCGTCAACGAGTGCCGAGGCGCATAGTGTGTAAAAGTCACCAACGCTCTGTTGACTCAATAACTGCAGAGTCCCAAACTTCCTGTGGCATCAACATCAGCACAAAAACTGTGTGCCAGGAGCTTCATGGAATGGGTTTCCATGGCCAAGCAGCTGCATGCAAGCCTTACGTCACCAAGCACAATGCCAAGCGCGGGATGGTGTGGTGTAAAGCACGCTGCCACTGGACTCTGGGGCAGTGGAAACGTGTTCTGTGGAGTCACGAATCATGCATCTCTGTCTGGCAGTCTGATGGACGAGTCTGGGTTTGGTGGATGCCAGGAGAACGTTACCTGCCTGACTGCATTGTCACTAGATTTTGGAACATGCCCCAAGACCATTGTTCCTCCTCCAGCAAACTTTACAGTTGGCACTACGCATCCATGCAGGTAGCGTTCTCCTGGCATCCTCCAAACCCAGATTGATCTGTCAGACTGCCAGACAGTGAAGCGTGATTCATCACTCCAGAGAATGTGTTTTTTCCACTGTTCCAGAGTCCAATGGCGGTGTGTTTTACACCACTCCAGCCAACACGTGGCATTACACACGGTGATCTTAGGCTTGGGTGCGGCTGCTCAGCCATGGAAACCCATTTCATGAAACTCCTGATGAACAGTTCTTCTGCTGACACTGCTTCCAGAGGCAGTTTGGAACCCAGTAGTGAGTGTTGCAACCGAGGACAGGCAGATTTTTACGTGCTACACTTCAGCACTTGGCGGTCCTGTTCTGTGAGCTTGTGTGGCCTACCACGTCACAGCTGAGCTGTTGCTGCTCCAAGACGTTTCCACTTCACAATAACAGACAGATGTTGCAGGGAAGACATCTGACCAACTGACTTTTTTGAAAGGTGGCATCCTATGACAGTGCCACGTTCAAAGTCACTGAGCGCATCAGTATGACCCCTTCTACTGCCAATGTTTGTCTGTGGCGACTGCATGGCTGTATGCATTATTTCATGCATCCGTTAGCAATGGATGTGGCTGCAATAGCCGAACACACTTAGAAGGGGTATCCACATACTTTTGACCGTCTAGTGTATGTTAAAGCAAAGTTTACTGGTGCCACTTTAGAAGCAGCTCGGTATAACAGGCGGAAGGGGGACATGGTAGCCAGCTTCTGTCCAAATAAGAACTTTTGAAAAGTAGAAAAACTGTAATTAAGTGCAATTCTTTTAGCTGGTTTTGAACCAATAAACAGCTTCCTCATCACATGTCACAAGAGTACCTCATCAAAATCATTCAGGAGAAAAATGCCTATTTCTGGCACGAGAGATATTTGAAACTTGTATTTTCATCATTCTTTATCTCAGTCTTTTTTTTCTGTTGTTTGTGCATCATTCACAACTTCAAATTTCTCCATTGAAAAACAGCATGATGGAAACACAGGTTGCCATGTGTTCTTCGTAGTACCTGACAGGCATCCACCCCTCCGCTCAGCACACCAGCGCACATCATCCGGGATGTGAGCTGACCTCCCATCAGTCGGTTGCACACGGTGCTGTTGATGATACGGACTTGAGCCTTTTGCAGCACGTTTGCACCGTATCCTGGATCACACATGCAAAACAGACATCATCAGATCTATGTAGCGCTTTGTCTAACACGATGCTATCATGGCGGGAGTCTACCTTCTTGTAGTGTCTACCCAGTTGATGTTACGTTATGCTAAACCACACTATACTAATACTCAGTGGTGGAAAGAGTATTCAACTCCTTTACTTAAGTAAAAGTAACAATACAACAGTTTAAGAATACTCCATTAATAGTAAAAGTCCTCCATTCAAAACGTCACTTTTTTGGGGGGGGATCCCCCCCTTTTCTCCTCAATTGTACTTGGCCAATTACCGGATTTTCTGAGCCGTCCCAGTCTCTGCTCCACCCTCTTTGCTGATCCGAGGAGGGCTGCAGGCTACCACAAGACTCCTCCGATACATGTGGAGTCGCCAGCCACTGCTTTTCACCCGACACTGAGGAGTTTCACCAGGGGGAAGTAGCACGTGGGAGGATCACGCTATTTCCCCCAGTTCCCCCCCCTCCCGGAACAGGTGCCCCGACTGACCAGAGGAGGTGCTAGTGCAGCGACCAGGACACATACCCACATCTGGTTTTCCACCCGCAGACATGGCCAATTGTGTCTGTAGGGACGCCCAACAAAGCCGGAAGTAACAGGATTCAAACGTGCTTTGAAACGTTCTTTGATTGGACAATTTTGCCGACAGCATGACTTTGCAGGGTCTTACATTGTCAGGGCTGCCATCTTAACCTTTCAAACTCATATTGTAAACAGAGAGAGTGAACCGTCTCCACTATTTCAGACTCGATCTGGTTTAGTTGCTCTTTCAACCAAACAGTGATTTGCCAGTGTAAAGAACACAAAGTCTTGTGGTTGTTTGCGCTCACCTCCCTCGCGGGTGGCACCCCATCCTGTGATCCACACCGAGTTGCCCGTAGGGAATACATGTTGTGGGGAGGGCATGCAGATGGGCCTGATGTAGTCGCTGTAGGTGACCGGGCTGTCCAGCTCCATTAGGGCGATGTCATTGTCAAAGTTGAAGTCATTGTAATACGGGTGAGGTATGATCTGCCTCAGGTTCCTCTTCACGATGCTGTTTTTGACCTGCCTCTGGACATGGAGACCCAGATACGCCTCCCATATGCCGGGCTGGGAGTACCTGAGGGTGACAATCGCACACAAAGACGACCTTGAAGTTCAATTCTGTGTGCATGGGAATCATCAAGAGGCTCTAGAGCACATGACCATATCTTTTTTTTTTTTTTGGGTGGTACATTACATTACAGTCATTTAGCCGACACTTTTATCCAAAGCGACTTACCAATAAGTGCATTTAACACAGGAAATCAGGAGAACTACTGGTCATCAGAGGTCATAAGTGCATCTAAACAAGCATTTAAGAGCAAAACCAGTGCTAAAGTAAAAGCACAAGAAAGAGATTTTTTTTTAAATGAGTGAATACAGCAAGTGCTAAGAGCAAGTAGCAGGGTAGTAATTCTTGAAGAGGTGAGTTTTCAACCTGCGCCAAAAGATGGGCAGCGACTCGGCTGTCCTGACCTCAGTGGGGAGTTCATTCCACCACCGTGGGGCCAGGACAGAACAGAGCCGGGACCGGGTCGATCGGCAGCAGGGGCCTCTGAGCGACGGGGCAACCAGGAGTCCCAAGGCAGCAGAGCGAAGTGGTCGGGCGGGGGTGTAGGGCTTGACCATGGCCTGGAGATAGGAAGGAGCTGTTCCTTTCACTGCCCTGTAGGGTAGCACCAGAGTCTTAAACCGGATGCGAGCAGCTACTGGGAGCCAGTGTAGGGACATGAGGAGGGGAGTTGTGTGGGAGAACTCTGGTTAAAGACAGCACGTTAGAAAGTTTTGGATAGAAAGGGTAGACGGGAAACTGGTCTGTAGTTTTTGACGTCAGAGGAGTTAAGTGATGGTTTCTTGAGAAGGGGGGTGACTCTAGCAGTCTTGAAGGCAGATGGAAAGCATCCTGCCTGGAGAAAGGTGTTGATAAAGTGGGTTAGATAAGGAAGGAGTTCAGGTGCTATAGACTGAAGAAGAGGGGAGGGGACCGGGTCAAGGGAGCATGTGGTGGGGCAACTGGATGCGATGAGGTTTAGAACCTCGTCGGGGGAGAGGGGAGCGAGGGTGCAGAGGGTGGGATAGTGCAAGCAGCGCTAACCAGGTGGTGAGAAAAGGAGGATATGATGTCGTTTACCTTCTTGTCAAAGAAGTTAGCGAAGTCATCAGGGAGAAGGGGGGGAGTAGGAGGAGGAGGTGGGGGTTGAAGAAGTGTAGAGAAGGTTTCAAAGAGTTTCTTAGGGTTAGAGGCAGAGGATAGGATAGGATTTTAGAGCGATAGAAGGCAGCCTTAGCAGCAGAAAGGGAGGAGGAGAAAGTGGAAAGAAGAGACTGGAAGTTGAGAAGGTCCTCTGGGAGTTTGCCTTTTCTCCATTTGCGCTCTGCCACTCTCAGGCGTACGTACGTACTGAGTACGTACTGAGTCGATCAGCCAAGGGGCAGGTGGAGTTGGGTGTGCAGGCCTGGAGGTGAGGGGACAGAGATTGTCCAGAGAAGAAGAGAGGGTAGAGAGAAGAAGATCAGTAGCAGTGTCAGGGGGTAGGAGAGAGAAAGATTCAGGTGTAGGGAGGATAGAGGTAACAGAGGAAGAAAGATCAGTGGCGGAGAGAGAGAGGAGGTGTCTACGGGTGGAAACCATGTGGGTAGGGGGCGGGGCTGAGGGGGGTGAAGAGAGGGAGAGAGAGTAGGACATGAAATAGTGGTCAGAGAGCTGGAGGGGAGTAACAGAGAGATTGGAAATAGGACAGTGTCTAGTAAAGATAAGGTCCAGCTGGTTGCCGGCCTTGTGGGTAGCAGGAGAGGGTGAGAGGTGAAGGTCAAAGGAGGAGAGGAAAGAGAGAAGAGGATCTAGCTTGTTAGTGTGGATGTTGAAGTCACCGAGAAGGACAAGTGCAGAGTCATCATCAGGGAAGTGTGAGACAAGTGTATCAAGCTCTTCCAGAAAGTCACCAAGGGGGCCTGGTGGGCGGTACACAACCACAATGGTGAGTCTGACTGGATAAGAGACAGTAACAGCATGAAATTCAAAAGAGGGCGGAGAAAATTGTGGAATGGAAACAAGAGCGTATTTCCATTTCGGGGAGATTAGCAGGCCAGTACCACCACCCTGCCTCCCAGCTCTGGGAGTGTGAAAAAAAGAGTACACATCAGACAGAGCTGCGGGTGTGGTAGCGTTTTCTGGCATGATCCAGGTCTCAGTTTGAGCAAGTTGAGGGAGAGCAAGAATGCGTAGCCTGAGATAAACTCAGCTTTCGGCACCGCAGACTGGCAATTCCAGAGCCCTCCCATCACCACTTGCTCAACGTGAGTGGAGAGAGTGGGATAGATGAGATTGGTAGGGTCACAGCACCTAGGAGTGACCCAATGTCTATGTCTGCCCCGGGAAGAGGAAAGGACAGGAATGCAAAGGAAACACATAGTCTATACTAGGTACACAAGACACAGATGACTGACCGGATCTAAAAAGAGCAGTCTGTGCTTGACGAAGTCTTGGCTGGAAAAAGTCGTGCTTGCCTTTGTTCACTCTAGTCTTCGTTCAACCTAGGCTTGTTTGCCTGGAAGCTAATGCTTCCAAGTAGCAGCAGTGATTTAAAGAACACTGATAGCTAATTGTCTGCCAGGAGTGCAGGCCACACCCTGGCCACTTAACACCCAATTGGCCAAAGAGGTACACTGAAAATAGGCTTATTGCCCAGAAACTGGTCACTTATGTAAAACTCTTATCAAAACTCACACAATACTATTAAAACTGCAAATAGCAAGTTACCAAGGAATATATTTATAAGCTAAAAGGATAACTAAGTCAAAACAGCTAGGCAACAAGAAATATCTAAGGGCACACTAGGTGAAAAAAACAGCTACAGCTAGATTAAGTAAATAAGAAAAGTAGGTTAATAGAATAAGACAGCTACAGCTAGAATAAGATCCCACTAGGAACCAGCAGCAGATGTATAGAGAAAAGGACTAATACTCAAGCAGCTGGAATAAGACTAATAGCAACTAATAGTACAGTCAAAACCGTTAATAGTGATTGTGGTTATAGTGATCAAAGGTCAGAATCAAGGAAATCTAATGTAGAATGTTTTTCATGGAATCTCATTATATTGAATGGCCCCATCTTCACTCTGAAATCCAAAGATCTGTCCCCAAAGACCTTTGGTTGTTAATCTTTGTTAAGGCCCACGGTGAGAATTTAAAATTTTTGGAAAGATTTTTCTCTCTCGTCTAATGGGAGATAAAATGCCCCCGAGCCCATCATAACCAATCGATGTATTGATCTACATTTAAAGCCAACTCTACAAACAGATTCACTTTGATTCACTGTGGACAAGAGCATCTACCAGATATCTAACAGAAATATGAAAACTTAATGATCACGTGTCATCCAAAAGAGAAACTGCTAAACAGTGATCACTTAATTTCACTCCTGTCTAGCTTATTCATTTTGAGAGGCTTTGTGTATGGGGGGGGGGGGGGGGTCCATATATGCTTCTATGTTTATTGTGAAAAACAAAAACAGGTTCTAGTTTCCAGTGTAAATAAGGTCACAGAGTCTCATGTTGTAGGTCCACGGTTCACAGGCGGACTAAGATCATTTAAGGTGCTAAAACATAAACTGTAGTGACAGTTTTACACTCAATACTGGATAGGGAATGGACAGGGTTGTCAACTGTCTGGTAAAATATGGAATCGACCCGTAATTGGAAAGTAAAAAAAAAAAAAAATCCTTAATTTGGGCTATGTTTAGCCCCCCTGGTACAATTGACTCAATTCTGATTATTTTTTGTGTATGTGACTTTCCCCCCCCCTTTTTCTCCACAAATGTACATGTTCAGTTACCCCACTATTCCGATCCATCCCAGTCGCTGCTCCACCCCCTCTGCCGATCCGGGGAGGGCTGCAGACTGTCACATGCCTCCTCCGATACATGTGGAGTCACCAGCCGCTTCTTTTCACCTGACAGTGAGGCGTTTCGCCAGGGGGACATAGCGCGTGGGAGGATCACGCTATTCCCCCAAGTCCCCCCCCCCAAACAGGCCAACCAGAGGAGGCGCTAGTACAGTGACCAGGACACATACCCACATCCGGCTTCCCACCCACAGACACGGCCAATTGTGTCTGTAGGGACGCCCGACCAAGCTGGAGGTAACACGGGGATTCGAACCAGAGATCCCCGTGTTGGTAGGCAACGGAATAGACCGCCATGCCACCCGGACGCCCCCAATTCCAATTTTTCGCACACAAATCAAATAAGTATTATGACCATGTTACCAGGAAAAACCCCCACATGGAATCGGATATTTTCAGAGCCGAATTTGACCAGGTTAATCCGTGGAAATACTAAATCGGATAAGACTCTGATCTCTGCCAGTGCAGCTCTCATGTAACCATACAAACTGGATTTTTCAGGTCGTTTTGAATCGCACATCATTCACAATACAACTCTCACACGCTTGTCACACTTTGAACGACATGATGTTCACCTGCAGTTGTTTACTTCCTGATCAGTGACCAAACTCCCGTGTAGGCTGAGACATGCCGCGTGTTTCACGTGCAAACCAAAGAGTTACGGGGTAAGCACAAGAACTGGACATGGGTCACTTGTAAAAGTAGATGGCAACAGATGACAAACAAACAAACAAACAAACAAACAAAACGAGGCACTTCTGCAGCTGAATTGTTGGAGCGCACACCACACGGCCACATGGTCGCAACTCTGCCGGTCTGAATCCAGCCGGCAACCTTTGTTGCACGGCATACCCTCCCCTCTCTACCCCTCATTTCCTGTCAACCTCTTCCCTGCACTGTCTAATAAAGGTGAAATACAAAAAAACAAACAAAACAAAATCGGGTACAGGCAACAACAGATCAGAACTGTAGCTGTGGATGTGGTCTTTGAGAACGTGTATGGGAGAGAACAGATGCCACATCCCACTAAACGCTACAGGACCGAACAGGTAGGAGTGCGAAACTAACCTGGTCTTGCCATCATCTTGCACACAATGAGCGGCGGTGACCAGCCAGCGCGGGCTGATGATGGAGGCGCCGCACACATGGCCAAAGTTCTTGATATGGAGGCTGGCCTGCCAGGGAAACTCCCCTTCCTCCGCATCTTGACCGCCGACGATGCGCGATGTCTTGAACTTGCTCCTCCCGCAGTCTGCAAGGCACATAACCCAACCAGTCAGTCAGACGCAGGGATGGATAGGCCTGCTCGGGCCTGCCGACAGGCATCCAGCTGAGGCGTTGGGAGATTTGAACCTCACCTCACCTCCTGCACAGCTGTTTTGTCGTGCAAGCTGAACAATGCAAACAAACAAGTCGACTAATGACTAGTTTTGACGTTACGCGTGTCAGCCGGAGCCCGACAGTGAACGGCGTGTATGTACCCGGGGAAATGAATTTTTACAACATACCGCAGTTGGCCTCGTCGGATCCATCATCACAGTCCGGTGTCCCGTCGCACTCCGGGTTCACCTTGTTAATGCACTTGTTGTTTTGACATTTATATGTCAGATCAGAACAACTCACATCCACGGCTGGGGGAAACGGCAGAGGAATTTGAAAAGGACTGATTAGTACTCAACAATGCAGCCCATGGTGCTGGGCGATATGGAACATCTCATCATCGCAACTATCACGGGGAATTTTACACAACATTGATACATATCATGATATATTTACATATGCAAAGACACAATGTTTCAGGGTCCAACTGAGGTCCATCACGTTGAACTGTTTGCTAATGTAAAGTGCACCATCAAATCAGAACTGGTATCCAAATAACACGTCCTCAAATATTTCAGACCTCATTTTATGAACAAAATGTAGGTAGCAGATTCTTATTATCATTAATTTCAAATTTATTTCTGATTTTTCCCCTTTTCTCCCAATTTAGTGGCCAATCGATCCCTATTTTAATTCAAACACCCACCCTCGTACTGCGTGCGTTCGCCAACTGCGTCTCTCCGGCCGGCAGTCTCGAAGGAGACGCCTCCCCACCTTCGTGACGAGGCGACTCCGGGCCGAACCACTGCTTTTTCCCGACACACCCAGAGACGCATTCACGTGGCGAACACAAGCCGACTCCGCCCCCCTCCCGAAGACAGTGTTGCCAATGATTGCCGCTTCATCGAGTCCGGCCATAGTTGGATCTGACGAGACCGGGGCGCGAACCCCCGTCCCCAGTGGGCCACTGCATCCACACAAAGCCGATGCTTAGACCGCTACACCACCGCGGACTACTATCATTAATTTAAACAACAAACTTGTGCATGATGATATGAGAATATCCAAATTTCATCCCGGTAAAATAACTGAAAGATGATAGGCCCAAACGATAACAATGAATTATACCTCAGCCCCAGCAGAGGGTAAAATGCCATGGGCATATTCTGCAAAGCAATCCACATCCTGAATCAGCTAGTCTAACACCGACTGTTAGAACCCCATCTGTGTTAAGACAAGCGAAACACAATACCTGCCAACAGGTGAAGTCATTGATGTTTGTTTCAACTGACATTGTATTTGCACAAATCTCATCCGTCAGTAATGTCCCCCGATTTAAGAAGCCCCGCCCCCTTTTCTTCCCAATTGTACCCGGCCAATTACCCCACTGTTCTGAGTCGTCCTGGTCTCTGCTCTACCCCCCCCTCTGCTGATCCGGGGAGGGCTGCAGACTACCACGTCTCCTCCGATACATGCGGAGTCGCCAGCTGCTTCTTTTCACCCGACAGTGAGGAGTTTCACCAGGGGGGCGTAGCGCGTGGGAGGATCACACTGTTGCCCCCAGTTACCCCTCCCCCCCTGAACAGGTGCGACCACCAGAGGGGGCGCCAGCACAGCGACCAGGACACATACCCACATCCGGCTTCCCACCCACAGACACGGCCAGTTGTGTCTGTAGGGATGCCCGACCAAACCGGAGGTAACATGGGGATTCGAACCGGCGATCCCCGTGTTGGCAGACAACAGAACAGACCGCTACACTACGCGGACGCCCCTATTTAAGAAAACTCTTTAACAAACAAACAATTTATTTTTTGGTCCCACCCTTCGCGTAGGAAAGACAGTGGCAGAAAGCGGAAAACCAGACTCACTTCTGCCACAGTCCAGCTCGTCGGACCCGTCCCCGCAGTCGTCCCTGCCGTCGCAGCGTTTCTTCTCAGACACACATTTGTCGTTCCGACACGTCAGCTCTCCAGATTTACACGCGCCTTAACCAAACCAGAGAAAGAAGGGAGGAAGTGAGGCGTTAGAAGACAGAAAGGAAACCCGTCGCGGCTGCCTGTGTGTGTCCTCCGCACGACAGCCAGGACTTACCACAGTTCAGTTCGTCCGAGTTATCTCCGCAGTCGTCCACGCCGTCACACAGCCAGAACATGGGCTTGCACAATCCGTTCTTACATTTGATGTCAGCCGACTTGCACTCTGTTGGGACACACGGTTTGATTAAAATGTAATGCCATGGTGTCAGCAAACCACACATGCAGTAATTAATATTAATAATAATAATAATAATGTCATGCCAGCTATGTGGTGAACGGGGAACCAATCTCTTTCCACTGTGAAATAGCTTTATGTAGCCTTTCCAGCTAACAAATCTTTTTTTTGGGGGGGGGGGGGAATTTCTCCCCAATTATACTTGGCCAATTACCCTATTTTCCAAGCCATCCCGGTCGCTCCTCCACCCCTCCTGCCGACCCACATGCCTCCTCTGATACATGTGGAGTCGCCAGCTGCTTCTTTTCCCCTGACAGTGAGGAGTTTCGCCAGGGGGATGTAGTGCGTGGGAGGATCACACTGCCCCCCCCCCCCAAGTTCCCCCAGGCGCCCCGACCGACCAGAGAAGGCGCTAGTGCAGCGACCAGGACGCATACCCACATCCGGCTATCTGCCCGCGGACACGGCTAATTGTGTCTGTAGGGACGTTCGACCAAGCTGGAGGTAACACGGGGGTTCGAACCGGTGATCCCCGTGTTGGTAGGCAACGGAACAGACCGCTACGCTACCCGGACGCCCTAAGCTAACAAATCTTAATGATTGAAATTCAGGCTGAGTTATATGGTAACACTGGTTTTCAGACTATGGGTGCAGGAGCCAGGTGGGTCGTGGGATGTCCACAATACACACGGTGTTCAATATGCCTCGTCTGTTTTATTTGATCATTTATGTTAATTGATAATTAACTTCCATTCCATGTGAGCGAAAGGGTGAATAAAACATTCGTTTCCGGTGGCGAAAGAAATTTTTGGGTTTGCTTCGCGTGGAGTTCAACTCTGGTGAACTCTGACACGCGAATCCGCAGCCTCAACCAACAGCAAAGAAGTGTGTGTGGTTGACCCCACTTGGCTGTAATTGGCTGTAGTAGTTTTCTTAGTGAGCCAGGATGGAGGAGACTTTGATTGGTGCTGTGTCTTACCAGCCGGTATTGTACGACATTGCCCATGAAAACTACAAACTGCCAGACGTCCGGGTAGCATAGCAGTGTAGTCCATCGCCTGCCAACACGGGGATCCTGGTTCGGACCCCTGTGTTGCCTCCGGCTTGGTCGGGCGTCCCTATGGACACAATTAGCCGTGTCTGCAGGTGGGAAGCCGGATGTGGGTATGTGTCCTGGTCGCTGCACTAGCGCCTACTCGAGGCATCTGTTCGGGGGGGGGGGGGGGGGGGGATAGCGTGATCCTCCCATGTGCTACGTCCCCCTGGTGAAACTTCTCATTGTCAGGTGAAAAGAAGCGGCTGGCAACTCCACATGTATCAGAGGAGGCATGTGGTAGTCTGCAGCCCTCTCCGGATTGGCAGAGGCGGTGCAGCAGCAATTGGGAAGGCTCAGAAGAGTGGGGTAATTGGCCACGTACGACTGGGGAGGAAAAAAATCCAAACTGCCCCACAAGAGAGATGCTGCCTAGCGGGCAGTGAGCCGGGAGACAGATATTGAACGTAAATAAATGGAGCGGTTATGGATAACATCAACTCATATTTCGCGGTATACAAATATAACTTGAACACCAATGTTCTTCCTCCATATTTGACAGTGAAACTATGATAACATGTACAAGCAGGGACGGATTACACCAATCTGGGGCCTGGGGCACAATAATTCACGAGGCCCCCCTATAACAACACCAGAGGGTCTGAATGCAATTTCACCAAGCAGTTTTGATTAGTCATGTGACTTACAGTAATCACCGGAAACAACGCAACGCATGTGATATTATTAAAGGACCTACAAAACGTTACATTATTATTATTATTATTGTTGTTATTATTATTTCACCCGTCACCAGCACTAACTGCTAAGGCGCGCAAACGTCACGTTGACGTTACCTCCCAGAATGCATTGACTATGTAAGGGATAATGTACAGTGAGCCGGTTATTATTACGAAATAAACCCCGACAGGGTGATGCAGGACCCCGATGCAAAGCGGAGGGGTCCTGCATCACCCTTGAATCACCCTAATGATTTTTGTTTTTGTTTGTATGTGTAGCCTATAACATTTAATTGTACATTGGTGCTAATGAATCCATATTTGAAGTAATACAGGAATATTTTTGGCATACAATTGGAAAAAAATATCGTAGCGAATTCGGGGGACAACGCAACCACAGGAACTGCCGCGGCCGGGAAGCGAACCCGTATCGCCTGCACCGCAGGAGACATCGCTAACCGCTCGACTAAAGGGTCAGACCCGCCAGCCAGCGGCCAGCGTGTCTTCTTATCCATGCACGTTACAATATTTTGCCACCATGATTGAGAATTCTAGTGAAATCATGTCTTATATAAACCCTGGTAATCGACATTACCTCTTGTAATGATTATTTATAGAAGGGGTAACCATTGGGCGGATTTCAGAGGACGTAATTTCGCTAATCTTGGCGGCCCCCAGAAGGGCGGGGCCCTGGGGCCCGGGCCCCGTCGGCCCGTGCATTATGGTTTGCTGTGGATTGTGAAGCACTTTCCAAAACCTTTTTATCAGATGTAAAAGTCTTAGAAACAGTTATTATTATTATCAAGAATATTTCTATTCTTATAATCATGGCTGTGCCGAGTGTGTTGCTCCATGTGTTTCCATTATAAATGAGGGCGATTTATTGCACTTTGCACTCACGGCAGTTCAGTTCATCACTCAGGTCTCCGCAGTCGTTCCAGCCGTCACACGTGAGCGCAGATTTAATGCAGCGCTGGTTCTTGCACTGGAATTCCTTAGGACAAGCTGTGAAAATCAATCAGCGATCCATCAATCAATCAGTACATTGTCCGGAAAAGGAAATTTGCTGCATAGTCAGGCTTAACAAAGCTCAGTACAAGAGACAATCAGACTACACAATAAGATCAGTGCACACTTGCATCCCACATACTATGAAGTCTCACAGTATCAAAACGACAAAGGGGCATGAACTCTTATCGTAACCCTGTGCAAAAGTGCATGAGTAGAAAAATGCCAAATTATCTGCAAAAGGAGGCAAGACAGTTGTTAAGTAGAAATGGGTAGGCAAATCATCTTTTTTTTTTTGCATATTGAGTAGACTGATGGCTGAGTGAACAAACAAAGCCTTGGTCCTGTTTAATTTTAGTCTTGGGGTCCTGAATTATTTACCAGGGGGCCACAAGTCAAGGTCAAGATCAAGGACGTCTTTATTATCCCTGAAAGGCAATTTGTTGTATAGCCAGCAGGAACACATAACCATCAGACAAACAACAATAAATGGACAACAAACACAATAGAAAAACTCACACTGAGTTATTTAAAAGGTCAATGGCAGCCGGGACAAGTGAGTTCTTAAGTGTATTGGTCCTGCATGTTGGCCGATTGTAACTGCAGCCAGACGGAAACAAGTTGAACGCCTTGGACAGGGGCTGGCTTGGATCAGCCTGGATTGACTGGGCCTTCTTCAAGGGCCTCACCTTGTATGTTTGAGGGTAAAGTGACTCGCACCAGCCGACAAAGGAGAATGTAAGGACTGAATCAATAAAATAGGAATAAAACATTTTCATGAAGGTATTGTCCACGTTAAAACCTGGAAGCTTACGATAAAAGTATGTGTGCCGGTGTGCTTTTCTACACACAGCGTCCACATGAAGCTCAAGGTCAGCTTGTCATCAATTATAGTGCCAAGATATTTGTACTGCTTCACAAGTTCAACAGCCTGACCATTAATCTTCACAGGGGAGATTATTGTAGGATTTCCCCCCCCCCCTAAAATCTACTGTCATCGCTTTAGTTTTGGACACATTGATGTCCAAGAAGGACCATTTGCACCAGTCCATAAATTCTGATACTACGGGGCCATGATCAGGGTCATCAGTGGTGTGAAGACACACGATGACAGAATCATCGGCGGACTTAATGATATGATACCTCACATATTGGCTTTGGCACACATCAGTGTACAAGACAAATAGACGAGAGAACGTACCCCTGGGGAGAGCCGGTGGAGGAAAAAACAACATCTGATAAAACGCCATTAACCTTCACACGTTGCGACCTTTCAGTTGGGGAAATCTATCAGCCAACATATCAGGCCAGGATCGATGTTGATGCTCTCTAAGCTCCCTGCTAAAATGTGAGGCTGGTTACAATTAAAAGCTGAGGAGAAACGGTCACAACCTGTTCCAACGCCTCCCCTCTGGTAGGCGCTACGTAGGGATACGCCATTCCAGGGTGTACCAAACTACCGGGACCGGTTCCGAAGGACACCAAGCGAATCAGCGCCCAGCTCTTCAACAAAAGGCTCGCTCTAAAACAAAACACCAGTACGACAAGTCAAGTCGCCCACTGCAGCCTTTAGCAGAGGGACAGGTGGTTTCGTATGCAGACCCCCGAAGCATACGACCAACTTGGGAGTGTAAAGGAGAGGAGCAAGGAGCTACGCTCTTACGTCATCCAGTCCAATAGGAAGACATACAGGAGGGATCGCCACCACATCCTTCCTGTTGCAGAGCCGCCACCGCCCCATGCAGAGGACCCAGACTCGGAGAACATCAGCCCCTTTACAGTGAACAGTGTACCCCTCACACCAGAGCCCAACACCAGACAATCACAACACACATCCCCTCCCCGGCCAACACACACAGCACACTTACCCACTGAGAACAGTAACGCGCACTACACAACACGTTCAGGCTGCTATCAGCGGACCAAAACCCGAAATATATGCAGTGAAAAGGAAGAAAAAACGTTCCTGTGTGTAACGTGGTTCATGTGATAGTTACCAACGTGCAGCGTGTTATGTAATGTTAATTGAATATTTGCACTAAGTTGTTTCACTTATGCCCTTATGGTGAGTTCATGTTTTATGAATATGCCTTCTTCTTAAAGTGACCTTGATTTACAGTTGGATCGTTTTAAGTTTATCCATGAGTATCCTCATTGGGTTGTTTACTGAAATCGTAAAACCATCTGGAAATGTTTTGTAATGTCTACACTTACCCAGTGTTATTGTGTTTTATATAAGAGATGTGAACTAAAGGAAAGGGATGTAGAGCATTTGACTAAACGATTGTATTGTAGCGAATTCGGGGGGCAGCCCGGGAACCGCCACAGCCGGGACGCGAACCCATATCTCCTGCACTGCGGGTGACAACGTTAACCAGTTGACTTAAGGGTCCGACCCATTGGCCAACGACTAACGTGTCTACTTATTCGTGTACGTTACACTAACCCCCCCCCCCCTTCGGGAAACGCTTCCGATGGCCACACGGTCCTTCATGATCTCACCATCCCACTTCTGACACCAATGCGGCGAATTGGGGGGCAGCCCAGGAACCGCCACAGCCGGAACGCGAACCCGTGTCTCCCACACCACAGGCAACAACGTTAACCAGTCGACTGAAGGGTCTGACCCGTTAGCCAAGGGCTACTGAGAGCCTATTCATCCATGATCGTTACAGTATTGTTTGCCCACCACGAGCCACTGTACCTCTAGGTAGATGTGTGTGTGTTTATTGATGTGCTCTGTGATCTACGAGTTCGTCCCTACCAGGCAGACTAAGCAAAAGACTGGGACTCCCTAAAAACGTGGTGTTTCGCCCGGGGGCGGTGCCTTACGTCCTGCCTCACACAGTGTCGTGTGCCTGATGCGCGCGCATTACTTCGTCTCGTCAGTCACTCTTTGGATAAGCTAGCTAGCTAGCAAAATCGTAACCTAAAAAGTAGTTTAATAACCCAATCTTTGGTTTAACCCCAAGATTAAACCTACAGGAGACCTCAGGCCAAATTGTAACCTCATACAAAGATGATTTTTTTTGTTTTTGTTTTTGCGATCATCGTTTTACGAAGAGGCACTTAGATTTTTGCTCCTTGTGCTGCTGGTACGGCTGCAACCGTGACCAACCAGAGTTCCCTGAAACCAACCAGAGTTCCCTGTGACCAACCAGTTTCCTGCGACTAACCAGCATTCCCTGCAGCTTTTCCCCGATGGTTGATAATTCTCAATCTGACCATCACGTTATACTGGAAAATATACAACTAAATAGTAAAATATATTGACATTTAGGTGTTGTAACAACAACAATCTGCTCAGGCGGAGGTCTGTATTTGTATATTTGTATTGTAGTATCTTGCATCAATAGATTTGTATTCTGATATCAATGTAGTATCTTGCATCAATAGATGTCCAGCCCAAACAGGCATGTTCCATGTAGGCTACATTGGTGCAACTGTGAGACTATACAAATTATAGAAAAAACATGAATAATATATTCTGTATGTCTTCATACTTGATATGCATCAAATAAACCCATTCTCATATTGTATGCGTATATTATTCAGTCTAGTTTGCCTAGTTTTCCAATCTTTAGAAGGAAAACTGGTCCATACTTTGCCGCTCAGTCCGACTTCTCGTTTCGGTGGAATGGCGCAAAAGCTGACTTGTCACGGCGCTGCGACGCCCACCAGGGACGTGACTCAGGATGTAAAGCACCGCCCGGAAGGAACACCCAGTTCTTAGGGAGTCCCAAGCGAGGTTACCGGTCTCATGTGAACGCGCCATGTGGAGTTAATAAACCAACGGTTTTGGCACAAGTCGGTGGGATCGCTGACTCGCACGCGCAACAGAACAAATACATCTACAGTGGAGCAGGTAGGCGGTGTAGGCGGTGTAGAAGGAGCCATGTCAGCAGTGTGGAGATATTTCAAAGTAAACGACGGTGACAACAGTAAAGCCGACTGCAAATTATGCTCAGCAAGATTATCAAGGGGGGGGGGGGCCAGCTCTTTCAACACAAGCAATTTGATAAAGCATCTGAAGAACAAACACGACGCCCAGCACAAGGAGTTTTCCAATAGACGCGGGAAACAGCAGCAACCAACTTTGCAGCAAAAGCTGGAGAGGCGCCAGAAACTGTCCAGAGACAACCCGCGGGCCGTGACAATAACAGATGCCATTATGAAGTTCATTGTTCTTTGTGACCTGCCATTGTTGGTTGTTGAGAAAGAGGGATTTCGACATCTTCTCGGTGTACTGGAGCCGAGGCATGAGATCCCCAGCCGTCACTACCTCACAGACTCGTGTTGCCAAAGCAACACGACTCTGTGAAGAAGCGCGTCAGGGGCCAGTGGCAGGGCGTTTCGGCCCTCAGCTTCAGCACTGACATTTGGACGAGCAGGGTCAGCCCGATGTCCCTCATCAGCTTAACTGCACAGTGGGTCGACGGGGATTTTACTCCGTGGAGAGCCGTCCTGCATGCAAAACAGTTTGGGGGTCCGCACACTGGCCAAGCCATCGCAGGTGTGTTTGATGATATTGTAGCGAATTCAAGGAGTAGTCTGGAACCCGCCACAGCCGGGACGCGAACCCGTGTCTCCCGCTCCGCAAGCGACAACGTTAACCAGTCGACTAAAGGGTCCTACCCCTTAGTCAAGGACCAACATGTCTACTTATCCATGCACGTTACACTGCCCCCGCGCTTCAGCATATCAGCTCCCTCACGCCTCTGAGCGCACGTGCTTCCGATGACCTCACGGTCGCACCGTCCCACTTCTGACACCAATGTAGCGAATTCAGGGAGTAGTCCGGGACGCCGCATCTGGGACGCGAACCTGTGTCTCCCACTCTGCAAGCGACAACGTTAACCAGTCGACTAAAGGGTCCGACCCCTTAGTCAAGGACGAACGTGTCTACTTATCCATGCACGTTACAATATGCTTCAGCATGGGGCATCCTTAAAAGCTCTGTGCACGTTGTGCTCCGGGATAACGCCAAAAACATGATTAAAGCCATGAGTGACGCTGGACTCCCGGGCCGGCTGTGCGTCGCGCACACCCTCCGGCTGGCGGTTAACGAGGGGCCTTTCGGCACAACAACACGTAGCTGATGCAGTGGCAGTCGGACGGAAAGTAGTTATGACATGTTAAAGATTCCGCCTTAGCGTGCTCCCGTCTGGAAGATATCCAAATGCGGCTCAACCAGCCAATAAAAAGACTCAAACAGGACGCGCCGACCCGCTGGGATAGCACGTACTACATGATAGAGTCTCTCATAGGGCAGAAGAGGGCCCTGGGAATGCCCTGGGAATGCCCTGGGAATGCCCTGGGAATGCCTTGGGAATGCCTTGGGAATGCCCTGGGAATATTCGCGTCCGAGCACGAGCTCCCCTGCAATCTCGCCGCTCAACAGCGGACGCTTCTGGAAAAGACTGTCTGTCCTGGCTCCGCTTGAGGGATTAACCCGACAAGTAAGCTCCTCTGATGCACTGGCATCAGATGTCATTCCTGCTGCGACGGCGGTTCTGACACTTCTGGCCAAAGAAATGGACAAGGACCAAGACACCAAACCAATGAAGGAGGCCTAAGCTGCAGCCGTCAAGAGGCGCTTCATCCACACGGAAAACCCCGCTCTACTGCATCGCAACTGTACTCAGTCCAAGGTAAAGTGTGTCTGTGTGTGTGTTTGCCTGTCTGTGTGCTGAGCATGTGGGAGGGTATGATCAAAAACAAAACTTTTTCATTATGACCAACCGAAAACATTTCACCATTTAACTTCTACATAATCAGCTTACTTTAAGGGAGTTGAGGGTGATATACTGATATTCATTCTAACAGTTCCAGACTAGCTTGTCTGTAACCAGCTAATATAATATTTTCACTGTTTTAGGTATAAAATTGGTTTTTTTCTCAAACACCGACGCTGCTACAATGGCCAAGGAGATGCGGAGGGTGTCCAGAGGGGAGGCAGACAAGCAGGAGGATCTGGGGGAAGCCACCTGCCAGAAAGCGTTGCAAGGTACAAGCCAGCAGCCGTCTGGGCCGTGTGTTTGATGAGATAGCAGCTAGGCAAGAATCAATATCACGGAGCCATGCACCAGTGGGTGCTGCCATTCAGTTAGAGACGTACCTTGGAGAGGGCAGAATTAAACGGGAGGGAAACCCGCTGCAGTACTGGGGGGGATAACAAAGTGCGGTTTTCCACTCTGGCTCAAATGGCACAGAGATACCTGTCAGCACCGTGCAGCAGTGTGGAAAGTGAAAGGCTGTTTAGCTCAGCGTCAAACATTGTAGATGAAAACCGAAACAGGCTCACAGCTGATCATGTAGAGATGCTTCTTTCCATCAAAAGTAACGGGGCCCATGCTTTTCCCGAACAGGCTTAGTCCTCACAGACAGAAGTTAGTGATGACATGATTGTTAGGGTTTGCACCCGACCCCAAGAGCACAAACACAGAAGGCACAATATAGCGGGACCAACAGGCTAATTTATTGAAGAGAAAACTCAGGAAGTCCACTTTCACCAGGAAACGCGAAGTCCACCTTTAAGCCGGGAACCGTGGAGTCGCCCTTTAATCCGGGAACAGTGGAGTCGGCCCTTAATCCAGGCAGGAGGGGGGGGGTAAACAGGAGGATACCAAAGGAGAACGGAAAATCACAGCAACGCTGGAGTGAAGAAATCCTCTTCGTAAACGGAAAGCAGCGCACAGGGGAAGGGGAGCAACGAGGAAGGTCCAACAGAGAAATCTCCAGGGAAGATCCAGGTAAGTAAACAAACTTCGATGAGCAGGACAAGCACAAGTACTCTCCCAGGGAGCGGCACAAACTGGCAACAAGCTGAGAGTGACACAGCCAGATATAGGGAGGTGATTGCCAACAGGTGAGTGGAGGGGTAACGAGGAAACAGGCATCAGGTGGAGTTGGCAGAGCTCCGGGTACGCTTACACTGCAGAGCGGGTGTGGAGCGGGGAGACGTTGAGCCTTGGCCAAGGTTACACTGCAGAGCGGGTGTGGAGCGGCGAGACGTAACAGTACGCCCCCCTCTACGGGAGCCACCTGGCGACTGACCTGGCGCCCCCGGGTGGGCACGGTAGAAGTCGGCGAGGAGAGAGGGATCCATAATGAGCTTCCGCGAAATCCAACTGCGCTCCTCAGGTCCATAACCTGCCCAGTCCGCGAGATACTGGAACCCGCGGCCGCAGCGCCGGACTTTAAGCAGCCGGCGGACCTTCCATTGAGGATGACCATCTACAAATTCCGGAGGCGGAGGCTCAGGAACCGGGGGCATAAGAGGACTGCTGGAGACGGGCTTAACTCGAGAGACGTGGAAGACAGGATGAATGTGCATGGAGGAAGGCAGCTTCAGCCGAACAGCTGCCGGGCTCAGGACTTTCTGGACTTCAAAAGGACCAATGAAGCGGGGCGAGAGTTTCTTGTCGGTTGTCTGGAGGGGAACGTCCTTCGTGGACAGCCAGACCCTCTGTCCCTTCTTGTACTCCGGCGCAGGGGTACGTCGCCGGTCAGCCCCTCTGCGAGCGCGCTCCCCAGCCTTGAGCAGTGCTGTCCGGATGGTCCTCCAGACACGCTGACAGCGTCGCAAGTGGAGCTGTACGGAGGGAACGGCCACTTCATCCTGCTGTGGGTCGAACAGGGGAGGTTGATACCCCAGGGATGCCTCGAATGGAGAAAGTCCAGATGCAGAGCTGACCAGGGAATTGGTGGCGTACTCTACCCACGGTAGGTAGTCACTCCAGGTGGAGGGCTTGCTGTTACATACACAACGCAACGCTGTCTCCATGCTCTGGTTTGCCCTCTCGGTCTGACGATTTGTTTGGGGGTGGTAGCCCGAAGACAGACTTACTGTGGCTCCGATGCCTTTACAAAATGCACGCCACACTTGTGAGGTGAACTGAGGACCTCTATCGGAGACTACATCTGATGGCAGGCCATGAAGCCGGAAGACATGTTGCATCAAGAGGTCCGCGGTCTCAGCAGCCGAAGGAAGTTTGGGAAGGGCTATCAGATGGACGCCCTTGCTGAAACGGTCTATGACGGTGAGAACCACAGTGTTTCCCCGAGAAGGTGGTAGTCCGGAAACGAAATCCAAAGCCACGTGAGACCAGGGGCGGCTAGGAATAGGGAGTGGCTGCAACAGACCAGATGGCGCCTGGTGAGAGGCCTTGCTGCGGGCGCAAACAGTGCAGGCCGCTACAAAGCTCTTGACATCCTCCCGCATAGTTGGCCACCAGAAGCGCCGAGCGATGAACGACTGGGTACGACTAACTCCTGGGTGACAGGAGAAACGACTGCTATGACCCCACTGAAGAACTCGAGACCGAACAGCATCTGGGACGAAGAGGCGCCGGGGTGGCACGTTACTCGGAGCGGGTTGAGCACGTTGGGCAGTGCGAACAGCCGACTCAAGACCAAAAGTGACCACACCGACCACTCTAGCCGCAGGGAGGATGGGTTCAGGCTCTTCAAACGCGCCTTCCATCGGGTGTAGCCGAGACAGGATGTCAGCCTTTACGTTGCGTGTCCCAGGACGGTAAGTCAGAACATAGTTGAAACGACTAAGGAAGCCAGCCCACCGAGCCTGACGACTGTTGAGACGTTTGGCTGCCCTCAGGTGAGTCAAGTTCTTGTGGTCCGTCCAGATGAGAAACGGGTGCTCAGCGCCCTCGAGCCAGTGGCGCCATTCCTCCAGAGCAGCCACTACAGCCAGTAACTCCCGGTTTCCAACGTCATAATTCTGCTCGGCTGGCAGAAATCGGCGGGAGAAAAAGGCGCAAGGATGGAGTTTCTGGTCCTCAGCCGACCGCTGGGAGAGCACCCCCCCTACGCCTGAATCCGAGGCATCTACCTCTACCACGAATTGTCTCTTGGGGTCAGGATGGAGCAGCACTGGGGCCGAGGTGAACCTTGTCTTGAGGACTTGGAAAGCAGAGCTGGCAGCAGGAGACCAGATGAAGGGTTTGGCTGGGGAGGTCAACGCAGTAAGCGGTTCTGCCAGCTGGCTGTAGTTGCGAATGAATCTCCGGTAGAAATTTGCGAACCCTAGAAAACTCTGCAGCTCCTTACGGTTGGTAGGTTCCGGCCAGTCCACCACTGTCTGGACCTTGCGGGGATCTGCTCTGGTCCGTCCCTTCTCTACGATGAATCCCAAGTAATCCACAGAGGGGGAGTGAAACAGGCACTTCTCCGCCTTGACGTAGAGTTGGTTCTGGAGGAGGCGCTCCAGTACCCTGCGAACATGCTGGACGTGTTCCTCAAGAGACTGGGAGAAAATGAGGATGTCGTCCAGGTAAACGACGACAAACACATCCAACATGTCACGGAGTACGTCGTTCATAAACGCCTGAAACACTGCTGGTGCGTTTGTGAGTCCGAACGGCATCACCAAGTACTCATAGTGGCCTCGGGGTGTTTTGAAGGCGGTCTTCCACTCATCGCCTTCCCTGATTCGCACGAGGTGGTAAGCGCTCCTCAGGTCTAGCTTGGTGAAGATGGTCGCCTGTGAGAGAGGCTCAAAAGTCGAACTCATAAGTGGAAGCGGGTACTTGTTCTTAATGGTGATTGCGTTCAGTTGCCGGTAGTCAATACAAGGTCGAAGTCCCCCGTCCTTCTTCTTCACAAAAAAGAACCCTGCAGCAACAGAGGAAGACGAGGGCTTGATGAGACCTGCAGCAAGGGACTCGGTGATGTACTCATCCATGGTCGCCTTCTCAGGGAGTGACAAGTTGTAGAGGCGGCTACTGGGAAGAGTAGCCCCAGGACGGAGATCAATGGCGCAATCATACGGGCGGTGAGGCGGGAGTGACTTAGCACGGGTCTTGCTAAATACCTCACCAAGGTCATGATACACAGGGGGCACGGAGGAGAGATCAGGAGGCAGGGGAGTAGGCGAGCTCAAAGGCGTAGCACTAGGAGCTGCACGAAGGCATTGGGCATGGCAAGTAGAGCCCCATCCAAGGACTGTGCCTGTGGACCAAGAGATGTGGGGTTCATGGTGTCTGAGCCAGGGGCGTCCCAAGATAACTGGATTAAGCGGGGAATGTATGATGTAAAATTGCATTGTCTCTGTGTGGTTACCTGCAACGGTGAGAGTAACGGGGACGGTCCGCTGTGTGATACAGGCTAATCTCCGGTCATCCAAGGCAAACGCATCAATGGGGGTCCCAAGAGACTCAAGGGGAATGTCTGCCTGCGAGGCAAAGTCAAGGTCCATAAAACTATCATCTGCTCCGGAATCAATCAGGGCTCCAAGGGAAAGTCTCTGGCCCGCCCAGACTAAGGCAATAGGAACAAGATGGCCGCGAGATTCGGACCCACGGGAGAAGGAAAGGCGGCTTACTAGGATCTCCCTTGGTCCTGGTAAGCCTAATCTTTTGGCCGTGAGGGACAGTCGCGGAGTCGGTGCCCCTTAAGACCACAGTACAGGCAAAGACCTGCCTTGAATCGGCTCTCCCGTTCAGCAGGAGTAAGTCTAGCACGTCCTACCTCCATCCGCTCTTCTACATCCCCAGGTGGCGTTGTCGCGAAAGAGTCAGAGGAGGGATTGGCCGGGGAAACGGGAACAGCGGTTCGGTCTGACGCAGGGGTAGTTCTGGGATTGAAGGAAGTTCCACGCAAGGCCTTCTCACGCTTTCTCTCCCGGATACGTCCATCAATGCGGATAGCGAGAGCAATGAGGTCATCCAGAGATGAGGGTTCTTCTCGGGTAGCAAGTTGATCCTTCACCGCCTCGCTCAATCCTCTACGAAAAGTGGCACGCAGGGCCTGGTCATTCCATCCGCTCTCAGCGGCAGCCAGGCGGAAGTCGACGGAGTAATCTGTGACGCTGGCGCCGCCCTGCTGGATGTTATTCAGTCGTGAGTCAGAATCCCGACCGCTTACCGGATGGTGGAAAACCTTACGTAGCTCTGCGACAAAGTCTCTATAAGAGTTACAGTAGCTGGCCCCCATGGACCAAGAAGACGTAGCCCACTGCGCTGCTCGACCACTGAGCAGGTTGGTCACGTAAGCGATCTTAACAGCATCACTGGAGAACACGGTGGGCTGGTGTGTGAAAACAAGCTCACTGCATAGTGAAGGTAGAGCAAGTTTCAAAGTTACCGTCAAATGGGCGTGGACTGGTAATGATGGTTCCACGGGGTAAATAAACAGGAACCGGAGGATCTACTGGAGCGGCGGCCACAGGGGGCGCACTTGCTGGCGGTACAGGCTGGTTCAGCTGCTGGTTGGCAAGAGCTGCTGAAATGGTCTGCAGTTGTTGCATGATCTCTGCCTGCTGACTCGCCATCGCCGCCTGCTGGACAGCTAAAGCTTCCACAGAAGCTTGCAGGGGTTGAACTTGAGACTGGAGACCCTGCAAAGCAACCGAAGCCTCTTGTAATTGCTGGGAATGGGCGTTGGTAATCTGAATTTGTTTTACTAGGGCTGCTTGCACCGGATTGGCTGTGGGTGTGCCGTCTGTGCTGGCTGGGGTCGTCATGGCCAGTTCGTACTGTTAGGGTTTGCACCCGACCCCAAGAGCACAAACACAGAAGGCACAATATAGCGGGACCAACAGGCTAATTTATTGAAGAGAAAACTCAGGAAGTCCACTTTCACCAGGAAACGCGAAGTCCACCTTTAAGCCGGGAACCGTGGAGTCGCCCTTTAATCCGGGAACAGTGGAGTCGGCCCTTAATCCAGGCAGGAGGGGGGGGGTAAACAGGAGGATACCAAAGGAGAACGGAAAATCACAGCAACGCTGGAGTGAAGAAATCCTCTTCGTAAACGGAAAGCAGCGCACAGGGGAAGGGGAGCAACGAGGAAGGTCCAACAGAGAAATCTCCAGGGAAGATCCAGGTAAGTAAACAAACTTCGATGAGCAGGACAAGCACAAGTACTCTCCCAGGGAACGGCACGAACTGGCAACAAGCTGAGAGTGACACAGCCAGATATAGGGAGGTGATTGCCAACAGGTGAGTGGAGGGGTAACGAGGAAACAGGCATCAGGTGGAGTTGGCAGAGCTCCGGGTACGCTTACACTGCAGAGCGGGTGTGGAGCGGGGAGACGTTGAGCCTTGGCCAAGGTTACACTGCAGAGCGGGTGTGGAGCGGCGAGACGTAACAATGATAATATATATCACTTCACTTGTTCTGCCACATTTTTATGTTGGTGCTGAAATGTCTTGTGTTACAGGTTATATTTAAGTGAAATGTGTGGCAATGCCATATTTAAGAAAAACATAGTTGAATGTTCAGATGTCAGTAAAGACAACATTTCTCCTCCACACGTCCAAAACACTTCCTCCATGCTAATCCACGGCACTTCCTGATTTACTATCCCTACATCATCCAACCTTCTCTCATTTTCTTCATTCATCAGCCCCTCAAAGTACTCCTCCCACCTTCTCAGCACACTCTCCTCACTTGTCAGCACAGTCAGAGAATGAACAATATCTGATGAAAATAAAGCACATTTTCAGAGCACTTGTAAGAAGTGTAATGGCATTATGAAGTACTCATATCGGCACTCGGTATCGGCAAGAACTCAAATGTAAGTACTTGTACTTGGTCTGAAAAAAGGTGGTATCGGTGCATCCCGAAACCGGAGTCAAATTCCATGTGTGTGTGCAAACTTACATGGCCAATAAATCTGATTCTGAAATTAATAAAAACTAGTTGCACTAAGGTCTTTGCACCCTCTGGGTGTGCCAGGATCATGTTCAATAGGGCGCCCGTCGCATCTTCGACACCCCTGCCTGACCTGTATGCAAACTGGAGCGGGTCCAAAACTGCCTGCACTGTGTTCAGAAGCGCATCCTTCACAATCTTCTCAGAAGATTTCATAATAAGAGAGGGACGCACCACAGGTCTGTAGCCATTAAACTGACTTTGGAGCTTTATTTTTTGGCACAGGTACAATGATGGAATCCTTCCTAAGGCAAGGAAGCGTAGGGAGTTGGAGTGACAACGTGAAGATAAAACAGAATATAGCTGCCAACTGTTCAGCGCAGTTCTTAAATGTACGACCTCCAATGCCACCAGGGCCGGGACTTTTCCTTTCCTCTACATCCTGGAAAAGTTTCAGGACCTTTGCCCTATCCATATGCCTGCTGTTCTGCTTGGGAACAGCCTTTTTTAAAGACCGACAGCTCCTCACTAAAATGATGGACATTAAAATGATTATAAAAAGCGTTCAATTCATTAGAAAGATCATGGTTCGACTTGGCTGCTTCTGAGACTGCATCCCCATCATAGACTTCACACCCTCCCATGCAGGGCATGAATTACCCATACTGAGCACGTGCCCTACTTTGTCCATGTAGCTACGCTTAGCAAGCTTAAGTTGCTTTTGAACTTAGTTCTGTAGTTCCCAGTCCCGAGCCACACCCTCTTGGTGAAAACCAGGGGGTTTCGCTGGCTGACTGTGTTTTTGACAGATTTGGAGACCCACGGTTTATTTGGATAAACGGAAATGGATTTTTGGGGGACGACCGAGTCAAACCCAATGAGCAGAAGATGCTCGGGGAAACCGAGGATCTTGCTAGTCTTTCAGATGACATGCTCGACAGCATGCAAAAGAGGTGGCAGTACTCAGGCTTGATCGGATGGGCAAGCATTTTATTCAACCTTTATTTCACGGTAATTGGTTAATAAAAAGGCCCACTTTCACAAGACTGCCCTGGCCAAGACGGGAAGCATCAGCACATTCAACGCAGACGCGGGCAGACAACACAACGGCGTATGAATAGCTACACTAAAAAGTTCAAATGAAAGTGCAGCATAAGAAATGCTTTGCCAAGATCAGCCCCAAGTCACACGGAGCATTTAAAACAAACGAAGGCACCGATTCCCCCACTTACGGTCCTTGGAGTCGATGGCCTCAAACATGGCGGAGAATCCGCGGTCCACGTAGGTGCTGTCGCTAATGAACACCACGGTCATCTGGTTGGAGTCGCTGGTCTCCGTCACCGAGCCGCCAGGCTTCTCTCCGCACAGCCTGGTGTCAAGACGTGCAAGCGGCGACATGTTACGATGACCTGTTATGTAATCCCAGTTTGGGCTTCATCAAACCGACAGGTAACGGACTCACCTTTTCATATTGACCTCCACGTAGTCCTTCTTACAGTCGACCCTGTTCTCCTGACCTGGCTCCGACAAAAGGAACTTAGTGAATGTTAGCTTCACCTTTTTCCCGGCAGGGACCTGAATGAACGAATGAACGAATGAATGAACGAGTGAATGAGTAAATGAATAGATAACTGAAAAGAGAGAGAGAGAGAGAGAGAGAGACAGACAGTAAATGATATAGGAATTAACTGACCAATGTCCCTGTGATGTAAAACAGAAGAACTAAATGAAAACTACCACTACTACTACTTTCAGCCACTCCCGTTAGGGGGCGCCACAGCGGGTCATCTGTTTCTATCTCTTCCTGTCCTCTGCATCTTCCTCTGTCACGCCAGCCACCTGCATGTCCTCCCTCACCACATCCATAAACCTCCTCTTTGGCCTTCCTCTTTTCCTCTTCCCTGGCAGCTCCATATTCAGCATCCTTCTCCCAATATACCCAGCATCTCTCCTCCACACATGTCCAAACCATCTCAATCTTGCCTCTCTTGCTTTGTCTCCAAACCGTCCAACCTGAGCGGTCCCTCTAATATACTCGTTCCTAATCCTGTCCTTCTTCATCACTCCCCGTTAAAATCTTAGCATCTTCAACTCTGCCACCTCCAGCTCCACCTCCTGTCTTTTCATCAGTGCCACTGTCTCCAGACCATATAACATAGCTGGTCTCACAACCATCTTGTTAACCTTCCCTTTAACTCTTGCTGGCACCCTTCTGTCACAAATCACTCCTTCTCCACCCACTCCACCCTGCCTGCACTCTCTTCTTCACCTCTCTCCTGCACTCCCCGTTACTTTGAACAGTTGACCCCCAAGTATTTAAACTCATCCACCTTCATGATCTCCACTCCTTGCGTCTTCACCATTCCACTGTCCTCCCTCTCATTCACACATAGGTATTCTGTCTTGCTCCTACTGACTTTCATTCCTCTTCTCTCCAGTGCATACCTCCACCTCTCCAGGCTCTCCTCCACCTGCACCCTACTCTCGCTACAGATCACAATGTCATCCGCAAACATCACAGTCCACGGAGACTCCTGCCTGAACTTGTCAGAAGAACTAAATCAAAACAAAAAAACCCAGGCTGCCTAACAAGACCATGTGTGTGTTAAAGTTGTGACATATCAGAGAAACAGGTTTCGAAGTGCCGTTGTCTCACCTGGATTTTCCACTCACAGTAAGAGTTTGGGGGGTAGTAATTTGGATAGTTGGGGGATTTGAAAGTGCCCTTTTCTCCGGTCAGCACACCACCACATAACAATACTATTGCAGGGGAACACAAAAACACAAGCATTGGCATGCAAATTATCCAGAGATGCGTTTCCTGTCTTCACCTCAGCCAAACGTGGAGGTACAATGCAAGTTGCGGCAAGTTTGAAGGGAGGCGAAGTTGTTGTGGCTGGGGAGCAGAACCAGCTCATTAAAGACCTTTACCATCAGATACTGCATCATATTGATGGGGCTATCGCTTGGCACTGGGGAAGGGGTCGATGTACATCCATGGCAAGTCTGTTCTGTTCTGAACAGACTTGTGGGATTTAGGTTTTCCAAACGCCGATGCGATTTCCACGCATTACCATGTGTGTCAGGGAGTCCAAAAACAAACAATGAATAAATAAAAAACAGTTTTCTGCATTGTTATTTGATACGGCTGAGACGCAACGTTGTAATAATGAGCTGCAGTCTCTGCAGCGCAATCAATCAACTTTTACTATTAATATAGTGCATTTCATGAGACCACGATAAAAGTTAGGATAAAAGGACAAGCATAAGATATGAGAGTGTGTGTGTGTGTGTGTGTGTGTTGATGTTACTTTTGGATCCTCTCTTGATCTGTGAGACATGCGCTATGATTCCGGGGTAGTTGTCCCTTTCATCGGTGACCAGAGTCACCAGCATGACATTGTTAGAGGACAAAAAAGTCAAGGGATCGCTGGGTGAGTAGTAGCCACAAATCCTGTTCAAAAAAAAAGAAAAGAAATTAATAATAATAATAATCAGGGAACATAAATTCAAAGAAATTCACCCCTAAAAATCCCTGCAGTGTTTTTGGAGTCTATGACTTGCATGAAGTCCAACCAGCAGAGGGCGTTCCATACAAGCTAAACCCCTCTCCGTCCCACCGCCCCGGGACCCCCCCCCCATACAAGTCTGCAAGCGTGCACGTCAATGGGAGAGAAGGCTGTCACGACAAACCACAAGTGAGTATCAACCTGAAGGAGGGCTGAGGGACTATCATGTCAAGGACAACGCTGACTGTTGTGTCAGATGTTGTCAACACACCTACTAACCTGGGTGAAGACGACACTTCACAGCACTATGGACACACTGGGGGTGTCCCATAACTTACGTCACAAGTGGCGGTGGTGAGAAAAGGAAACAAGTGGCAACCAGCAGAGTCTTGGCTCAGAGTACATTTGCTTGCAAAACGATTTTGCCTTGTGGGGACAAGTTGTGATAGCGACGTGACGACCCGTCCACATCCACCGTTAGATTTATACCCCATTCAAAGGACATGGTCCAAATCCTAATTTGTACTGGTCCCTCACTGTGGAAACTCAAAAAACCGGGATACATTATTTAACAGAGTTGGTTTTTGGGGGGGGGGGGTCCCTCCTTTTTCACCCCAATTGTACTCCCCCACTCTTCCGAGTCGTCTCAGTCACTGCTCCACCCGTCCGTCTCTGCTTTTTGAGGAGGCTGAGGTCCCTCAACATCTGCCAGACAATGCTCAGGATGTGGGGTGGCAGGTGCTGTTTGCTGTTGCGTGTTGGGGCAGCCGGTTGAGGGCAGCGGATGCAAACAGGCTCAATAAACTGCCCCGCAAGGCCGGTGACGCTGTGGGGGGGGGGGGGTGGAACTGGATTCTCCGGCGGCGGTTTCTGAGAGGAGGACGCTGTCAAAATGACATGCCATCATGGACAATGTCTCCCACCTACTCCATGGCGTGCTGGTCGGGCACAGGAGTACTTTTAGTGATAGACTCATTCTGCCGAAAAGCACCGCAGAGCGCCACAGGAGGTCTTTCCTGCCTGTGGCCATCAAGCTTTACACCTCCTCCCTCGGACTCAGACCGTCAGACTCTCGGAGTGAATGGTTGTTGGACCGGCCCTGTCGGGTTTCGCTTGTGCTGCGGTAGTGCAGTATAGATAGGGTGTAGTGTGCACCATGCTTGTTGATATATTTTGTTCTTATTTCTACTTCTTATTTATCTTTTATTTCTATTTGTTTCTGTTTCTATTTTTTTATCTTGCTAGTTTTTAGTTATGAGTGCGTGAGTGTCTGGAATAGAACTCAATTCCCCCTCCGGGATGAATAAAGTGTTCTGATTCTGATTCCTCTGCTGATCCGGGGAGGGCTGCAGACCACCACACGCCTCCCCCGATACACGTGGAGTCGCCAGCCGCTTCTTTTCGCCTGACAGTGAGGAGTTTAGGGGTCTTAGCATGTGAGAGGATCACGCTATTCCCCCCAGTTTACCCTCCTCCCCCAAACAGGCGCCCCGACTGGCCAGAGGAGGCGCTAGTGCAGCGACCAGGACACATACCCACATCCGGCTTCCCACCTGCAGACACGGCCAATTGTGTCTGTAGGGACGCCCCGACCAAACCGGAGGTAACACGGGGATTTGAACCGGCGATCCCCCGTGTTGGTAGGCGATGGAATAGACCGCTACGCTACCTGGGCGTCCTACCGTTAGCTTTCTATCCAATTCAAAGGACACAGCCCAAATCCTAATTTGTACTGGTCGCTCACTGTGGAAAATCAATACACACGATATAACAGAGTTGTTTTCTTTTGTCAGGTTATGCAGATGAGGCACCCATCCGCTTGGCATGTGTAGACGCGTTTAAATTCAACTCACTCTTCCATGACACGGCTCTCGATGGCCACCAGGGAGTCGTAGATTTTGACAAAGTCGTTGCGGCAGTTCTCTTCCAGGTTGAAAGTGTCAAAGTCGAGCTTGATGATGTAGCCGGGGTCGGCCCTCAGCTCCCACTGGATGAAGGTGTTGGGGGGATATGGCGAGTTGGGGAAGCCAGGCGACTTGATCGTCCCTATGTGATTGGACCTGGTGTGCTCCGAGTATTTGTAGTGCTCTGAGGAGACAGTGATTAGGTTTTTTTTAAGTTGTGTTTACTCTCCTTTCGTTATTCTTTCACATTAATATGCTGTCATGTAATCAGTTCCTATACCTGCTCAACCCTTGTGCCCTGTTTGGGGCAGAATGACCTTTTTTAAATAATTACTACTACTACTACTACTACTTTCAGCTGCTCCCGTTAGGGGGCGCCACAGCAGGTCATCCGTTTCCATGTCTTCCTGTCCTCTGCATCTTCCTCTGTCACACCAGCCACCTGCATGTCCTCCCTCACCACATCCATAAACCTCCTCTTTGGCCTTCCTCTTCTCCTCTTCCCTGGCAGCTCCATATTCAGCATCCTTCTCCCAATATACCCAGCATCTCTCCTCCACACATGTCCAAACCACCTCAATCTTGCCTCTCTTGCTTTGTCTCCAAACCGTCCAACCCGAGCGGTCCCTCTAATATACTCGGTCCTAATCCTGTCCTTCTTCATCACTCCCCGTGAAAATCTTATCATCTTCAACTCTGCCACCTCCAGCTCCACCTCCTGTCTTTTCCTGAGTGCCACTGTCTCCAAACCATATAACATAGCTGGTCTCACAACCATCTTGTTAACCTTCCCTTTAACTCTTGCTGGTACCCTTCTGTCACAAATCACTCCTGACACTCTTCTCCACCCACTCCACCCTGCCTGCGCTCTCTTCTTCACCTCTCTACTGCACTCCTCATTACTTTGGACAGTTGACCCCAAGTTTAAACTCAAATGCCTTCATCACCTCTACTCCTTACATCCTCACCATTCCATTGTCCTCCCTCTCATTCACGCATAGGTATTCCGTCTTGCTCCTACTGACTTTCATTCCTCTTCTCTCCAGTGCATACCTCCACCTCTCCAGGCTCTCCTCCACCTGCCCCCTATTCTCGCTACAGATCACAATGTCATCCACAAACACCATAGTCCATGGAGACTCCTACCTGATCTTGTCCGTCAACCTGTCCATCACCATTGGAAACAAGAAAGGGCTCAGAGCTGATCCTTGATGTAATCCCACCTCCACCTTGAACCCATCTGTCATTCCAACCGCACACCTCACCATCGTCACACTTCCCTCATACGTATCCTGCACCACTCCTACATACTTCTCTGCAACCCCCGACTTCCTCATACAATACCACACTTCCTCTCTCGGCACCCTGTCATATGCTTTTTCTAAACCCACAAAGACACAGTGTACCTCCTTCTGGCCTCCTCTATACTTCTCCATCAACATTCTCAAAGCAAACATCACATCTGTGGTGCTCTTTTGTGGCATGAAACCATACTGCTGCTCGCTGATCGTCACCTCTCCTCTTAACCTAGCTTCTATCACTCTTTCCCAAATCTTCATGCTGTGGCTGATCAACTTTATACCTCTGTAGTTGCTACAGTTCTGCACATCGCCCTTGTTCTTGAAAATCGGTACCAGTATACTTCTTCTCCACTCCTCAGGTATCCTCTCACTTTCCAGGATTGTGTTAAACAGTCTAGTTAAAAACTCCACTGCCATCTCTCCTAAACACCTCCATGCCTCCACAGGTATGTCATCAGGACCAACTGCCTTCCCACTCTTCATCCTCTTCATAGCTGCCCTCACTTCCTCCTTGCTAATCCACTGAACTTCCTGATTCACTATTCCCACATCATCCAACCTTCTCTCTCTCTCTCTCATCTTCTTCATCCATCAGCCCCTCAAAGTACTCCTTCCACCTTCTCAACACACTCTCCTCGCTTGTCAGCACATTTCCATCTCTATCCTTGATCACCCTAACCTGCTGCACATCCTTCCCAGCTCGGTCCCTCTGTCTAGCCAATCGGTACAAGTCCTTTTCTCCTCCCTTAGTGTCTAACCTCTCATACAACTCACTATATGCCTTTGCCTTTGCCACCTCTTTCTTCACTTTACGCGGCATCTCCTTGTACTCCTGTCTACTTTCTTCATCTCTCTGACTACCCCACTTCTTCTTTGCCAACCTCTTCCTCTGTATACTTTGCTGTACTTCATCATTCCACCACCAAGTCTGCTCGTCTTCCTTCCTCTGTCCTGATGACGCACCAAGTACCTTCCTAGCTGTCTCCCTCACTATTTCTGCAGTGGTTGCCCGGCCATCTGTCATCTCTTCACTACCGCCCAGTGCCTGTCTTAACTCCCCCCTGAACAATGACCTTTTTTAAATAACTATCAACCATAAATATTGTGAATAATATTAAAAACTGAGGCGTTTTTAAAATACATTTTACAATGTTATTGCTGAAAAACTCCGAGGTGGCCTGGCTCAGTGTGACCGGTGAACGATACATCATATCTGCAGTTCAGCGAACAGAAGGCGAGTGTTAAGCTAACGAGGAGCCACGTGTGTGTGGCACGTGTCTGTGTGAGGACTGGAGTCGATCCCAGCAGGTCCTGTTTGGAAAGTAAGGAGCCCATCAGAGAGTCCCCACACTGACTAACTTGCATACAATTCATATGGGTGACACACAGTCTCCAATTCACCTGACATGCATGTCTCTACATGCATTGTGTAGGTGGATGTGGACATACCTGGCAATGTCTCCGACTCCATAGTAACAAATACAATTACACAATTTTTTAGTGCTTTTTTTGTTGTTGTTTTGAACCCCCCCCCCCCTTCTCCCCAATTGTATCCAACCAATTACCCCACTCTTCCGAGCCGTCCCGGTCGCTGCTCCACCCCCTCTGCCGATCCGGGGAGGGCTGCAGACTACCACATGCCTCCTCCGATACATGTGGATTCGCCAGCCGCTTCTTTTCACCTGACAGTGAGGAGTTTCACCAGGTGGGTGTAGCGCATGGGAGGATCATGCTATTCCGCCCAGCTCCCCCCTCCCCGAACAGGCGCCCCGACTGACCAGAGGAGGCGCTAGTGCAGCAACCAGGACACATACCCACATCCGGCTTCCCACCCGCAGACACGGCCAGTTGTGTGTAGGGACGCCCGTTGCATCATATCTGGACTCTGTGTGCATGTTTCAACAAGCATCAGTGTGGGTGAGTGTTTGTGTGCATTGTGAGTGAGTGGGTCCGTGGAAGGAGACCTGAGTGTGTGCAGTCCAGGTCAAAGCAACCCAGAAACTCCACATAGAGGGTCAAACCCAGGACCCTCTTGCTATGAAGCAACAGCGCTAACCGCTGACACCCCCGTCTCCCCCTCCGGCAGAAACATCACAACTGTTTTTACGTGAAATGTCTTGCACGCCTGCAGCCAAGGGAATCGAACTACAACGCAGACAGACAGATTTTACTGAGCTAGTGTTGGGAACACAAACACCTAACATTTTGTCATTTCACTTCGGTGCAGTCTTATGTGCAGGCTGCACCATGTTTTCAATGGCGGCATTTGACAATTAACACCTTTGGCGCATAATAAATGTTGTTTTCTGTCACAAGAATATGAGGTTAACAATTCAACAAGCCCTTTCACTCCCTTCAGATTTAAACTGAAAGTTCAAATGAATAATGATTAGTAACTCCCTGTGATACTTTCACGAAACACTTTGTATTAAAACACCTGGCATTATATGTACAACTTCTTGTCATTTTATTATATATGGCATGTTTTATGCGTGTAGTTGGTTTTTAACCAACCTGTCAAACCTTATTCAAACTAAACGCCTTTAAGGATATCAACAGAGGGCACAACTGGAAATGCAGTCAGGCCTTAGCGCTGTAATAAAGCAGTAAAATGATTTTGCAATGCATGCCAACAGTTACGCAACTCAATCTACAGTCTATGACAGTAACGACGGATAGAAGTTGCATTTCCTGCATGCAAACCTATATTTAAACCTCTAATTAATTTTAAGCATGTCATGCCATCCATCCATCCATTATCCAACCCACTTATCCTGCTCTCAGGGTCGTGGGGATGCTGGAGCCTATCCCAGCAGTCATTGGGTGGCAGGTGGGGCGACACCCTGGACAGACTGCCAGGCCATCACACAGGGCCGACAGATTATACACACACAGCCACACATATTCACACCTAGGGACGATTTAATACAACCGATTCACCTGACCTACATGTCTTTGGACTGTGGGAGGAAACCGGAGCCCCCGGAGGAAACCCACGCAGACACGGGGAGAACATGCAAACTCCACACAGAGGACGACCCGGGACGACCCCCAAGGGTGGACAACCCCGAGGCTCGAACCCGGGACCTTCTTGCTGTGAGGCGACCGCGTTAACCACTGCGCCACCGTGCCGCCATGTCATGCCAGTCAAATTACTCAAACCTACGCTGAAACGGAATAAAATACTTGTGAATTTGTGAAAAATGGGAGCAAAACTGCTGCCAACAAGTCCTACGTGTCCCGAAGCTAAATAAAAATCCAACTACAACTTGGAAATAAAGTCAAGATGTCCCAAAAGTGTATTCCTGTAACAACCCTGGCCGTATAGATATTGTAAAATGCTGATGGCTCACAAGAGTAGTCCCACATTTAGTGTTGATATCCACAACATTCAGGCCGACTCTATTTGCATTTCGTGTCCAAATGAAGCAGAGCAGCGTACTCACCTTTGAAAGATGACGTGAACAAACGGGCGTCCAGTGCTGTGATGACAAACACAAAAGTGTAAAGAAATCAGCAGTCAACATGACACTAACAAAAAGCATGTCATTGACCAGGTGGGCACTTATTTATTTATTTGGCTCCCCCTCCCCCCTTTTTCTCCCCAATTGTACTTGGCCAATTACCCCGCCCTTCCAAACCGTCCCGGTCACTGCTCCACCCCCTCTGCCGATCCGGGGAGGGCTGCAGACTACCACATGCCTCCTCCATACACGTGGAGTCGCCAGCCGCTTCTTTTCACCCGACAGCGAGGAGTTTCGCCAGGGGGACGTAGTGTGTAGGAGGATCACGCTATTCCCCCCCAGTTCCCCCTCCCCCCCTGAACTGGTGCCCCGACCGACCAGTGGAGGAGAGGAGGCGCCAGTGCAGTGACCAGGACACACCCACATTCAGCTTCCCACCTGCAGACACGGCCAAATGTGTCTGTGGGAACGCCCGACCAAGCCGGAAGCGACACGGGGACTCGAACCGGCGATCCCCATGTTGGTAGGCAAGGGAACAGACCACCACGCCACCCGGACGCCCCAGGTGGACACTTTTTATCTCACAACGAGAAATGAAACAACAAACGAACAAGACGACGTGCGAAAGCGGCGTGGATACGACGTCGGTGAGTTGAAATACCTCACGGCGGCGTGCCGTTCAGGTCGACTGGGCGAATTCAGATTATTACCTGACGACACCACGTCTTCAAACGTCAGGGAGTTGCCGGGTCTGTTCAGGGTGCGCTGCTCCTTGTCCACCAGCTTCTCCATGGAGGCCATGGCGCTGTCGACAGCCGCTTCTTGGCCGACGGGTACGCTGAACTCAGACAGGTAGTAGGCTATCACGCTGCCCTCGCTGAACAGGGACGAGAAGAGGGGTAGCACTTTACAATGAGACATGATTTACACAAGTGTTTACGTGTGGTTAGTTTATCCACGGTCCATAACTCGTTTATCAAGTACGGGATGCGGAGGCGGCTACCGCGCCTGCGCCATGGTCACTTGCCAAAGCACCGAAATAAACGCATTCACTTTGGTGTTTTGGATTCAGAACTAAATGGCCATGAAGCAAAAGTTAGCTGCTAAGCTAAAGCTTTAAATGTTCACTGGGCTTGCTAGTGATTCGGTGTGTTTCTATGGTTACAGCATACGGATTTAGAACAAGGGGCATCCGGGTAGCGTAGAGGGGCATCCGGGTAGTGTACCGGTCTACAGACACAACTGGCCATGTCTGCAGGTGGGGAGCCGGATGTGGGTGGGCGTCCTGGTCGCTGCATTAGCGCCTCCTCTGGCCGGTCGGGGCGCCTGTTCTGCTAAGTCCCCCTGGTGAAACTGCTCAGTGTCAGGTGAAAAGAAGCGGCTGGCGACTCCGCATGCATCGTAGGAGGCATGCGGTAGTCTGCAGCCCTCCCCAGATCGGCGGAGGGGGTGGAGTAGCGACCGGGACGGCCCGGGAAGAGTGGGGTACTTGGCCAAATGAATTTAGAACAGTCGAGCTACGTGTGCATTAAACAGTTTTACTGCACACTCTCCAGCCAATCACAAACCAGTATTCAATGTGACCACGGTTATAAATGTGTTATAACTCGGTAATAAGATCGTACAATATACAACATATTGATAAAAGATACTTTTGGGGTTGTCAGCTTGGGAGCCCACACTGGGGAAAGTCTCCATAGACATTCTCTCGGGAAAGCACCTGATTAGCCACTGCCTAACCTTAACCACTGTGACTGTAGCTGCCATCACTTCTGCACAACAAAAGGCTTTTGCGTGCTCATTGTACAACATTCTGAAGTTGTGTTTCAACTTGTGTTACTTGTACACCGCTCAAAGAGAAAGTGAATCGGCAGGGCTCGCAGGTCACATGGCTTCCGATTCTCTCGGAGTTATGATAAAATGTCGGCTCTCAACCTGAGAACCCAAAAAGCCTCTCTGATAATGTGGTCTAACATGTTATTACCGATTTATAACGTATCCATAAATGAGTTATCAACCGTTAATATGTAATTAGTAACCACCTATCAACCCTTTACAAGGTGTGCCTTATTGTAAAGAGGTACCATAGGAGGTTTAGATGAACAGGTGTATCGCTATAACTACTCTCCTAAACTCATATCATTAAGATCTATTTAATTATGTTTTTCTATATCCATGTCTTAGATCGGGGGTGTCAAACTCCAGGCCTCGAGGGCCGCAGTGTCTGCAGGTATTTGTTGCAACCGTGCACTACACCACCTGATTTAACTAATTAGCTCACCTCCTGGATCAAGGAGGGAAAGGAACTCGTTTAATCAGGTGGTGCAGTGCACGGTTGCAACAAACACCTGCAGACACTGCGGCCCTCGAGGCCTGGAGTTTGACACCCCTGTCTTAGATAGATGTTGTCATTTTTCATTTCTAAGCTTCCTTTTTTCCTGTGTGGTGACTGTCCCCTCTCTTGGAGAAGCAACGCTGACTGGTTGTTTAGCTGATCAAACATGCTGAAGAGGGGGGGCCGGCGGCGGCTATAAATGCATAACCAAAATCCCGCGCTCTTGTCATCCCACGGACGGCGTTATCATAAGCGGTTCTTGATATTTAATGAAGATTGCCTTTGCAGGTGGAGAAACTGAATTCCACGTTTACTGTGTCTGGGACACAGTAAACACCGGACACACCGGCGTTTGAATTCCCTGTGTTGTATGCCAAGCATGTCAACAGCACAGGTTAAAAAAAATAAATAAATAAAAATATGTTGGCGTGGATTTAACATATTCATGTCGAAGCTGATTCTCGAAAACAGGAAGCGTGTCAGATTACAGGTGCCAAAAACTTCTCAAACAAGCGTCACGAGTGTCTTTAGATTAGATGGCAATTTTATTCACCCCTGTGGCACAAGTGACTTGCCACAGATGTAAACTGTTAAGCTGGAAGAGTGCACTCACTAGAGAGCAGATCCCCGCCAGGCGTATCGCTCCTTCGCTGGTGCTCAGGCTTAGGCGACAAACCAGCTGAGGAGTCAGCCCTCAGTTACAGTATAAAACACATTTTTCAAAGGTTTTAAATGACCGCAACCAATATATGTCCTTGATCATACAGTCATAGCTGTGCACAGACATTGTTAGGCTGACAGGCCCGGTAGTATGGAGGTTAGCAGCGGACAGATACCACACACAGACACACACGGACAGAAAAACCAGTGTTTTTCCTGTCATTATAGGACTTTTGTGCAGTGCCCAAGTGGACCGAACGGAAATATGGAGAAAAACATTTTTAAATATCCACTGTTCCAGCTAAAAAAAAATATATATATATCTAATAAGTACATTTTGCCTGTCAGTCTGGGGATGTGCAGCCTCCTAGGTGGACCCTCGCATGAAAGTGACCAAGTCTAATATGAACTTGCACTTTCCAAATAAGAAAAGGTTTGCTCTGCACCCATTACGGTCTGAAGCTAACGCTGTCTTTATTTTCATAATACAATAAAAAAATATAATAAAGCTGGGTGAACCGTTTATGATTGCGCATGTGCGACTCACATCTACGGTTGACTCAGATCAAGCAGCTACAAGAATATGCTACACTTCCTCTTTTTTTAATTTTTTTTTGTGGCTTTCTCCCCCCCTTTTTCTCCCCAGTTGTACTTGGCCAATGACCCCACTCTTCCAAGTCATCCTGGTCGCTGCTCCACCCCCCCCTCTGCCGATCCGGGGAGGGCTGCAGACTACCCCATGCCTCCTCCATACATGTGTAGTCACCAGCCACTTCTTCTCACCTGACAGTGAGGAGTTTCACCAGGGGGGCGTAGCGCGTGGGAGGATCACGCTATTCCCCCCCAGAACAGGTGCCCCGACTGACCAGAGGAGGCGCTAGTGCAGCGACCAGGACACATACCCACATCCGGCTTCCCACCCCCAGACACGGCCAATTGTGTCTGTAGGGATGCCCGACCAAGCCGGAGGTAACACGGGGATTCGAACCGGTGATCCCCGTGTTGGTAGGCAACAGAATAGACCGCTAAGTACGCTACCCAGATAACCTAACACTTCCTCTTTTGACTGCAACCTAGAGAAAGGTGTTGCTTTATAACGTTCGATTTGTTTGGATTATCAAATTCTTTTAATAACTTTTGATCATTCACATCTACGGTTGACTGGGATTGGGCAGCAACAAAGAGCAGTGTTGGTAGAGCGAGCTAGAGAGTGACTGAAGAGAGGGAGTGGTGATAGCAACACGCACGCACACACATGCACATATACACACACACACATGACCAACAGACTTAAATTGTTATGTTACAGATTCAAGATCTTAAATTTCACCAAAAAAAAAAGAAGAAAGAAATTCCTGGATAAATCATATGCTAATGACTGACTCATCCCTCTAAACATCATCATCATCATCATACCTGAAAGCTACGACCGTAGAACCAACATAGTATTTGGCCAGCTGAGGCGTCTTGGAATAGATGGATTTTAGCTAGGAGAGAAGAGAGGAGAGGATCACGTGACGTGAGCGAGTGATTTTTGAAATGGAGAAAATAAATCATTGACGGAGGTGCAGCATATCCTCCATCTCATTTCATTTAGGTACGCTCACCTGGGAAGTCACCTGCTTGGCCAGCGCTTTGAACTCGCTGCTGGTGGAGTTCTCATAGGCGTCCTCAAAGACCTGGTTGGTGATCCGAATGGAGCCGCTGTACATCCTCTTAGAGCGCACGTCCTTACGGACTGAAAGGTCACATAGGCAGACAGCATGAACTTCTGACCTACGGTACCACAGACTCACTTTCCCGCATAGGGATACGCATTACATTTAGACCTGAGTGAGATTGTTTAGATGCTCTTGTGTTATTTATTAGGGCCCTTTCACCCTTATGTTGTTCAGTCCGGACTTTCAGACTTTCCAGAAAAGTCCGAACCAGATTGCCAGGTGTGAAACCTCTTGGACCAGGGTACAGGGATCAAAGACTCGGTCTTTGGTCCAAGCTCAGATCCTTTCACACTTGAAAGTCCAAACCAAGGTCTGAACCAGAGTCTGGTTCTGCTGCTTTCACATCTGTTATTTTATAGTCACATTAGGTTCAGGATCTGAAAGTCCGAACCTTTGATTTCACATTAGACATTCATGAACCTTGGTCTGAACCGAGACTACCTCCTGAGCTTGGACCAAAGACCGAGTCTTTGATCCCTGTACCCTGGTCCAAGAGGTTTCACACCTGGCAATCTGGTTCGGACTTTTCTGGAAAGTCTGAAAGTCCGGACTAAATGCCATAAGTGTGAAAGGGCCCTCGGTTCAGACCGAGGTTCATGAATGTCTAATGTGAAATCAAAGGTTCGGACTTTCGGATCAATCATAGGAAGTGCTAAAACAAACACAAACAGTAACACCTAGCAACAGCGAGCGCTCCTAGCAACAGCGAGCGCGCCTGGCGGCAACAACGAGCCAAAAATTCAAGTCAAGGTCCGCTGGTATGAAAGCAAAAGTCCTGAACCTAATGACTATAAAATAACAGATGTGAAAGCACCAGAACCAGACTCTGGTTCTGACCTTGGTTTGGACTTTCAAGTGTGAAAGGGACCTAAGACTCTCTTCCACCCGGACTCCCCGTGTCAGGAGAACTTCAGCTATTTTTTCCAGTTTGCATGTAGTTCCCTAAACTGTTTACTTGCTGATCCTTTGGTTGCCTTTGTGCCGTCCTCTCCTATGACTTATGAAATAGTCCATTTTCAGTGCCACACCCAACCTTGTTTTCCCCACCATCTCGATTTTAAACCCTCTTTTCTTCTGAGGTGAGGCATACTTTTAAACCCCCTTAAGAGTTTCTTGACTCACCTACACGTCACACTTTTTTCCACTTCCACCACTTACTGGTACTGACAAACTAGACCAAGACCTGGAGCAGTGACCTCCACTTCATCAAAAACAACCTGGGTTTGTTTTTTTAACCCACAAACCCCCCAAGGAGGACAAAGTTAAGGGTATGTGTGTCTTCACTCTCATTTTACCCTCGTTTATGCCTGTTTTTTTGCTCTGTAATGTATATGATAAGGGGATGATGGGCTGTACAAGTACTGCTGTCAGCTACCAGGCCGATACCAGACTAAAATGGAGTACCGGTAACAAAGATTTTACCCAATATTAAAATCCATCACCAACAGCCATGAGCAACAAATGGCTTGATTTACTGCATTTTTGGTGCATGGAAGAGAGTGTTTATCTAATGGCTGAAACCCCCCCCCGATTCTTACTTTGCCCAGCAAAAGTAATGGATGGGCACACGGTATCGGCTGATATGTAAAGATTTGTACTCAGAATCAGTGAAAAACTGACTTACAGTGGAAATGCCAGACCAGCAGGCCGGTCATAAGTGCGACAACCGCGGCGAAGATCACCACGCCGATGACGGCCCCGACCCGCCCGGGTCCCTTCTTTTTCTCTAGCTTTTTGGTGTCCGACGCTGGCAAGAACTGGACGGAGGTGTCCCAGTCTCTATCCTGTAATGTAGACAGAAGGGACCGTTACAAAAAGTGAATTGATGATTAGTTTATTGTGCGTCCAGCTGCTTAACCAAGATGGAAACTGGTTTATAATTCCGCTACCCCCCACCCCCCACCCTCATAATTGACACTTTCAAATCCCGCTTAAAGGCCCATCTGTATTGCCTCGCTTACGAGTCTACCTGAGACGCCCTTCGTTTGCCTTGTGTAGTCCTGTCCATGTTTTCTGTGTTACATTTTCATTTTATCTACTCTCCTTTTACTGACGTTAAACAGCCCCTTCCATCCATCCATGATCCAAACCGCTTATCCTGCCCATCCATCCATCCATGATCCAAACCGCTTATCCTGCTCTCAGGGTCGCGGGGATGCTGGAGTCTATCCCAGCAGTCACTGGGCGGCAGGCGGGGGGGCACCCTGGACAGGCCGCCAGACCATCACACAGGGCCCACACACACACATTCACACACATTCACACCTAGGGACAATTTAGTACGGCCGATCCACCTGACCTACATGTCTTTGGACTGTGGGAGGAAACCGGAGCCCCCGGAGGAAACCCACGCAGACACGGGGAGAACATGCAAACTCCACACAGAGGATGACCTGGGACGACCCCCAAGGTTGGACTACCACACTTTTTAAATGCATTATTGTACAGCATTTTGGTCAATGTTGGTTGCCTTTAAGTGTGCCCTACATAACCTTGACTTGACATTCAAAGCAAAAAAAAAAAAAACATCACAGAACTCAGACAACATTTTACAGATTGGTGAAAAGCCTGCAGGGTTGTGTACATTTGCACGCCTGTAATAATAGAAAGTATGAAGATCTCCCCATTCATTTCTATCCTACGAAAAGGCAGACAGACAAAGCCCTCCTCAAGAAAATACTATTTACTAACGCCCCTTTCCCACCACATGGCACCGGCTCGACTCGCTTCTGTGTCGCTTTCCATGCATTGATTTTTGGTACCCGCTCCAGTTTTTTTTGGAACCTCGACAAAGGTGGTACCAGAAAAGTGGTGACAGTTACCAAAAAGCTGGTACTTTCCAGTAATGGAAAATAAAAAAAGGGAGAGTCGAGTCGAGTCGAGCCGGTACCATGGAGTGGAAAAGGGGCACAAGTGCCCAAGTGCATAAACACCTTCAGAAGTACATAAACAACTCAATATTTGACGTAGCGTCCTGTAGTCAGACAATATTCATACTTTGCTTGAATGTATTTTTGCAATAATTCGACATACATAAAATGGTAGTTTTTTCCATCTACCCCGATCATGATGCTTCCCCCCCCCCCCTTTGGAGATGAGAGCTCAGTGTCTTCACTACACAACCGGGGATAAGGGAGAGCAGCGTTTTTAGGACTGGGTGGGAATGTGTATCAATGTGTGTGAATGAACAACTGTGCAGCAAAACGTGTCCCTCAGAAAAATGAAAGAAAGAAAAAATCAATAATACAAAAAGTTTTGAGTTCTTGGAGTTGGACGCTCGAGGGGAACAAAATATGAATCCGTTTTACGGTCGAAATCTGCCTCCCGGATAAATAAACTAGAGGAGCGCACGCAGGAGGGGGGCAGATCTCCACCAGGCGTATGCAGCTCCCCTGCTCTGGTGTCAGGGGTGGCATCCAGCGCTTTACCCCTGCCCCCGCCCATAGGGTTAGTGGTTGTGTCACTATCCGACATACAATTTAGCCAAATCAGTATGCGAACTGACAAGGCCATAACGGACTGGTCGAGACTCCTCCATACGTGAACGGCCCGGATTAAAAATGGCCGCCATTGGTGCTGTGCCCTCACAGGGCACTGATGGAAACTACAAAATCCACCGTGGCGACCCCTGAGAAACATGGAATAAGCCAGAGGAGGAGGAGGAGGAGGAGGAAGATGATGATTAGGATAATAGACTTCTGCACAGCGCCCAAGTCAACTGAACAGGAAATATAGATTAAGAAGCGGTTACTATGCAGCGCTCAGGCTACGATATCTAGCCAATAGAAACGTGTTGCCTGTCAGGCTGTGGCTGTGCAGCCTCCTCGGCGGTCCCTCGCACAAATGCAACCGAGTCTGACAGGAAATGACAGAGAGCAGGCCGTCGTAATTTCGAAGCCCTTACTAAAAGGCGTCAAGCGTGTGTAACCGTGGTGGTGGTTTTCATGCTATAACATGAACACAGGTGAATGGCTGCTTTGCTGACTGACTTTCACTCATAAAACGATGGTAAGAAATTGGGGTATTTTTTCTCTCTCGTAGCTACTGAGATGATTTCCAGCTGTGACCGACTAATCCTACAGCTGGAATTGTATTTTCATAGCGGCGTTTTAACACCGGAGACTATGGGCCACGTGGGCGCGGCGGCGAGGTGAATTATTACCCAGGGTTCCTCCAGTTCTCCCGTGCCGAGATCACCGGTGAATGATTTGCCGGCTTGCGAAATACAGCCGACGTCTCGATCACTTCCAAGACTCGTACCCGCACACATAATGTTCTGGTTCTGACACTGCCGCGGCCCGAGCTGGCTGGACGGTGTGAGTGGTGCATGCGCCGGCTGACTCAGAGCGGGCGGCGGCAGAGAGCAGCGTTGGTCGAGCGAGCTAGAGAGCGAATGAAGAGAGGGCGAATGCATAATAAACATAACAGATAGTAAACACCACAGAGGGACAGTTGGACTGATGTGTCGGCTTCTTTTGTGTTGAGGGCCTTGCAGGCATGACTCATGGCTCAGTAGGTCTAACAGGAGGTGGGGTGGGGTTGGGCGAAAGAGTTGGTTTGTGTGAAATGTTGTCAAACCTGCTCGGTAAAAAAAAAAGCAGCAGCAGCAGCAGCTAAGGGACCTTTGCTGTGACACCGCTGCAGACCTGGAAACTGTGCGAACTATGCCACGGCTTTTGGGAGCTCACTTTTTGTTGTTTATTACGGGGGGGGGTACTTGCACGTGCCTCAGAGAGATGTGACTCCGGTTGCAAAGAAAAATGCATAGCCGCAAGCACGGAGGCCTACTTGCTGCACGTCAGCACACCTGATTTAAAGGAAATGTGAAGGTGCTGCGGCGGGGGCGCCATCTTGTTAGGAGTGCGCTCTGCTGGGCGTTTAAAGAAAATTAGCAAGAGCCTTAACAAAGCAATCTGTGAGCGATCTGTTCACGGAAAACACCCAAAATAAATGTTATTTTGCCTCATGTAATGGGGCCCGGCTTCATCGTCTTGTAGCTCCATGTCGCCTGGATGAGGCGAGCCGTGAATTCGACGACAGCAACACAACATAATCAGTCAACGACCACATCAAACCGCCACACGGGTACCGGAACCAAACATCGCAGTGTGCTACAAGTCCAGAGGTTTCAGCATCTGGACAAAGTCTGATTCTGGCGTTCGCTTTGCGAGACTGTCGATCCCAGACTGATAAACCGACTGCGGTTGATCTCGTCCCTGCCCTGAAGCAGGTCAGCGTCTCGAAACAGGCCCAGGGACACGTGCTGCTCTCGGCCTTCGGTGTGGATTTACCTCCTCCCGCTTTCACGGCTGCCAGTGTATCAACAGCCTGCCGACCGGCGTCCACTAGAGACCCGTGTCTTTGCTGACGTTTCGGCGAGAGGCCCTGCAGCTCACGGTCTTGCACACAAGCCAGATCCAGTAAAAAACCCCCAGTTTGCGAGGCGTTTGTGTAGCTCCCGGGATTTCCTCCTTGCCGGTTCACCGCGAGACGCGTCCTCGCTCGCCGTTTTGAAGCGGCGCGCCAAAACGGGGGGTAGTTATTCCAGACCGCTTTTACGGTACTAAAACTACTCGCCACCCACCGGATGTTTGAATTATCTGTCCGATTCTCAAAATTTGCATATTTAGATCTGCAGCTGCTTCCTCGGGCGATCTCGCCTTCTTTGCAGACCGGCGGTGCAGCGAGGACAGCTTGGGGATAAAGCCCTCGGGGCGGTTACCTCCAGCGACCTCTTCGAGAGAGACGAGGACCGGCCAGTCGAGGCGCTGGGCCAGGCGACGCACGGACTGAATGTTTGGGAAGTCGTGTTTAAGCCTCGCAATCACTCCGGTGGTTCTGCCGGTGAGAACCGAAGCCCCGTCTGGGGCGATGCCGATGAGGTGTTTCCCCCTAAAACTCATCATCCACGTCATCCCGTGTGGCGAAAGCTCTGCCTCAAGCTGCCGTAAACTGTGCCCTGTGCCACTTCTGCAACGTCTAAAAATACATTGTCCACATCTCCTTCCCCCGCTCACGTCACATCTCACGCATATAACGAGACAGGCGCGTCCGTGTACTGGGCTTTCATCAGTGGTGACGCGGATTTGTCAACGTTTGCTGCGCAATATGGCCGACAATTTCAGCACGTGAGTGATCCGCCTTGTGCACGGCGCCACCGAGCTCCCGAAGCTTCATCAAAGCGGGGAGCGTTTTATAAGCCGGCCTTTCCTTGGCCACCATACAGGCGGATCCGGGTGAAGCTGCCGTTTCCTCCATTAACTGGGAATTGATCTCGAGCAGCTTGTTTGGCAGAATCTCCTTTTGCTCGGTTGCTGCGACTTTTCCGTGCTGTGCTACCACGACGTTTGTGGATGTTTTGTGCACAGCTGGATCTGTGCATGGCTGCTCTGCACACTGTGCATCCCAAGCTCCCACCCTTCACGAACAGCCATGTGTCACGAGTCTTCCCTTCCCTCCACTGCTGGCTGGTCCAGTTAGGCGGCGGCGGAGAGGGGCAGGTGGGGTTAGCATCATCGGCTCTCCTCTTTCGAGCTGTTACCCCCATCTCCAGCTTCTTCCGTCGGCTTGGCCTGCGTCGTCACACCGGGCGGTGGCGGGTTCGTGCTGACAGCAATCCCGGCAGGTGGAGCATCAGCATCGGTTGTAGAAGACGCCTCTTGCTCTGGCTGCTCTTCAATTGACTTAGATTTTTTTTACCCATCCATCCATCCATTATGTGGGGTCGCCAGCCGCTTCTTTCACCCGACAGAGAGGAGTTTCGCCAGGGGGACGTAGCGCGTGGGAGGATCAAACCCTCACCTGCATAAGTGGGCCAAAAATAACCCAGTGAGGTCGTCTTCTTGCCATATCTTTGCTATGAAAAATTGTTATCTACTCCGGTATTTTCGCAATGTGTGTCTGGTGTGCGGTGTGTGTCTGTGTGAGAGTCTATAAACGGCCAAACTAAAGCACTTGGGGCCTTGATTCTTTCTGGAGGTTATTGGGGATGATCGGGGGCACCTATAAAAATAGCAGAACATTCATTAAAATTATGCATAATTATGCATAAATATGCAAAATGTGCACTTTTCTAAAAATGGCTAAGAACCACTTTTCTAGGCATTTCAGATGATTATGAACATCTTTGATTTTTTCCCCTATATAAATTTTTTTTTCTGGGACTTAGAAATGTTTTGGCATTATGCAAAATATGCATTTTTGCAAAAATGCACTTATGATCCTCATTTATTTTTAGAGGTGGTAGGTATTGTTCCAGAGAGGACCAGAAAAATAGCAGAAAATTAAAATAATTATAATAATTATGCAAAAATATGCATTTTCTAAAAATGGCTAAAAACCACTTTTCTCGGCATTTCAGATGATTCTGAGCATCTGGGGGGAGGGAGTTAGAGTGGGGGGGGCGGTTTAGGGGCAGGGGGAAGGCGGTTAGCTGGCAGGATGAAGAGGAGGGGGATTTAGACGGGTGGATAACCAAACCGCTACATTGTAGCGGGGTTCTTCTAGTCGTTTCATATTCTAGCTATTCCTCAAAAAACATGTTTTTGATATCACGCCATTTAAATTTCTAACTTACCTTTTATACATTTGAAAAAATTGCAGTTTTTGTATTACTACCCCCAAGCTTCCATAAGTGGGTCAAACATGACCTGCATGCATTGCCTGTGGAGCGTCATGGGAACACCTTTGATTCTTATCAACTGTGACTGTCAGGAGTACATTTACTGTGGACCACACAGACTGGTTCAGAAGGGTCACCCCTCAGTCAGACTATTTTACACAACAAGATCTGATTCATGTATCACTATCACCACTCAGCTCTTTTTCTACTTCCTACTTTTGGATTTGTGGCAATGAAAACCTACTTTGTACTTTGATCCCCCCCCCACTGCCTCTTGATGATCAAAGGTGTGCCTAATCTAAATACACTACACTTGACTTGCACTCTTGACTGTGAATACTATGTAGCAAATGTACTACGACTTCATACAGTACGACTATGATATGATTACTATGTAGCAAATGTACAATTACCACTTCATATATGATTACTATGTAGTAAATGTACTACTACTATCACTACATATAATATTACTATTTTTTTTACTATGTAGCGCTCTATGATGTCAGCTGTTAACATTCAAATTTACCTGCTACTGCTGACTCGCTTGTAAACTGCTTTGAATAGGAGTGAAAGTAAATGTACATGTACATGACATTCATTTGAGCATAGAAGACATGGGTACAAATACGGACAAAGACTTTCAAGTGGCGTTATTTTGTTTAGGCCTGCTATGGCAGAGGGGATGAAACTCCTAGCGAAGCTGTACCTACAGTCAGATGGAAGCAAATTGTAAAATCTAGGTTGAGGAGGCATATCCGAGGTCGTGTCATACAAGTTCTTTGCTGTTGAGGTCTGACAGATTGGGGTGGGCTGGCCGATGATATTGGAGGCAGTGTGTGTGTGTGTGTGTGTGTGTGTGTGTGTGTGTGTGTGTGTGTGTGTGTGTGTGTGTGTGTGTGTGTGTGTGTGTGTGATATGGTGTAATAATTTTCCATGCTGGCAGTGCCTGACATGAGAGATGGTACAGTAGCATGGGTTGAATTATGCCTTTATAGAGTAGTAATGGGAGGTGGGGAGGCAATAGAACATATTTACTGGCAGGGTTTAGGAAAATCAGTGGTGTGTTGACTGAAACCAAGTTTATGGTCCGAGGTGTGTTGAGGATATTTGAAGCGCTACACACCATCCCCACACTCTCAGTATTGATGGAAATGGAGTTATGGACTGTGCAGCGTAAACCGGGTCTGGAACATTTTCCATTAATGAAAATGGACAATACTGCCTCGGCCCAGTACAAAGAAGAGCCATGGTGGGGCGTCCGGGTGGCGTAGTGGTCTATTCCGTTGACTACCAACATGGTTGATGCATGCTCAATAATCCAGGCAAGAAAATCACAGAAAGTTGAATCAGTTCATCTGGACAGAACTGAACAGAAAGTGACCTCTTCAGTCTCAACTGACTGCAGGTATATCCACCTTTATGAACAGCACATCTATGTGACGAGGGAATGACCATCCCTGAACCGGGGGGGGGGGGGCTAGGCTAAGAGTACATCTGTCAGTGCTGTGATTGCAACTATTCCCCAATCCTCTGTGAGTAGTACACATGGCCAATGAACCCTAGTTAATGGTCACGACAATTTGCATATCAGAATCAGAAACATTTCATTTCATGCACTTGCGCATATGAAATGAAATGAAACATTGTTTCCTCCAGCCCGCAGCAGTGCAACACAAAGACAAAAAAACACATCTAAAAAAAAAAAAAAAATAATAAAAAATCCCTGTCCAAGAGGACGAACACCAGCCAGGATGACTGTCGGAACCGCTGCTCCGCATGGGCTAGCAGTTAGCTTAGCATATGAACCTGATCGCTGTTTTGGGTCGTTACGGCACCGTATTGTTTATAAGGGTGGGGACACCTGCAGTCAGCTGAGACCGAAGAGGTCATTTAGATGAGCGACGAAATGTTTCTCTCAATAAACGCCGTGTGCAGGTGAACTGCTTCACCTTCCCGTGAAATCAATAGAAAGCAAACCAAGCTTGAGCTCTGCTGTCCTGGAGATGTTTAAAAACCAAATACATAATGGCAGTAACGGCATTATCTTTACTCTGCCCCTGTCTGGAAGCAAACCAATGGGCTTAATTTGCTGTTCACGTCCGGTTTCAACACAGACACCACACATTTCTCAAAGCATTTCATCACTGCTGATGTAAGGAGCAGCTAGTCAAAATGAAATCATTGCTTTCAGCTGGGTGAGCTTTCTTAGGGGCAGGAATAATTACAGAGCTTTTCCCAAATCCTGTCAGGACCTATAGACTTCTTTACGGAGACACGTTTAAGACGATACCGGACATATTGTGGATCGATCCACAGTCTGTTCTCGACACACCCAGCGGGGGATTAAGGGTCCGGCTGCTTAATAATGACTCTCAAATCTCAGATAAAAAAATGAACCCGTCGGCCATTTTCAGGTCATCTGAAGTGACCAAGCCCTTCTCGGCTGGTTTCACGTTCACGGTAGTCTTCATCGAGTCCCATAGTCTCTTTAAATTAGAACTATTAAAATGTCCCCCTAAAATATAATTGTCGCATCCTGGCTACTCTCAGCTGCTGGCTCAATTCCTTCTGCACAGGTCTGAGTGCCACACGGTCCTGAGTTTTAAATGATTTTTTTTTCTGTTAATGCAGTCTTTTATCCGTTTTGTAGTGTTACAACTTCCTTTTTGGGGACCAGATTGTCTGTGCAAAAACATATCAAGTCTGTCAGTGGTTTTGTCTGTGTGCTGGCTATAGAAGAGATTCCAGGCAGTGCAGAGGAAGTGCAGCGCCTCCACGCTGTCATTTGACCACACAGCTGCTGTTTTGATATTTGGCTTGCAGCTACTCACAACTGGCTTGTAAATGGGGAGTAAGTACCCCATATTGTGATCAGATTTTGTTACAGGAGGCCTCAACATAGCAGTATAGACCCTTTGTACATTGCCATAACACTTGTCCAAAATGATATTGTTCATAACCAGGGAGCACCAGTTCTACCTTGCAGTGGTTAAAATCTCCAAGTATGAAAGGCCAGGGCTCCTGATGTGCGTTGCAACTGATCGTGCATACAGTCGGTTACGCAGCCCGCAGCTCTTGGACCATTTGCACCGCAAGGCACATGGGCTGTGCAGAGGATTCTACTACTACTTCCATCTGCTCCTGTTAGGGGTCATCACAGCAGATCTAACGTTTCTATTTCTTCTTCCTGTCTTCTGCATCTTCCTCTGTCACACCAGCCACCTGCATGTCTTCTCTCACCACATCCATAAACCTCCTCTTTGGAACTTCCTCTTCTCCTCTTCCCCTGGCAGCTCCATATTCAGCATCCTTGTCCCAATATACCCAGCATCTCTCCTCCACACATGTCCAAGCCATCTCAATCTTGCCTCTCTTGCTTTGTCTCCAAACCGTCCAACCGGAGCGGTCCCTCTAATACACTCGTTCCTAATCCTGTCCTTCTTCGTCACTCCCCAAAGAAAATCTAAGCATTTTCAACTCTGCCACCTCCTGCTGCGCCTCCCGTCTTTTCATCAGTGCCACTGTCTCCAAACCATATAACATAGCTGGTCTCACGCAAACCACTCCTGACACTCTTCTTCGCCTCTCTTCTGCACTCCCCGCTACTTTGAACAGTGGACCCCAAGTATTTAAGCTCATGCGCCTTCGTCACCGCTACACCTTGCATCCTCACCACTGTCCTCTCTCTCAGTCACACATAGGTATTCTGTCTTGCTCCTACTGACTTTCATTCCTCTTCTCTCCAGTGCATGCCCCACCTCTCCAGGCTCTCCTCAACCTGCCCCCTACTCTCGCTACAGATCACAATGTCATCCACAAACATCATAGTCTGCGGGGACTCCTACCTGATCTCGTCCGTCAACCTGTCCATCACCATTGCAAACAAGAAAGGGCTCAGAGCCGATCCTTGATGTAATCCCACCTCCACCCTGAACCCATCTGTCATTCCAACCGCACACCTCACCACTGTCATATTTCCCTCTGACATATCCTGCACCACTCCTACATACTTCTCTGCAACTCCCGACTTCCTCATACAACGCCACACCTCCTCTCCCGGCACCCTGTCGTATGCTTTCTCTAAATCTACAAAGACACAATGAAACTCCGTCTGGGCTGCACAGAGGATCATATTCCCAAATTCCCTGGGCAGGTAAAATGGTCTTAAGGATAAACAAAATAGCTCAATGTCAGGTTTGCATACCGTCCCTCTTGGACTGTCGGCACCACATTCACAGATATGGTGACCAATTGGTATGAAACATGTTAATTGACTCTTCTTTTATCTTAATCACTTACTCTTGTTGTGTACCATTATTTCAGCTGGATCTCAGCCCACGGTAGAGAAGAATTTAAAACATGCCATGACAGGGTGAAAGAAGCTGGAGGAATCCAGGTGCTGTCTCCACACTGGCCGTAACAGTATCCCTGCTATCTGGGGACCTGCAGTGCACAGACACAAGCCCAGGGACTCCCAGTCTTCTTCAACTCAGTGACCCTCAAGAGAAGAGCTGGTTTTACATTAGTCACCTATTTGTCACAGGTTTTGTCTCTTTTGCTCTACTGTAAGTAGCGGCGGGCAATATCGAAGATATCACGATCACAATTGTGATTTTACAGGACATTGATGTATTAGGATATCTGCCTACATATGCGAAAACATTGCATTTTAGATTCCAAATGAAATCTGCTACACTGGACTGCTGTTCACCGCGATGTAACGACGAGCATAGCATACAACCAAAACCAGTTTTCAAACTACACACCCTCAAATGTTTCAAGACCTCATTTGGAGAGAATTTCTGGATAATACAGCGTCCTTATGACTAAGTTGGACCACAAAAATTGCGCCTTTTGATGTGACACTATCTGAACTTCCTCCCGATACTGAAAGACAGTAGACAATAGTTACTGTCCGGCCCCGTCTGCAAGTGGACAGGCGTTTAAACCTGGGGTCTCAGAAAATGTTCTGCCACGGCGAACGGACTAGTAGAGAGTTTGTACAGATCTGTATTTTGCTGGGGACCCCCAGAAAGCCCCTCCAACCCCCACCGAGGGCTTTCCCTGGACCGCAGGCTGAGAAACTGTGGCAGGTCAATACGTGCAGACTCTCGCTGTTGACAAGGTCTAGTACTAGTATATAATGGTCACCATCACCGTCTAGATACAGCCGAGGATTCAGTATGGAATCGGAGGCGTTGCACAACAGAGAGAGCAGACCAACTTCTCTCAGTCTGGTCATTGCATGGTGGAAACACCGCACAGCACCCTGCTGGAGTCAGAGTCAACGACTGAACCAGCATAACAGAATAGATCATGGTGATTTTCTTGAGCCAGCATGAAAAGAGGATTAGGATTAAAAAAACGTCATAAGTTCTCGACGTGACAGTAAAGCAGTAACAGTTTTGTGCCTTGCGTCAACCCCCCTCAGTTGATGTCGTCACTGACACCGTGTTGGCTGCGTGCTGCGGGAAGCTGCCCGACCAGATTTGTCTGTTTCGTTCGTCGTTACGCTTTTAATACATTGTAACGAATTTACCCCACGTCGCATGGCTGACGACGTGGGGGGTCTGTACTGTAATGGTGGGTGGGACATGTGCTGCGTATAGTTTCCGCTCTTATTGTCTGACAGTTTCGGCATAAAGTTTCTCTCTGCCCCCCCCCCCCCCCCACACACACACACGCCCCCCCCCCCACAGACACCTGACAGAAACCGACTCGTCCCGTGACCCACAAACACACCGACAGACGTCCTCGTACCGACTTGGGTGTGTATCTCATGCCGCTGTCCATGTAGTCCATCACCCACCGGCGGCCGCGTCCAGCCCGACTAACGCTCCGAAACACCTCGGTCCTGCGGTCGGGGCGGGTTCTGCTGGTTCTGCTGGTTTCGGCGCGGCTTCCGAGGTGAGTCTGCAGGTGGTGGCCGAAGAGCTCCTGCGCTTTGTCAACGACCCTCCAGCCGCTCGAGCGCGCCAATTACGCAAAAATGGAACACCAATCAAACAATCAGGGGAACTTGTTGGTCGCGCGAACGCAAGCCCGTGAAGGAGGAGGCTGTCTCGAGGCCAAGCTGCTCTCGGATGTGCTCCTACGAGAACATGTCGGCTGCACGTATGACTTGAGGAGAGTGTTCCGGCAGCGTCACGCTGGGCGGACGTGTCTCCTGGGCGGCGATACTCGCCCACTTCCGGTTACCTGCCACAGGTGATCACGAGCTTGTAAACGTCAACGCTGCACTTATATATATGTATATATGTATATATATATATATATGTGTGTGTGTATATATATGTGTATATATATATGTCTATACTTAGCACAAAAAGTAAGGAGAAGTGTGTTTGGTAGATTATGTCTTTGTTGTAACAATGCTTCTTGGCAATAAATCTTACACCGTTGGAAAGCCTGTTTATTTGCCTTTTAAATGGCGCCACATTTGTAAGGAACATGTATTTGTGGGATGAGCAGCAGAGCAGAGTATGTGGGCTGCGCCCATGAAACGTTTACCAGATCTTCTCTGCCGATGCCAGACAGCTTATTTTGCTGCTGCTACTGACTCTTGTTTTGAGCCTCTGGTACCCCAGGTGCTGACAATCAGGTGCCTGGTATGAGATGTACTGTCAAGAAGCCAACAAAGACATGATCTACCAAACACACGTTTCCTTACTTTTTATGCTAAGTTTATATATGTGTGTGTGTGTGTGTGTGTGTGTGTGTGTGTGTGTGTGTGTGTGTGTGTGTGTGTGTGTGTGTGTGTGTGTGTGTGTGTGGACCCTGTATCTGTTTTCCTGTATCTGTGTTGATCTTCTGCTCCTCATTAGTTGAGCACTTATAACACCATTGACGGTTTCGGGAAAAAAACCCGCTATATATATTTCTATATATATATATATAGAGAGAGAGAGAGAGAGAGAGTCAGAGAGAGAGAAAGAGAGGAGAGAGAGAGAGAGAAAGAGAGGAGAGGGGGGGGGAGAGACAGAGAGAGAGAGGGGGGGAGAGACAGAGAGAGGGGGGGGGGAGACAGATATATAGAGAGAGACAGAGAGAGCGAGCGAGAGAGAGAGAGGTGGAGATATTTATATAGAGAGAGACAGAGAGAGCGAGAGGGGGAGAGAGAGGGGGGGGGGAGCGAGGGGGGGGAGAGATATATAGAGATAGAGAGACAGAGAGAGAGAGGGGGGGAGATATAGAGAGACAGAGAGAGGGGGAGAGAGGGAGAGACAGAGAGATATAGAGAGACAGATATATATATATATATATATATATATATATATATATATAGAGAGAGAGAGAGAGAGAGAGAGAGAGAGAGAGAGAGAGAGAGAGAGAGAGAGGGAGAGAGAGAGGGGGGGATATATACATATATAGAGAGAGAGAGACAGAGAGAGAAAGAGAGGAGAGAGAGAGAGAAAGAGAGGAGAGAGGGGGGGAGAGAGACACACACACAGAGAGAGGGGGGGGGGAGAGACAGAGAGAGGGGGGGAGAGACAGAGAGAGGGGGGAGAGACAGAGAGAGAGAGGGGGGGGGAGACAGATATATAGAGAGAGACAGAGAGAGCGAGCGAGAGAGAGAGAGGTGGAGAGAGATATATATAGAGAGACAGAGAGAGCGAGAGGGGGGGAGAGAGGGGGGAGAGA
>NC_079217.1:8882636-8890136 GCF_029633865.1 Lampris incognitus
TTGCGACAACAACAATGGGGGGAAATGGGGCCCTTTTCTCCCCTATTCAGCACGGCGCAAGGACCGCGGCGCCCGGCAGTCACGTGCCGGGCGCCGCACAGGCTTCCACGCTCAGCACAGGGCTCCTTCAAAACGGCATATTGTGTGGATACCAGAATCTCCTTTATTTCCCAAGTAGGCTTTCCACTAATAGGCACATATATATGTGTGTGTGTGTGTGTGTATATTCATCCATCCATCCATTACCCAAACTGCTTATCCTGCCCTCAGGGTGGTGGGGATGCTGCAGCCAATCCCAGCAGTCACTGGGCGGCGGGCGGCAGCCCACACCTAGGGACACTTTAGTACGGCCGAGTCACCTGACCTACATGTCTTTGGACTGTGGGAGGAAACCGGAGCCCCCGGAGGAAACCCACGCAGACACGGGGAGAACATGCAAACTCCACACAGAGGACGACCGGGACGACCCCCGAGGTGGACTACCCTGGAGCTCGAACCCAGGACCTTCTCGCTGTGAGGCGACCACGCTAACCACTGCACCACCATGCCGCCTTTATATATACATATATATATATATACACACACACACACACACACATATATATGTATATGTACATAATGTAGGTAATAATAATGTAGGATTTTGACTTAGTGGGTTGGTATACTACAACTACTACCACTTCTACTACTACTTAATAATAATAACATTAATAATGATAGTAATAATATTATTCACAGCTAATAAAATAGGATAAGAAAGAAAAAATGTAGCAAATATAGACGTAGGACAGCCGACATAAAACACCAATGCAAACAGTGTGCGAATATCCGAATCTGTTTTATTTTTATAAGAGTTCACTAATGAGGATTTTGACTTGGCGGGTAGCTCTACTACTACTACTACTAGTTATTACTCTTATCATTGTACATTGCTAATAAAATAAGTTAAGGAGAAAAAGGACAAATACAGGCCTCGGACTGGCACCACATACACCAGCACAAACATTAAAATCCAAGCGTTCCAGATAACGCCAATAAAGTGAAGGTCTGCAGGACGCCGAGATTCGAGACGTGTCGGTAAAGAGGCAGTCACGAGCACCGACTCCACAAAACCCTCACAGGTGACGAGGGTCATACCCGCCTCGTCTTCGTCGCATATCATTTGTTATCTATCAGTTAGCTCCAATCTCACGGTCAAATCTCCGCGTGGCTTCGGTAACTCATCTTTAAATAACCCCCCCTAATACCTCCGGTACCCCAGCAAACGTTTCAGCCGATAATACAGAACAGACGAGCGGGTCTGCCAAGGTCTCCAGAAGTGTCTGGGGCCCCAAACTGGGCCAGGTGTCGAATATGCATGCTGAGAAGTGTGATGGTTTTGAAAAAAAGGCATCGTATCTATTAATACACACATGCACCCCCCCACACACACACACACACACACACTCCACATATGACATGAATAAATCAACAACCGGGAGCAGAGCGAGCGCTGCAGTCGGAGGCAGAGTCCTGAGTGACACACGGGGGTGGGGGGGGGGGGGGCGTTGAGTCTGGCACCGACCTCCTCGTCTGCCCCTTGTGCTCGCGAGTGGGAATTTAGGACAATTACAGCGATTGATGAGGCGAGGCTGCAGACAATGATGTGCGTTCACGGCCTCAGTCAGCAGGGCTGACGTCACACCCTCCCCTCCGCCGGGGCTTTTCTGATGGTACGACGGTGTGCGGGTAGTGCCGCGGTCGGCTGAGACGATCGTCGCACTACACCGCCACAATGGCAGACGTCTCTCGAGAGGCGGTCTGACAATACCCCATCCATGGACTAACACAACAACAACACAACAACAGCAGCACGCTTACACACCATGTGCAAGTCAAGGTTCTAGCACAACAGGGGGAAGACGGGAGAGGGTGCTGTGGTAAAAGCTATGGCGGCCATCTTTCACAGGTTGTATGGGGGGTCTTAGGAAGGCATCAGAACGTTCTGACGGGCACAAAGCAGGATTACCCGGCTGAGTCCGGATCAGACAATGGGTGACGTAACCACGTCTGTGTTTCAGGTGCAGGAGGACAAATTGGGCCGATTTTAGACCGGGGTCTGTGGGTCAGTGGAAACACCGCGTCTCAGACAGGGCCCATAAATCAGAGAGAGCAAGACCGATGAGGGGTGTGTGTGTGTGTGTGTGTGTGTGTGTGAATAATTAGGCATGGCATTTTGACAGATGTACTGAGGACGTGATGACAGGAAGTAGGAGGAATGGAGAGGCTTAGACAAAAGAGGCTGGCCATGACGTGGCACCTTGGCCATATTTAGAAGCCACCAACCTTTCTTCTTTCCTCAAACTCAAGATGTTAATCTTTTTTTTTTCTGCATAATTTGCCCCGCTTCTCGCCGAACAGGGAGCTGACTTGAGTCATCAAAAAGATGAGCAGACAGAGAGGCTAGCTAGCGAAGATGGCTGCTGATAAAATAGCAAGATGGTTGGAGAGAGGATCACAGACTACACAGTAAGGCTGGAGAGAGCGAGAGAGACAGACAGACAGACAGAGAGAGGCAGAGAGAGGCAGAGAGAGAGACAGACAGACACACAGACAGACAGACAGAGAGAGGCAGAGAGAGAGAGAGCGACAGACAGACAGACAGAGAGAGGCAGAGAGAGAGACACACACACAGACAGAGAGGCAGAGAGAGAGACAGACAGACAGACAGACAGACAAGAGAGAGGTAGAGAGAGAGAGAGACAGACAGACACACAGACAGACAGACAAGAGAGAGGCAGAGAGAGAGACAGACAGACAGACACACAGACAAGAGAGAGGCAGAGAGACAGACAGACACACAGACACACAGACAGACAGACAAGAGAGAGGCAGAGAGAGAGACACACAGACAGACACACAGACAGACAGACAAGAGAGAGGCAGAGAGAGAGACAGACAGACAGACACACAGACAGACAGACAAGAGAGAGGTAGAGAGAGAGAGAGACAGACAGACACACAGACAGACAAAGGCAGAGAGAGAGAGCGAGAGAGAGACAGACAGACAGAGGCAGAGAGAGAGTGAGAGAGCGAGAGAGACAGACAGATAGACAGACAGAGAGAGCGAGAGACAGACAGACAGACAGACAGACAGAGGACGAGAGAGAGTGAGAAAGACTGAGAGAGAGAGACAGACAGACAGAGGCAGAGACAGACAGACAGACAGACAGAGGCAGTCAGAGAGAGTGAGAGAGAGAGAGAGACAGACAGACAGAGGCAGAGACAGACAGACAGACAGACAGACAGAGGCAGTCAGAGAGAGTGAGAGAGAGAGAGAGACAGACAGACAGAGGCAGTCAGAGAGAGTGAGAGAGAGAGCAAGGGAACAATACTGGGGGAAGATGGCGTGAGATGATGAGGGAGGTGGTAGCAGGAAAAACAACAAGCAGCAGAGGAACCAACCTTTCTTGAAGGCACGTGGGGACTCTGATAGATCGCCTTGGCATTGGAAATGAGCAACAGAAGAAAAGAGGGAGGAAAACAGAACAAATTAATAGAAAAAGGAAGGGGAAAAGAGAGAGAACCCAGGTGAGAAACGAGAAAAGTCAGGATATCAAGATGTGTTAATTGATTGAATGAGGAGTCAGTGGGGAGGTGTCCAGGACTGACTGGAGGGGAAAAAGGTTGTGAAAAAAAAAAGGAGCCATGGGGCGTCTGGGTAGCGTAGCGGTCTATTCTGTTGCCTACCGACACAAGGATCCCGGTTCAAATCCCCGTGTTGCCTCCGGCTTGGTCGGGCATCCCTACAGACACAAGTGGCCATGTCTGTGGGTGGGAAGCCGGATGTGGGCATGTGTCCTGGTCACTGCACTAGCGCCTCCTCTGGTCGGTCGGGGTGCCTGTTCGGGGGGAGGGGGAACTGGGGGGAATAGCGTGATCCTCCCACGCGCTACGTCCCCCTGGTGAACTCCTCACTGTCAGGTGAAAAGAAGCGGCTGGTGACTCCACATGTATCGGAGGAGGCACGTGGTGGTCTGCAGCCCTTCCCGGATCGGCAGAGGGGGTGGAGCAGAGACCGGGACGGCTTGGAAGAGGGGGGTAATTGGCCGGATGCAACTGGGGAGAAAAAGGAGCCATTTTAAAATGGGCCTCCTCTATAAAAAGCCCTCCAGGTCACTAGCACGTATAGTCGAGGTTCATACGTAGTTAACTTCACATTTATGGTCTTTTTACTTCCCTGGGAAATGTTCCACCACGCTCCTCTGATCAGCAGTGCGGGTTTTGAAACTTTTTCTTTGGCACAAACATGCGACAGAAAAAGAAAAAGAAGAAAAGGAGAACGGCAGCCGCTTCACTCAAAAGGCACATTTTCAAAGCTTTGGGCTCCAGCTCGGCACCGGCGCCCGGGGCTTTGTGAGTTTATCTGAACTCCGCTCGTGTTATTACGTTTAAGGCACAGCCGTGGTGGGACTGTGCGGGCTCAGATAAGTCTAAATCCACGGCTCCATGGCATACTTCGGATTGGTCTCCAGCACCGAATACACCCCTCCTTCAGTCATACGTGTGCCGTTCTGCCCGACTGTTTTGAAAGCTTAACACCCTAAATAACTCAAGACTGTTACACACGAGTCTCCCTGAAGCGGATATCTGTATTCCAATACAACCAGAATTTAGGGGACGGGAGCGACCCTGGGTTTTGGGGACCGGTGATGCTTACCCTCGGGCTCTGGATGGGACCCCAGAGAGGTGACCTGGATGGGGCGGTAGGGTTTGCTCTCGGAGGCGGGGACCTCCATGCTCTCCTCCGACGGCACGGTAACGTCCGGCTGGGATTCAGAGATGGAGGACAGGAACTGGTCCATGTCGGCCTTCTGCTCCTGGAGGAGTTCGTCTGCAGGGGGGGGGGGGGGGGGGGAGACATACAGCAGCCCTGTCAGTGAGGTTTAAAGCTACTCCATTTATACCCGGCCCATGCAAAAAGGGCATATTTCGTCTCACATATCAGGAATCAGGAACAGGAATCAGGAACACTTTATCATTTTATTTATGTACTTCTGTACATTAAATGAAGTGAGATATTGTTTCACAACACAAAGACAAGACAAAAACAGATACCCCAAAACTACAAGAACTTCAAGAACACACATTAACACATCTAAACTAACACATATATCCAAACTAAAAAATGTTTTAAAAAAAATCACTGTCCAAGGGAACAAACGCCAGCCAGGATAACTGTCGGAACTGCCGGTCTGCATGGGCTAGCGGTTAGCTTAGCCTGCTTCACTTCACTGTCAGACCGCCCTCGGTGTTTCCTCCTTGGACGCAGCTCCAGGCAGGGGCCGTGGTCCTTGAGCCCACCGGACGGATGCAGCAGACCAGGCTCCCTTAGCTGGTCCAACGCCAGCTCTCCCAGCCAGACACCCTCGACACCGCCCCGCACTCCACACCAAAAACACCACAGTCGACGCCGGGTGAAGCCGTGCCGCCAGAACGCCCTCGGTGTTATGGGAACTGCTGGTCTGCACGGGCTAGCGGTTAGCTTAGCCTGCCCCGCCTCGGGGCATATCCCATATCTCAAGCCAGAGGTAACACGGTGTGGTGATGCTAAGGGACCACACGAAGACACACGTCTGTTAGCACACGCTCCTTTACTTGAACAACCCACGTCACACTCCTTATCCCCTCTTACAGTCACTTACGTCCTATCTTGTCCTCTAGCTCCCCCTGCTGTCCTCCAACTGTATCAACTCAAGACATCACATATCCCTTTTGCAAAAGATAACATTTACACCACCAACTATGCAATCACTGCGGCGCTTATGCTGAACTGTATAAGCTACGATCAGTCTTACAATAACAACAGAAGACCTTGAACATAAAAATAAATAACAGCCTCGAAATAACAGTTTCATACAGACAATAGGCTACTCTTGTTTTAGTTTACCGTCCTCACATAACAGTCCTGTGCCCAAGCGGGCGGCCTCCTGACCCTGACCTCTTGCAGAGGGGGCTGAGCATGTCAGGCTGGACTCGGCTACAGTCTATGTCAGGCCCCTCAGGAGGAAGGGCCTGCTCAGGCCTCAGGAGGAAGGGCCTGCTCAGGGTCCGCGTGACCCTGAAGGGGCAGGGCTGGCGCGAGATAGGACGCATTCCAGGTGCGCCCATGAGACAGTCTGTAAGTGTACTGGCCTCTTTGCTCATGCACCTGAAGAGGGCATGGGTACTTGGACTAACTCTTGCATAGTATACCTGGTCTCTTAACTCTGGCCCAAGACCCAGGAGCAAAGTGCACTGCTTTTGCCCCTCTCTTCTTGTCTGCATACTCCATCATTCATTCACATTCACAGCCATTGTCGCCAATATGTGGTGATGCTACGGGACCGCCCGAAGACACACGCCTGTTAGCGCACGCTTCTTTACTTGAACAACCCACGTCACACTCCTTCTCCCCTCTTACAGTCACTTACATCCTAGCTTGTCCTCTAGCTCCCCCTACTGTCCCCCAACTGCATCAACTCAAGACATCACACACGGGGATTCGAACCGCCAATCCCCGTGTTGGTAGGCAACAGAGTAGACCGCCATGCCACCTGGATGCCCTGAGACACTCTCATTTTATGCAAATTTACTTCTAGTTTTCCCCCTTATCCCATCCGATTAACCCAATGGCATATGGCCGGAACTCTTGTGGAATAACTCCCCTGGCTCACGTTTCCACAGGAAGGAGACAGTCGTAACACCAGCTTCCTTCAAACTCGTGTCGGCTGCTCTCGCTAGTTTACATGCTGAAGCCTCGCATGGACTGCATCACCTTCAGGCCGCGAAGGAGGCGTAGGGAGAATGCTTTCAGTCGCTTGGCTGCAGGCGCCCAGATGAGCCAGAGGGGTCGCTGGAGAACGACGAGTCCCCGAACACTACACCCACTATCCCTCGGGTAAGGGTGGCCTAATGAAGGCCTTACCCCGTGGACGCTCTGGCCGGGACCGGTTACGGCGAGTCTGGGATACGAACCTCCCAGCCACGTGACGAGCGGGTTGCAAGAACGGCGGTTTATTCCGCTCGGCCATCAGAGCGGCAAACACTCATTTTATTTAATCAGTGCTTCTGTCTCCACCCCATCTGTGCTCACGCTCAGTTCAAACATGCAGGCGTTCAAGCCACTGATATGTCAATATTTTTTCAAATTATTTTTATAGCAAAAAAAAAAAAAAAATATATATATATATATATATATATATGATAGCACATAGAAAGAGAAAACGAACAAGTTGATGTCCAAACAAAACCCACACATCCAACAGGCGGGTCTAATAAAATATTTATCCTGAAAATTCTGCGTACTTATATTTCATAAAGGGCACATCACATTTAACAGACAGCTCCAGACCAGTTCGGGTGGCCTCCGCAGACTGTTTTCCTCTAGTTCAAGCAAACAGCACTGTTGCGCCCCAGGGTGGACCGCTCAACATACCCCAAAATACAAAACCACCACATAGTCCAGCTGAAGTCTATTCC
>NC_079217.1:8895136-9052248 GCF_029633865.1 Lampris incognitus
GGGAGACACCCTGGACAGGCCGCCAGTCCATCACAGGGCCGACACACACACATAAACACACACATTCACACCTAGGGACAGTTTAGTGTGGCCGATCCACCTGACCTGCATGTCTTCTGACTGCGGGAGGAAACGTTTGTGACCATCTTGAACAATTATTATGTCACATCAAGTGGAAGGAAAAAGGGTAAAACCCAAAATCTTGAGACAGCGCCCTCTGTCTGTCACTGTACGTTTGGCGGAATGACGCGACCGCGACCTTTGTCATCCGATGACAAGCCAACCGTGCCCTAGGACTCTGAAAAAGACATTCAAAAAAACAAAATAACTAAAATATCTAAAATAAAACATCTACCTAATCGAAACTTTTTGCCTGTCAGTCTGTGGATGTGCAGCCTCCTAGGCAGACCCTCGCTTGAATGCGACCGAGTCTGAAATAAACTGGCACTCTCCATAAAGATAACGTTTGCTCTGTGTCCATTTTGGTCTGAACCTAACCCCGTCTTCATCTTCACCGTATAATAAAGCTTTATGATCGCGCACGCGCGACTCACATCTTCGCTCGACTCAGATCAGGCGGCGACAAGAACGTGTCCCTTTACTATAACCGCCACATGTTTTGCATTATCGAAATTCATTTAATAACTTTCGATCACGTCGCCGCCCGATCCGAGTCGACCACCGGGTGCGAGTGGAAGCGCGAGCGTAAACGGTTTACCCAGCTTCGCTATACTATGAAGACGAAGACCGGGTTGACTCGGATCGGGCAGCGACACAGCAGCAGCGTTGGTCGAGCGGGCTAGGGGGCGAATGAAGAGGGGGGGGCGGCGGTGGCGAGAACAACCGTTTTTCGGAGGTTTTGAATCACCACAACCAGGGCGGGTTCTTCTTCATTCAGTCATACCTGTGCACACAAAACATTACACACACAAACACACAGACACACACACACACACACACAGACACACACAATAAAGCAGTAGCAGAGGGCACTGCAAACAGTCCGTTTTAAGTAGAGAGAATAAAACCTTCCTAAATAAGTGGGAGTGGATCCCGGATCCCGGATCCGGGAGTGGATGTGTTTTACCCATGTTCTTCCAAAAGATGGGATAACACTTCCCCCCAGCTCCTTCAGTAGTAACCGCAGGACCTGAACAGTGTCTCGGCCAGTAACGCGGGGTTATAAGACGTTAAAAACTGTTATAATGACGAGGATACCTGAAACGGACGCGTTCGAAGAAGAACTGGAACCAATGAAACGGTCCCCCTCCGGTGTTAAGAGGAGGCCATTTGATCGGCACATCCGAGGAGTTAAACCGACGTCATTTGTTGCGCAACACGAGATTTTCTTTATGTGTTTGCAGACCTGGCCAGGTACGAGCGCAGACCAACGAGAATGAACCCAGGCAGAGCTGGCTGCTGCCTGACAAGCCTACGTGCAGGAAGGATTGGTTAATGTTCACAAACCCAGACACAACAGTCACCAAAACACCGTGTGTGTGTGTGTGTGTGTGTGTGTGTGTGTGTGTGTGTGTGTTTGCGCATTTATTCTTTTTTTTTTCCTGCTTTGAGAGCAACACTAATTCACCAGCCTTGAGGCGACTACATCCTGCCAAGGCAGGATATCAATACAAGGTTGATTTCCTAGACTAGAGAGACCCGCCGCTCTTATTGATCTGTATTGTATGAAAGGGAAGAAAGGAGAACACACTTCCTTTTTCTTTTTGAATCCCCCTGCTGGATAAAACAACACAACACAGGGATCGCTGGTTCGAATCCCCGCGTTACCTCCGGCTTCAGCGGGCATCCCTACAGACACACTTGGCCGTGTCTTGCGGGTGGGGAGCCGGAGGTGTGTGTGTGTCCTGGTCGCTGCGCTAGCGCCTCCTCTGGTCAGTCAGGGCGCCTGTTCGGGGGGGGGGGGGAGTAGCGTGATCCTCCCACGCGCTACGCCCCCCCGGGAGAAACTCCTCACTGTCAGGTGAAAAGAAGAGGGGCTGGCGACTCCACACGTATCGGAGGAGGCATGTGGTAGTCTGCAGCCCTCCCCGGATCGGCAGAGGGGGGCGGGGCAGCAGCGACCAGGACGGCTCGGAAGAGTGGGGTAATTGGCCGGGTAGAAGGAAAAAAAAAAGAAAGGGGGGGGGATTAAAAAAAAAAGATTTCAAATGTCAGATGCATCAATTTAAGGACCAAGCCTGGTGGTGAGAACAGGTAGCAAATCTCCACACCTGTCAAAGTGTGCATGGTAGTGTATGAAATCCTACCAGCCACAGCCAAACATCCAGCAGGTGTGAATTTTACACCCAGATGATGGTCCCCCCCCCCCCCACCACCACCACCACCACCACCACCACCACCACCATGGGTGCAGTGAACTAAATCCAAAAACAGATGGCAGTAATGCGCCTTCTCCCAGACAAGTAATGACTGCTCTCCTCCCCCCCCCTCCCCCCCCCGTGGCACCTTCCAGTCCATGTTTGATAAACAATCTCATTATGAAAATTGCATGTACCAGTGTTGGGAGAGAGAGATTTCCCAACCCACAACCCTGCCGCGGCTAAGCAGGAGAGGATTCTGGGGGCTTTATAAAAGAGGGTAGGTTTGATCCCGGGCACTAAAATAATACGGTTACATAAACCACCGAAACCTCAATGGCAAGCCCGGCGTTTGCACAACAATCCGCCTATTGTGTACTTCTGGAGTCACATACGTGACGCACAAATGAGGACTTCAATCGTAAACACGGAAAACGCAGATCCTAGTTTGACGGGGAATTTCTGCACGCACACACAAACGCACACAGGAACTCGACCGGACGAACAACACAATAGCGGCACAATACTGATTAGCTTCCTGCTACGGACCACGGACGCTAACTGGCTCACGGGGCCTAAACGCACCCAGACACGACCCCTCCTCTCCTTCCTCCTCTTTACACCGTTTGCTTCATCCATCTGCCGTGTTAGCCATAAACGGCGGTGGGTGATGGTAAACGGTGCCGGAGGGCGCCGACACGCGCTGGGGCGAGAGCTGGCAGAGGAGTGTCCAGCCAAATCCCCCGGCGCTGCGGCTCCCGCAGCCCGGCGTTACACAAAACTGCTGCGGCGTTAATCTTCGTCTGACTCTTAAGTGAATGAAATACCCCCCCCCCCCTAAACACCCCCCTCCCCCCACTCCTGTCAGATAAACCCACTCGCTCCTCTCGGGGCCTCGGCTCAAGAGAAACAAACTCCCTTTCTACCTCCTACCTCTACTCGAACCGGGCAGCGCGGAGCAGGCAGAGACATCATTATTGCCCCCCCCCACCCCCCACCACCCACCACCCCCGTCTGAACGGGAATGAAAAAAAGCCGCTGCGTGGGGCGGCTGAGATCAAGGTGCCGGGATACTTAACGTCTGAAGGGGGAACCTCGGTCGCAAAAACGTTCGCGCGTGCAAATATTTGCCAACTTGCTGCGGCCATGCGATGGCGGCGGCGGGGGGGGTGGGTGTAAAAACGTGGCTTGGAAGGAAAAGCGGGAGACTTTTCCCAGCAGGGTAACAGATCCAATCATCTGACACGGTCGAGGGATTGCACAGGATTGCATAATGGAGGGAGGGTATGTGAGGGGGAGATCCACTAGTTGGCCTGTTGTCTGTACGGACACGAGTGTTGCGTTCCTGCCACAAGTACACCGACAGGAGACGGGGACAGCAGGTGAAGTACTGCCTGCCTAAAAGTACCCATCTGATTTGATGCTTTCACCGCGAGTCGTGTATACCCTGCAGATGACTCGGGAGTCGTACCAGGCGATCTGGAAGATATGGAAAATATTATCGTCACAATAAATGTAGGGAGTTTTTTTTTGATTTTCTCCCCCAATTGTATCAGTTACCCTACTCGTCCGAGCTGAAATTGTAGGGAATTTTACACAATATCGATATATAACACAATACCTGCTCGGGTGCGAAGATACCACGTTTGAGAATCCGGCTGAGGTTGATCACATTGAACCGTTCGGTGATGTGATGTAAGGTGTAACACCAAACTAAAACTAGTTTTGAGATAACGCTCCCTCAGATATTTCAGACCTCATTTTGTGAGACATTTTAGGCAGCGGATTCTCCTATTAACTTAGATGGCCATTATGTTTGAGACAATGTTCTGTTTTAATCCGTTTTAATTTCTTACCTACTAATCATGGCAATGTTCTTTGACACAGCCGGGGGCGGAGGCGGGGGGGTGGGGGGGTGGGGGACAACATTTTGAGTTGGATGAAAAAGGACATGGAATTGACTATATCCCATCAACAACGTCCTGAGAACTAAAACCGTCCAACAGGGATTATTTTTTTATTACATGCGGAGTCGCTGGGCTGCTTATTTTCACCTGACAGTGAGGAGTTTCACCGGGGGGACGTAACGCATGGGAGGATCCCGCTATTCTTCCCAGTCCCACCTCCCCACCCCCCACTCCCAACCCCCGAACAGGCAGGCGTCCCGACCGGCCAGAGGAGGCGCTAGTGCAGCGACCAGGACACATACCCACATCCGGCTTCCCACCCGCAGACACGGCCGATTGTGTCTGTAGGGACGCCCGACCGAGCCGGGGGTAACACAGGGATTCGAACCAGCGATCCCCGTGTTGGCAGGCCACGGAATAGCCCGCCACACCACCTGGACAACCTAACGGGGATTCATAATGTACCGAGTGCTACCACACTCTGACAGACACTTTAACTTTGCAATGGTCCTACGTGTGTAAAATAACACAGGATGGTAGCAGTAAAAGGCTTCCCTAAAAAAACCCACAGACGACTGGTGTGTGTTTAACAACACTGACCTGGGACTTCATCTGAGCAGCCTTCTCGGGGTCCACGGCCAGGACGTGCTGGTAATGGCGGATGGTGTGCTGGCGGTCCTTGTTCTCAGCGCGGACATACCTCCTCAAGGCCTGCAGGATGCGGTGAGGCTATATGGGGGAGGGGGGCGATAATAATGGCAGAGATAGCCGTGTTGGCAAAGCCTTGTCAAAGAACAACAGGTCACACGATCCACACACAATGCACACACCGCCTGTGTGTGTGTGTGTCAGCGATCATCTACTGCATTTGGTGAGAGGATGCATTTCAGGACATTTCGTGCGATGAAAAACGTACACAAAGTTATAATAAAGTCACAAATAACTACTTCAATTTCAATAATAATATAACTATCAAAAACCAAATTTGCCATTCTTGCTATCAACCCCTCCCGCCGCCCTGCCCCCGATGCAGATTAAAGATGAATCATTCAAAAACTTGAGCCTCCTCTGATGTAACCTCATTCATCATGTGTCGGTCATCGTTCTCTCACATGACTCGGACATGCACTGTGTTACCCTCAATGCAAAACGGCCACCAAAGGTCATTTGCACCGCAGCTGATACCACACACTGTTAATCTTATCAACATGAAAGACCACCAAAACATTTATTTCATGTTTAAACCACTTGCAAGTAACGTGAGACAGAGTAAACCACTTTAAATAAACACGAACTCGAGCGCCTCAATCACTTCTTTAATCAGCACCCAAATACAGAAGCTGCCATTTCCCAAATGGAAGTGTGTGTGTGTGTGTGTGTGTGTGTGTGTGTATGTATATATATATATATATATATATATATATATACATATACATGTTACAAATTACTGCAAGTGAAGAAACTGTACTTTTGTATGGAAGCCCGTTTCCGCCACATTAAAAAAATAAAGTTTGCTTAATTGCAACTTTATTTCTTGGAATTCTGACTTTATTTCTTGGAATTCTGACTTTATTTCTCCCAATTCTGACTTTATTTCTCCCAATTCCGACTATTTCTCCCATTTCCGACTATTTCTCCCATTTCTGACTTTATTTCTCCCAATTCTGACTTTATTTCTCCCAATTCCGACTATTTCTCCCATTTCTGACTTTATTTCTCGCAATTCCGACTTTATTTCTTGCAGTTGCGACTTTATTTCTCGCAATTATGACATTTTTTTCGCCAATCACGCAGCGTCACCTCCCTTTTGAAATGACCAACAAGTACGAACGATCTCTTTACAGTTTTTGAGAAACAAGTCCATATTTCGAGACATAACCAACACCTGGCTATGGAATGCCCAGTTATGTGCTGAAGGAAGCATCAAAACACTATTAGATAAGAGGAATATGAAAAAAAAGAAAGAATAAAAGCAAGACAGGCATTATATTTGAGGGTTCAAATGTGATCGACTTTGCGCTCATGGAGGATTTCAGGATGTGTGTTTTTCAGGCAGCGGTAATCCATTCTCCTCACGATGAATTATAGGCCGGCAGAAGGTCTTTTGACTGAATGTGAGATTAGCCACAGGCTAGTAAGTGTCTGAGTGTTGCCTGTCAGGACTGTGTGTGAGTGTGTATGTACCTAAGTGCTTGAGCATGTGAGTGTGCAAGAGTAGACGTGTGTGTGTCTGTTTGTGCGCTTGCGGGCGAGTGTGTGGGTTAAAGTACAAGGGCTTGCACAGATATCAGTGTAGAAACCAGTAGTGGACGGATGGAGAGAACGTGAGAGTGCAGTGTCGGCCGTGGGAGGCAGATGAGGTGTGTACCTTGGGGGGGTCGGCCTGCAGGGCGGCCAGGTAATTCTCCAGGGCCAGGCGGCGCCGGTCATTGAGCATGGCCTCCACCCGGGCCAGGTGAGTCTCCACAAGCTGCTGTTTCTCACTGGCTGCCTCCTCCTCCAGGGACTCCACCATGGCCTCAAAGTGCTAAACAGGGGCGACGACACGTACAGACAAACACACACACACACATACATAAATGAATACGGTTGAGCCCGGTGTTGCTAAGCACAAAATAGTACACCAGAGTCCTTTTTCTACTACTTAAAGAGAGGGGGGGGGGCCTGCTTTCACCCGTGCTTGTCAGGGGAGCCCGAGACTCATTTAGAGGGCTCCCCATTCAGGCTGCTGGCCTAATTTAGCCTTGCAGTGATAAAGATAGAGCAGGCTGGGGATGGGGATCTTTTAATGGGAGAGGGAGTGAGGGAGCTGGGGCCCCTCTAAGCCTGTCGTATCTCACCCAAACAAAGAGGATGATGGGAGGGAAGTCCCAGGGGTGCGAGGATCAGTGTCTTACCTGGATAAGAGTCTGCCTCTCAGCCTTGGGCAGGTTCTTAGCCTGGCGCTCAGCCTCCTCCCACTCCTTCCTCACCTAGAAGTGGGGAGAAAGAGGGAGTGCGAGAGAGAGAGAGAAGGAAGGCGATGAGAGGAGATGAGAGACGGTGGTGCGGTGTATGGCAGATCACAGGTTCAACCCCGGTAACAATTTCTGTCTACCCTTAGGCAACCATCAAAACATATTTTATGCTTTTTGCACACACACACTCCTGTATGTACATCATTGAGGACCCCGCAATGACTACATTCACTCCCTGGACCCTAACCACCGGCAGCCTTTCGCACCAGCTATGTGTAAGTTTGAATCTAAACAAGTCGCACCATATAAGTTAGTTCCAACACAGAGCTAAGACAAAATGTACATCTACCCCCTACTCGGTGTAAAGTCATTCCTATATCAACCGTTGACATGGCGGAACGACTACAGAGACTATTAATTGATGACCCGGAGGAACAATTTCTCCTTGATTTACCCCGGCCGCGCATTCTCCGTGATGGACTGCACCCCGTTGACATGTTTGATGACTTTGACATGCACTCTCGATTCCGCTTTCGCCAAGCAGAGATGCAGAAGACGGGTGATTTACCGACTGCTGATTTACAACAGGAAACTGATAAGTCCATCACTTCAGGTTTGTGTTGCGCTGAGACACTTTGCCACAGGGGCATTTCAAAATTTAGTGGGGGATTCAGCACAAATCCACACTTAGCAGGAGCGTAAGATCGGGGGCTTTGGCATTGTGTCGGCGCCTGCATGATTATGTGGGATTTCCTGTGCAGCTGGAACAACAAAACAAAGTGCAGCAGAAATTCTACCAAATAGCGGGGTTTATTATCACCGTTTTCATTTCTGTCCGCAATTACACAGGTTTGACTCTCCTTTTTTATTTTTTGGGGAATTCTTTCCCCTCCTTTTTCCTCCCAATTGTATCCGGCCGCTTACCCCACTCGTCTGAGCCGCCCTGGTTGTTATTCCGCCCCCTCTGCCGATCTGGGGAGGGCTGCAGACTACCACATGCCTCCTCCAACACATGTGGAGTTTCCAGCCGCTTCTTTTAACCTGACAGAGAGGAGTTTCACCAGGGAGATGTAGCGCATCGGAGGATCACGCTATTCCCCCCCCCCCCCCAAACAGGCGCCACGACCGACCAGAGGAGGCGCTAGTGCAGCGACCAGGACACATACCCACATCTGGCTTCCCACCCGCAGACACGGCCAATTGGTTCTGTAGGGACGCCCAGCCAAGCTGGAGGCAACACGGGGATTCGAACGGAGATCCCCGTGTTGGTAGGCAACAGAATATATTGCTACGCTACCAGGATGCCCGACTCTCCTTGTTAAGCACCATGGTCGTGTGCAGCGATGCAACTTGCTAAGCAGAGATGGTCCACATGTTCAGGATGCTGGATAGTGACAAAGGAAACCACGGGGATTGTGGTCGGGACACACTGATTATGAATTTAACAAATCCCACATTTTCTTTACCTATCAGTGCCACAAGCACGCTAACAGTTCCCACCTGGTAATGAGAGGGAACTGCACAGCTTTTAGCTAATGTTACCTTGTTGAAATGAACCGCTAAGGCATGTGGTAGTATGCAGCCCTCTCGGGATCGGCAGAGGGGGTGGAGCAGCGACCGGGACGGCTCGGAAGAGTGGGGCAAATGGCCGGATATGATGGGGGAGAAACACCCCCCCCCCCGCAAAAAAAGAAAGAAAATATCTGCTTGCTATCCCTGTTGCTTAGGCCTGTATTAGCTCTGGTGAAATAAAAATGAATCCTTACAATGCTCATAAGGCTACATGTGCTCATGTTTGTGCCCTATAACGCCCCTCTATGCTTGACATTTACAGCGTTGGAATAGTTTATAGTGTCATGTGATCTATTTCCGGAGCTATGCTGACGTTGTTACTATAGAAACCGCTGATTTGGGTTCAATGTGGCAGGCGATGACGTCACTGCCTGCGACAATGTTTTGGCTAGTATCCTATTTACGGTCTACTGGTTAAAATGTAACTTAAGTCTCCGTGGTGCAACGAAACAAAGGTACAGCTTTAGTGTCAATCTAACTAGTTTCAATGTAGCAGTTAGTGTGGACTTCACACCCAAACGTACAACAGAGGATACGTTCAGCTGGTGCAACAGGCTGCAGAACTACATGTCTACTATTCTGTCCCTCATGTTATATGTTCGCATTCGTTAGTTCGTTTATTGATATAATTAAAATAGATTTAGCAAACGACTGCTTTAACGCTCTACCGGCGTCAGGAAGCTGAGGTTATTCCCAGCTCTGTGCTCAATACTCCCACCTGGTGGTAGAAAAACGTACATTACAAGTAAGTTGCGTTTTGGTCGCCATTTTGATTCGAGCATTCGGAGTGGACGGGTGGGCGACAAGTGCGTCTGTCTTCTCCTTCGTCAGCTGCCCTTGACACGGGATAATCTGTAAGTTCACTGCTGGATAATGAAGCTTTATTATACATTCCAGCTTTATGTAGATAAATGAATCGAGTTTCATCCTTTTATACCGCATGTACATGTTCGGATAGCATGAGCTAACTCACTGCTAACTTAGCGTAACCTAACAGTGTTTCTCAACCGGGGGTCCGCGGACCCCTAGTGGTCCGTGGTGTAATTGCAAGGGGTCCGTGAAAATAAAATATCTTTAAAAAAAAGATCCTGTGACATTTATAGAAATAGGATTATTTTACTCAAATGTGACTGAGACCTTTATCTACCTAAACTATAAAGGGTAACAGGACTTTTTTCTCTAATTACATCTGTTTCACAAGTGTAATTTATTGTATTTTAATAAGAGATCTCGCTCCCGTTTTGTTAAAAGTTACTGCATAAAAATTCTGTTGTTACATATATCTGAAAGTCACTGAATACATATTCTGTTTTGTTACATATATCTGAAAGTTACTGAATACATATTCTGTTTTGTTACATATATCTGAAAGTTACTGCATAAGAATTCTGTTTTGTTAACTATATCTAAGTTACAACTGAAAGCTCTTATTTTTGCCCCAAAGAGTGAATAAATGCTATAATGCAATTTAAAATACAGTTTCTACTGTTTCTATCAAATTGCAACCCCCCTCCCCCAAGATCAGGTGGAGGGGTCCTCAGGGTAGACCAAAAATACGCAGGGGGTCCAGGACCCCAAAAAGGTTGAGAACCACTGACCTAGAACGTCATTAGACGTTAGCCGCGTGCGTAGCAGAATTATTTTAGCGTTACATCCTTGACTCACCTGTTGTTAAGAAAATGACTTATATTGGTTAGAGAAGAACGTAATGATTTGATGTGTGGTGTATGTGCGTCTACACGGAATAATCTGTTAAAACATCTTTATATTTTCTCTGTCTGTTACAGTTTTACAAAATGGGGTTTCTCAGTAAAAGCTCTGAAGAACCCAACACGGCCTCTTGAGAACTTACTGGAGCCACTTGTGTAGCTCGCTGTCTAGGCTATGTAGAGGCATATAGCTGAGGGCAGAAGACTAACCTTGACCCTTACCTTAGCCTAATCCTAGTGCGAACCTTAACCCTAAACCCGAGGCCATCCATCCATTATCCAAGCCGCTTATCCCAACCGGGGTCGCGGGGATGCTGAAGCCTATCCCAGCAGTCACTGGGCGGCAGGTGGGGAAACACCCTTTACAAGCCGCCAGGCCATCACAGGGCCCGCCCACACACACACACACACACACACACACATACTCACACCTAGGGACCATTTCACGCCGACATGGGGAGAACATGCAAACGCCACACAGAGGACGACCTGGGACGAACCCCAAGGTTGGACTACCCCGGGGCTCGAACCCAGGACCTTCTTGCTGTGAGGCGACCGCGCTAACCACTGCACCACCGTGCCGCCTAAACCCAAGTCCTAACTCTAAAATAGACCCTTAAAACAGTGAGGACCGGCTAAAATGCCCCCACTTTGCAAAAATGTTGCCAATCTGATGGTGGAAAACTCAAAAAGGTCCTCACTAGAACACGAACACACACACACACACACATACAAACACACACACACATACAGTACATTTACCATTTTCTCTTTCAGCTCTCAACTCGCCTCGATTCTCTCATACACAAAACAACCACACCAACATCTACATTATTAGTTTACAGTAGACATCCAACACCCGCCCACTGTTAATATTCAGGTTTTAGTCAGCCTGTCCTCAGTTGTATAGATGGTACGTACATTTAATTCAGAACACAAGGCAATATTATCAGTAGTCCCTTGATCTGTTTGTTTTCTCTCTGTGTTTTTCCGGGCAATATTGTTTTGTTTTCAGTGCAATATAGCTGAATATGAATACGACACAGCAGAGACCTACTGTCTTTCATGTGTGTGTGTGTGTGTGTGTGTGTGTGTTTGTCTGCAGCCATGCTCCTTAAGAGTCCACACCGACTCATTCATGGTAACTTATTCTGCATTTGGGTGTCGCTCCGCTATACTGCAAATACAAACCATATGAACGGCACATCTTAACTGTGACCGAGGTGGCCTCGAGCGAGAGGTGCGCTCGCCTCCCGCTTCAAGGTCGGGGTCGAGATCACCCACCCACCTTCTCCATGCGGTTGCGGTGCCTGTTCTCCAGCTGCTCCTTGGCCCTCTGGAAGCGACTGTGCTCCTTGTCATCGGCTGGGGTCTCGAAGTAGATGTCCACGTCATCGGTGGGCGGCGGGGTGGTGGGCTCAGCTGAGATGGGAGAGATACAGCGGGTGAGCTGGGGACGTTACACACCTATGACCAGGCAGGCGCACATGTGTGGAAACGGACAAAACGGAAAGATAGGGGGCGACAGACCGAAGGACAAAACAACCCGGGGCTGACACAGGTAGGCAGAGAAACGGTTGAAGACAGACAGACAGACAGACAGACAGACAGACAGACAGACAGACAGACAGACAGACTGGCATGCGGGGCCGGCGGTGACGGCCGAAGGCGTAGTGGAGCGCTGAATCGAGTCGAGGAGAAATTCAGACGGATAGCGCTCCTCTCAGAGGCGCTTGTTATCCCCCTCCCTCCACATCTCCTCCTTCACCCCCCCCCCCCCCTGTTAACTCTGAGAGAATCTGACAGTCTTTCCAGTCGCGTTCTTTTCATCCTCCCGTCGGTTTTCTGCTGACAGGCCACGTCTCTGACATTAATGGAAATATCTCTCCGCCTTTGACGGCTGGGTCACTCCAGGGCAAGGCCGGGGAGGGGGAGGTGGGGGTGGGGTGTTCTATTTTGGCTTCCTCGTTGTACGGTCATGCTGGACTCACTGTGCATCGCACCGCAATTCACAAACGATGCTTCGGCGAACGGGAGACCTCGTGTCTTCGGTCCACAGTCAAAAAGCAGGAGCTCTTCTGCACGGGTGGACAGATGAGCACACTCTGTTCCTGCATGTGTGTGTGTGTGTGTGTGTGTGTGTGTTTATTGTATATTCCAAATGGGTGGGGGGTCCAGGTGGTCCTGGCTGTGATCGGCGGGCGAGGTGATAAATGGTGGTCTGTAGAGGCAGTGCTCTGTGAGCAGACAGACAGTTTGCTGACAGACAGACAGGAGCATGGACAAAAGTCAAAAGGGAATAGTGCAGCAGGAGGTAAAGTTAAAAAGAGAGAGGGGGGGGGGGGGGGAGTCCAGAGAGCCGATTTTAAAGTTAATTTGCATATACCTGAACACCCCGGTCTTTAATAACAATAAAATGAGTAACATGATACACAATTACCCCTTTTATGGCATTTTTAGAGAAAAATTTCCCCCCTTTTTTCTCCCCAGTTGTACCCGGCCAATTACCCCACTCTTCCGAGCCGTCCCGGTCGCTGCTCCGCCCACTCTGCCGATCCGGGGAGGGCTGCAGACCACCACATGCCTCCTCCGATACGCGTGGAGTCGCCAGCCGCTTCTTTTCACCTGACAGTGGGGAGTTTCACCAGGGGGACGTAGCACGTGGATCACGCTATTCCCCCCAGTTCCCCGACCGACCAGAGGAGGAGGCACTAGTGCAGCGACCAGGACAAATACCCACATCCGGCTCCCCACCCGTGCAGACACGGCCAATTGTGTCTGTAGGGACGCCTGACCAAGCCGGAGGTAACACGGGGATTTGAACCGACGATTCCTGTGTTGGTAGGCAACGGCTTGGACCGCCACGCCACCCAGACGCCCTTACGGCGTGTTTTGACAGGGGATTTTTTATGTTTTTTTAACGAAAATCTTAAACTTAAGGTCAGATTAATGTTAACATAGCAGAAAAAAAGGCTCGACAGTTCTGATTTGGTTCTGAATCATGAACTGAAACGGGTCAGTGAGTGCTCTGACGTTACGGGGTTGAGAGTGTGAGGAGGATGCCGTGTTATTGTAGCGGTTGTGGTGGAGAGGACAGCAGCAGCAGCTGGGTCGGTCTGTCTGAGCGGGCGCTGTACAGATAAAGCATTCGGGCCAGGCCGGCTGGCCGGCCGGCCACCAGAGAGCGAGAGCCTGTGCAGAATCTATCACGTCCTGATGTGTATGCTGCAGAGAGCCTTCAGCAGAAACAGAGCGAGCGAGAGCGAGAGCGAGGCGAGACAAGAGAGAGGGGGGGGGGAGGGGGGAGAGGGAGGGTGCTGTTCGGGGCCGGCCCTCTACCGCGTGAGACTTACTCAGGCGCTTGCACACGGCCATGCAGTACTCCTCAGAGTCGAAATTGTTGCGATTGCCGCCGCAGCCCCCGTATATGAAGCGCACACACTTCTTCTGGCTCATGTCGAAGTGCCAGCGGGGCATGGAGGCGCGGCAGGAGCCGGTCTCGGCCTCCAGGGTGCACACCGCTGCCGGGGGGGGAGGGAGGAGGAACAGCTTTGTTAGGTCATCCAGCCACCGGGGGCAGTACTCAACAACACCAGCCTCGCTCGGAAAAACACTCAAAAGTATCATGACAGGAAATCTCAGCTGGTCTGGCATCAAACATTCCTCACCGGTAACCCATCACATCTGGATTAAGATGGCGATGAATAAATAAACTTAAAATTCTGGGGTGATAATTCCTTTTTATGGACAAGATGTACAGTTATGACTCGTGAAGGATTTAACAGTACCCTAGCTGCACATTACATAAAAGTGATAGTCCTGTGATAAAGCACAACGGTATCTCACAACGTCTCCTCGCAGAAGAAGAGGAGGAGGAGGAGGAGGAGGGCACTTGCTGATGCAGACACTTATCTAATTACAGTCTGGCTGATAGGACAAATTAAGTCATGATAGCCTTTATTTTAAAAAGCTCTGATTATATTTAGGTGGTAGGCAGCATGCCCAGACAGGAGCATGAGAAAGAAAGAGAGCTGAGAGGGAGAAAGAGAGGAGAGATAGAGGAAAGGGGACAGAAAAGAGAGAGAGAGAGTGCCAGTAAGAGGATGGAAGAGATACAGAGTGGGAGAAAAATACGATGGGGGGGGGGGGGGGGGGGGTGAGACAGAAAGACAGCAAGAGAGCAGGAGAGGGAGAGGGAGAGAGAGGGATTAGAGACAGAGGAGGAGATACAACAAGAGAAGGAAATGAGACATTTTGTCGTTCTCAAACAGAACGTCACAAACCTTTCACCTCCTGCAGGGTCTTGTCCTCATCTCGGCTGTCCGACATCCTGCTGCTGTTCTCTCGCTTCTCCTCCTCCTCCTCATCATCCCTGTCCGCCTCTTCATCCTCATACACGTAGTGGTACTCTTCCTCATCCTCATCCTCCTCGTCCTCACCTACATCCTCCTCTGCGGTTTCCTCCTTCTGGGTGGGCTGGTCATCTGCCACTGTCTCGCTGATTGAGAGGAGAAAGAGGAGGGGGGGGGGGAAAAGGTGGAGGTGATTGAGTGAAGGGGCGGAAGCCATGTAGGGGGAGCAATTTATCAAACCCAGCAGAGTGGCTGCCATAGGTCAATGTCATGACCATTTAATCCATCCAGATGGCCGCTAATATCTCCCCCTGCACAAGCTCGTGGCGTCCTCGCTCACACCCGTTCACACTCATCCTCGCGTGTGCTCACCTGTCCTCCGCGGTCTCCTCGTCGTCCAGGTCCATCTCGTCTATCTCCTCATCCTCCTCCTCCTCGTCCAACATCCCTCGTCCTCCTCCTGAGAGGGCCAGGGCAGGCTGGGCGGCGGCGGCGCGGCGTCCCCGGTGCGGGAGGCGGGGCAGCAGACGTACTCGGTGCCGCGGAACTTGTCGATGCCGCACGGCAGCAGCATGCCGTAGCTGTACAGCACCATGGAGCTCTTGGCACAGGCCTGAAATGGAGACAAGAGACCCGGCGAAGGTCCCACGGGTGACGACGCGGAGCAGCACTGGACCAGTACAGGAAAGCACATCGGAGGACATTTTCCACGACTTTCGCTCGTATATACGCGACAGCCGTTGCTCTCGGAAGGTCGCATATTACCCGGAGAACTGGGAAGTCGTCTACCACTTCCTAATTCCTTACGTGGTAGCGAATTAACCGAAGCTTAGGGACAAGGACGTTTTCACAAAGACAGCTCCATGTCCTTGGCTTTGTTGACTTTAAAATGATTTGTTTACATCCTTGTGTCTTCATACTGAATATCCCGTCAAGGACAAATTCCCAGCACGTGGCAACTCGGGGTTCCTACTTCTTCTGGTTTCTTTTAGGAAAACCCGTTTTCCAGGGCCGTTAAATGACATTTTCCACGACTTTTTACTTGGATATACATGTCAGTCCATTGCTCACCGAATGCCAGTATTCACAAATATTACCTACCAGTGGACGTCTCAACCAGCCTCTTTATGGACTGAGTGACTTTTAGCTGGCCACTAAACATACCGCCCAAACTTCAAACACGGATGTGCAATCTCAGCAGCTAGAAATATAGTAAAATACAATTTCATGACCTAACTTTACAATTTTCCGTGACTTTGATAAGATTTTCAGGATATTTGATCAATTTCGCCGGATCGGATTTGGCAGAGTAGATTCTACTACGCCTGGCCTTCCAGTGAGTGATCAGACTTGGGCTTTGACGGGGACCGTATTGAACCGTATTTATTCATTCAGGCTGCTTTTCAGCGAAGCCTTGTTCTGCATGTGTACTGTTACCCATCTACAGTTGCTCAGTGGCGCCTTCTGCTGTTTGTTTGTCGAGCAGCACCACTGGAGTAATCAAAGTATTAATTATGCTCGCTAATCAATACCGCAAAATGATCAATTCTGTGTTTTTTTACTACATATTGCTATATTGAATAATAACAGGAGTGACATCATTCATCAGATATACGCAGTTTTTAACTTTCTTTCTTTTTTTTCGGTTGATTTTTCCGCCTTTTCTCCCCAATTTTTATAGAGGAGGCCCATTTTAAAATGGCTCCTTTTTCTCCCCAGGTGCATCCGGCCAATTACCCACTCTTCCGAGCCGTCCCGGTTGCTGCGCCACCCCCTCTGCTGATCCGGGGAGGCTGTTAGACTACCACATGCCTCCTCCCATACATGTGGAGTCGCCAGCCGCTTATTTTCACCTGACAGTGAGGAGTTTCGCCAGGGATGTGGCGCGTGGGAGGATCACACTATCCCCCCAGTTCCTCCTCCCCCCTGAATAGGCGCCTCAAATGACCAGAGGAGGCGCTAGTGCAGTGACCAGAACACATATACCCACATTCCGGCTTCCCACCCGCAGACACGGCCGATTGTGTCTGTAGGGACGCCCGACCAAGCCGGAGGTAACACAGGGATTCGAACCGGCGATCCCCGTGTTGGTAGGCAACGGACTAGACCGCCACGCCACCCGGACGCCCAGGTTTTAACTTTCAAAGCTCCGTTTGCAAGAATTTATCACTCCAGTAATGACAAAGGTAATCCCAAGAGGGGGAAACGAGGCAGTAGCTCAAGACGTAATGAAATCAAACTAAATTTTATTATTTGTCAGACACACTAAACATTTTTCCTCGAGAGTATTCGTAAAAGAGTGGATCTTGCAAGATCTGGTTTTCTATCCCGCAACAAGGGTTTAAGCCAAACATGACTGATGGCCCAATTTGGCTTGTACTGCATCCTTCGCGATGTGACTATAATGCATGTGTGTACTGCGATGTCGACTCCGAAACAATATACTGTTCATCCTTAGTGTGAGGCAGCCGGCTGCAGAAAGTGCTTTTTCTCATTTCAATTTCCTCAGCCCGGAGTTCCCCAGTGGTGAGATTTGTTATTGCTTGGCTGTAAGAAAACTTTTATCGACCGTGACCTTTTGTGCTTCTGGATGCCACAAACACCGCCACTCAGGTTCGGTCATCAGCGACGGCATCGAGCCCAGGGGGTGGTGGTGGTGGTGGTAAGTGAGGGAGTGTGAAGCCTCCTGAAAAGGTGAAAACGTTGGTGACAGGGCTGCTCTTCCTGCCGCGGTCTGAGAGCGGCTCTCGAGAGCCGGGCTGGAGAGCCGCCCCTCGGAGCGGGGGTTGGTGGGATTAGCTGCATTACGGCCACAACACTAATCTGATTAGAGGGCTGAAATGGGAAGGCTCTCAGTCAGCTCTGTGATCAGAGGAGCCCCTGAGACTCAGAGACAGGTGGAGAGAGAGAGAGAGAGAGAGCGAGCGAAGTTGGAGAGAAGGAAGGGACCGAAAGTTGGAATTCCTCGGAAGCCAAAAAGCGCGGCTGGCACTAAAGCGCTCCCTTTTTTCCGAAGGACAAACAATCCCTTGTGTTTATGAGTCCTTCACCGGTAGCCCGCCGCCATCTCATGAGATAGCCTTACAAACGGACACAGCCTTCCTCTGTTTCCCGTGTGCTAATTCTAGTCTTACCTCCTTGGCCACGCCGTGCCACTGCTGGTGGCTGACACACATGTCCATGCGCTCCTTGTGGAAGAACTTGCAGCCTTCTGGCACCAGGAGCACGTCGCTGACAAACTCGCCCACTGTTGACAACAAGAAACAAGGCCACAAACGGCTGGTTAGCCACACCACTAATCCATCCCTAATGCAACCCCCAACCTACCGAGTCGTTAGCCATCGCCTGAGGCAAAACCATAAACCATCAGCCCCCCCCCACCCCCACCCCCACCACCGCCCTCAGGTTTAAAAAAGGAATCACGGATGAGACACGTGAAATGGGGCATAATTCAGCGATTCACAGTTGCCGGTCTTTCGGGTGTCATGACGGGGGTATAACAGAAAGGCTGTTTGGCACTATTAACATCTGCTTGTGCATCTGGAGCTACAAGGGAGCGCGCCCCCCCCCCCCCCCTTATTCATCCAAAACAGTGCGATAAAAGGAGGCAGGAGGGAGAAAAAAAAAGAAAAACTTAAAACAGGTTCGTGTCGTGCATCCTCTAAAGTCTGCACGCCAACCCCGGGAAACAAACCAGCGTCCTTTGCTCGACCAAGTCACTCCTTAGACTATTCTCCTATTTAATAATGGAAAAACACTGCCAGAAAGTAAGGAAAAAAAAAAAAAATGGAGAATCGAAAGCAAAGAATATGTCGTGTGAATTTCCCTTAAGTATTCTAGGCTGGATGCCGGGCACATGTTCGACACATGGTGCAGGGGTCACGGGGAAGATTAAACCGGACAGGGACGGCCGATAAGCTGGCGGAGCGTCGAGGCAATCAGGTAGAAACGCTGCCCGGCGGAGACAGATGCAGAGCCAGGCCGAGAGAGGGGGAGGAAAGGGAGGAAAGAGAGAGGGGAGCAGATGAGAGGGGGAGAGCGAGAGAGACAGAAAAGCAATTATAAAGAGAGAGAGAGAGAGAGAGAGAGAGAGCAAATGAGGGGAAGGAAAGAAAGGAAGGTCCAGGACAAAGCCCGAGTTGGAGACGAAGACCAGCGCTTGAGACGGGAGGACAGGAAACACACAACGGAGGCCCGGAGGTATCCCGGGGGAACGTGCGGGGCTTCCCAACTGGTCATTTCGCGGCGCGCCTCGACCTCGTCCTGAAGGCAGAGCAGCTCCACGCCGGCCGGCCGAGGAGGCCCGGAGAGAAGGCAGTGTTTTACAAATGAGAGGGTAGGGCAGGAAGAGGAGAGAGAGCTGAAAATAGTAGAGGACCCAGCTGCTTCTCGTCTCCGCCCTAGGTGGTACAGTATCACCCCCCCCCCCATACACACACACACCCACCCACCACCGCCATCAGACCCCCGCCACCGTTCAAGCCCCCTCCCCCAATACGCCCCCCCCCCTACACACCAGACATGGTCAAAGCTCATGGTATGATTCCCCCAGCTGTAATACTCACTCTGCTCTAACAGGGCCACTGGATCCACACACCCTCCCCCCCCCCTCACCTTCTTCCTCTCACCCTGGTCCTCCTCGTAAGCCCTGTGGCAACCTCCATCCATCCATTATCCAAGCCGCTTATCCCAATCGGGGTCGCGGGATGCTGGAGCCCATCCCAGCAGTCGCTGGGCAGCAGGCGGGGAGACACCCTGGACACACACATTCACACCTAGGGACCATTTAGTACGGCCGACTCACCTGACCTACATGTGGGTGGACTGTGGGAGGAAACTGGAGCACCCGGAGGAAACCCACGCAGACACGGGGAGAACACGCAGCCTTAGCTCGGCCAAACTAAAAGTTCACAAGTGTACACTTTGCCCTCTTGCTATGGAGCCCACCCCCAGCTTTCCACATGCCATCAACAGCACAGCGGGTCAATGGTGTCACACCATTACATTCAGCAAAAACATGATGGGAAAGGCCAACCCCCACCCCCCCCCACGCCCCACATGGAGAAAAATACGAGTGCCCAAAGCCCCGTGAGCCACCCCACATGGCAAATCCCCTGCTCTTTTTTGGGAGAGGGGCTTTGTAAAACCCCTCCACCCGAACCCCGCCATGCCCTGCTGCCCTGGCATATGTTGATGCCACTTGTGTTCCCTCACCTCCTGTAGCTCCCTAAGCTGTCTGGCCTTCCCGGCCACCTCGTTCAGAACCTCCCCCCCCCCCCAGCCTCTCCGGTCCTGGAGTGTCAAAGGTTGGAAGCCTCCCATCCTCTTTCTGCCACTGCCCTGTGTCAGCTATGACATTAATGGAGGGGAACTCTGGCGCACCTCCTCCCTACGACAACCTCAACCAGGCTGACCGCCTGCAGCAGGGCCTCCATCACCCCTCCGGTGAGCCTCTGTGGCGGCCTCACTGATGGCTCCTGTTGGTAATGCCAGCTCTTTACTGCCTTTCCAGTCCCCTTTTTCACGTGACTAGAGGTATCTCAGCTTAGAGATGCCTCCCCTCACGAGAGAGAGAGAGAGCGAGGGAGAGGCAGACAGGAGAACGGGACAGAGAAACAGAGAGGAGAGAGGGAGGAGAGAGGGACACAAAGGGGAAAAAAGAGAAAGGGGGAGGGTGCAGCAAGAAGTACAGAGGGCGAAAGAGAGAGAAAAGAGAAAGAAGAGGAGACAGGGGGCAGAGAAAGACGGAGAGAAGGAGGTCAGAGGGACAAAACGAGAGAGAGAGAGAGAGAGAGAGAGAGAGAGAGAGAGAGAGAGAGAGAGAGAGAGAGAGAGAGAGGACGGGGAAAGGCATCAGAGTCTGACTCTGACCCCGGGTGACCTCTGCTTCACGGCCTGCATACCCGATGATCATCTGGGGCCTTTCACTCTCTGCCTCAATCCCAAGACTATACACTTCACTTGCTTACTCACACTCCCTTTCTTCTCCTCCCTCTCTCTCTGTCAATCTCTCTCTGTCAATCTCTCTCTCTCTCTCTCTCTCTCTCTCTCTCTCTCTCTCTCTCTCTCTCTCTCTCTCTCTCTCTCTCTCACACACACACACACACAGGTCTGCTTTGGTTGCGTGCCCGTGGCGTGCACAGTCACACTGCAATGGGTGATGGATGGTGGTGTTTGGAGGGCAGCTGCGCCAGTCAGAACCACTGCAGCACTGTGTGTCAGTGTGTGTGTGTGTGTGTGTCAGTGTGTGTCAGTGTGTGTGTGTGTGTCAGTGTGTGTGTGTGTCTATGTTTGGATACCAAACAGCCATTCCTTAGCCACCAACATTCTCCATGCCCAGGCCTTTTCTGAGGTTACATAGGAATCTTTTCTACAGCACCCCATGCCGTAACGGAGTCCGGATCAGGAATCCCTGTTGCGACCGCAGCACTTTCATGTTTAATTTTCCAGTTTTCACTTTTCACTTTGGAACCACGGAGGTGGAGTCCGCGGTGGTGCTAGCGGTCTAAGCATCGACTTTGTGTCGATTCGGTTGCCCACTGGGGACGGGGGGTTCGCGCCCCGGTCTCGTCAGATCCGACTATGGCCGGACTCGATGAAGCAGCAATAATTGGCAACGCTGTCTTGGGGAGGGGGGCGGAGTCGGCTTGTGTTCGTCACGTGAATGCGTCTCTGTGTGTGTCGGAAAAAGCGGTGGTTCGGCCCGGAGTCGCCTTGTCACGAAAGTGGCGAGGCGTCTCCTTCGAGACTGCCGGCCGGAGAGACGCGGTTGGCGAACGCATGCAGTACGAGGGCGGGTGTTTGAATTAAAATAGGGAGCGATTGGCCGCTAAATTGGAGAAAAAAGGGAAAAATCAGAAATAAATTTAGAAAAAAAAAAAAGAACCACGAAGGTAGGGAGGACAAAAATGTAAGTAGACGGTTCAAAAAGTGGCTGTCGTGCTACTGATGTCAACAAGTACGCCACACTACGCCCTAACATCGGTTGATATACGTAACAGGTTGTTTAAAGATGGCGGCGGATCTGTGGCGCGTCCTTTTAAATATCGGGGCTCAACCAATAAGCGACTGTCTAGCACTGTTAGCTCCGCCCACTGGGCGGGGGAACTCACAGTTGGTAGCACTGCCTGAGCTGTTACTAAGTTCCCAGCCCTATTGTTCTACTGTTAATGGAGACTTTTTGAAGCCATGGGAGATAGCATTTGTTAGCATAGATCGCTACGGCGCAGATGCTTTGACCCTTTAAATCAACAATTATGAGACAAACTCTGAAAAAACTTCTAATTTTAAACTCCTCCCCTTTATATATATATATATATATATATATATATTATTTTTTGAAATTTTCCCTTTTTCTCCCCAATTGTATCCAGCCAATTGCCCCGCTCTTCCGAGCCATCCCGGTCGCTGCTCCACCCCCTCTGCTGATCTGGGGAGGGCTGCAGACTACCACCACGCCTCCTCCGATACATGTGGAGTCGCCAGCCACTTCTTTTCACCTGACAGAGAGGAGTTTCTCCAGGGGGACGTAGCGCATGGGAGGATCACGCTATTTCCCTCAGTTCCCCCTCCTCCCTGAACAGGCACCCTGACTGACCAGAGGAGGCGCTAGTGCAGCGACCAGGACACATACCCACGGCTGGCTTCCCACCCGCAGACACGACCAATCGTATCTGCGGGGAGGTAACACAGGGATTCGAACAGGCGATCCTTGTGCTGGCAGGCAATGGAATAGGTTCGAGCTATATTTCAACCGAGGCCTCTTGAACAGGCTAGTAGGGTGGCCTAGAGGTTGGTGAGCTCCTCCTTCAACTCGACCGCCCAGGTGTGACTCCTGCAAAGCCACTGTTGAGGATTCCATCGCTTACTTTAAAGATGAAATCCGTGATTTTCCCGACCTGTCCCTCCACCTGGCGGCAAGAACTACAAACAACGTATAGCAGCCATTGTCGCTTGTGTGTCCCCACCTTTGTAAAAATGGCATCCTCAAAACTAACACAGGCAATTTAATATATATATATTACAAACTTAATGAAACTATATGGCTAACACTGTTATAATGCAAGATGAATTGTGGCACTGGTAGAGCAGCAGTCCAACAGACGCATCGCCACATCGTCATCACGTTTTAACCCTTTTTCCTGTTTGAATAGGAACATGTTTGCCGCTGCACCAATGTTTGTCCTACCCGGTAAAAAAATTCAGCAGCTGTATCCACTTTATTCCTGGGGGTGCTATGATTATGGGTGTAACTTCCAGTGAAGCAGCGGATGTAGCTGTAAGCTGCAACAACTTATTCTGCTTTAAAGTGGCTGGCCACCCACGGCAGTGCGTTCAAACGCGTCTAACATACTATAGCGCTCCATATATTGCTTTTTGGGGGAACGCATTTCTTCCTGTGTCATTAGCGTTGCCTGAAATGGCCTTACGGAGCTCAGGTACACATTGTGCCGTTTGCGGCTGTGCTAATAACCAGGCTAAGCTGGTGGCCTCGACACAGAAGCTTACATGATCTGATATTGATGTTGAGGAGTCTAAAGGTGGTCAGGTTTATGATGCCGGACACTGATGTGGTTCACCTTCTTCTTCTCTACATTCTTCCTTGTGTCTCCATTCCACTTCCTCTGACCATCCGTGCATGATTGCCGCTGCCTATCTTGGCCAGGTCTCCCTTGATAAAAGAGGTTTGTAATCTCAACGGGATCCCCCTGGTTAAATAAAGGTTAAATAAAATAAATAAAAATGATACCCCCATCTTACCCTGCCTGACTGCATTCTCCACCTACATTAAAAATATGTCAGTTATAAATTACACTCAGCGGCTGCAGCTGTGAGTACAAATAGCACCGACGAATGGCGACAGTGTCAAAAGAACCACGGAGGCTGCTTACCTTCCACGGTACCGCAGCTGCATGGCTGCAAGACCGCCCTGGTCTTACTGCACAGGAGCACCCCGGCCATTTCTATTACTCCTGACGTGCAAACCAGAACCCAGTCCCGGTGATGTGGACTTGATTCGTTTCGTTTTCGTTTATTCGACAGGGACAACGCACAATTGTACAACTGCACCAGAGTTAGCTGGCAGCTAATTTGCGTCTGCAGATTCAGTATCAAGTGAACAAGTTTGTTTCCCACCTCCTTTAATAAAAACGCATCCAGCCTTGTTGCTGTGGAGAAATTGACACGCTTCGGCGCTTTCAAGATTTTTTTAATCGCCTCACCGTCCGTCGCAACACACTGGATAAAAATAGCTAATTATGTCACTGCATGTTATCCGAGGCTTCTTCTTCATGTCATCCTCCCATCCATCAACCATAGAAGGCAGAGGTATGACAACATTGTCGCGTTTCAGGGTTGACGGGCTTTGTTCCCACGCATCGATTTGTTATTTTGCTATCGCTCACAAACGCCGGTTCCTGTTCAGTGGTGTAACAAAGCGGAAGTCGCACCCATAATTCATGCAAGGTATCACAGGAGCTGGGAATAAGGTGGATATGGAGAGTGTCTCCAACCATGGTAAAAATGCCGGTTAGTATTATGTAAATCGGGGATGGGCAATTTTGATGACAGAGAGGGCCACAAAAATTTTATCCTCGCTACCAGAGGGCCAGATTGTCACCGCGCACTTCCACCAGTGGGATACTGTAACCATCCACCCATCTATTATCCAAGCCGCTTATCCTGCTCTCAGGGTCGCAGGGGATGCTGGAGCCTATCCCAGCAGTCATTGGGCGGCAGGTGGTGAGATACCCTGTACACGCTAGTCCATCACAGGGCACACACACCTAGGGACAATTTAGTCCAGCCAATTCACCTGACCTACATGTCTTTGGACTGTGGGAGGAAACTGGAGCATCTGGAGGAAACCCACGCAGACACAGGGAGAACATGCAAACTCCACACAGAGGACGACCCGGGATGATCCCCAGGTCGGACTACCCCGAGCTTTGAACCGAGGACCTTCTTGCTGTGAGGTGACCGTGCTAACCACTGCGACACTGTGCCGCCCCGACACTGTAACCCCATCACTCAATTAACCAACTATAGCTACTAATTTAATGAAAAGAATAAAATATATACCAGTAATCAAAGTTTATTATACCAACATTTCTATTTAATGAGACCCCGGGGTAGACCCAGAACTCGCTGGAGGGACTACATGTCCAATCTGGCCTGGGAGCGCCTTGGGATCCCCCAGGAGGAGCTGGAGGGTGTTGCTGGGGAGAGGGACGTCTGGGGTGTCCTAATTAGCTTGCTGCCACCGCGACCCGACCCCAGAGAAGCGGCTGCAGATGAACGAATAAATGAGCTTAACACAGAAACAAAACGTCCATATTCCCGAGTGACATACCATTATTTCAGTGCCATGGGGTCTCAAAAATCATCATTCAATAATGGTACAAAAGGTAACATTCACACTGAGTGCGACAACTAATATTCATGTTTGTAGTGCACTTCTACTCCGCCCTCCCATTCCATGACACGTTTCAAATAAACATGCATTTAGCTCAAAAAGGTAAAATGGTAAATGGACTGCATTTGATATAGCGCTTTTCTAGTCTACCGACCACTCAAATTGCTTTTTTACAATGCATGCCTCACATTCACCCACACATTCATACACTGATGAAGCCAGTGAAACTCACCCACAGCCATGTTATCATCTCCAAAAGCTTTAGCCATCTCTACTGCGTCATCGTTTCGCCACCTGACAAGGGCTTCTGTGCTTCAGCAAGCTCAAGGGGAACAGCGTAAGACGCCTTGAGAGAGGACTCCTGTGTAGACGTGGCTTTGGTCAACAGGCTCTGCTGTCGGTGTATTTTTCCTCCAAGGTCAGCGATGATAGCGGCTCTGGCACCTTCCGTGTACATGCCATATTTGTCTTTGTGCGTGGTATTGTAGTGGCGACTCAGGTTGAAATCCTTCATGGCTGATTTTATTTCCAGGCACACTAAACACATAGGTTTGCCTTTGAATTCCATAAAAATATATTCTGTTTCCCATCTTGCCTGGAAGACACCGTTCTCTAGGTCAATTTTTCTTTTTTTGCCGTTTTCTTTTTTTTGCCGCTCACATCTCTCACTGCTGCGTGTCGTTGCGGATGAGGCCCGCCGACACCAAGACGACAAGCAGCTGCTTGGCTACAGGCCTCTTGTGTTTCGTTTCTATCAGTGGACAGTATAATTATAACTGGGATCCGGTTCAAATGTAGTCAAATGGCCCGCCTGCTTCCAATGCCTGTGAAACCAACAATTTACTGATATTTGGAAACTGACCCGCGGGCTGTACTGAGCGAGGACGGGGGCTGAATACTGCCTGCCAGTTGCCCATTTCTGGTCCAGATGAATAAAATAATTCATTAATGTAGAAAAAGCCAGGACATCAAATTTAATATTCTTATATTAGCTGCAACCAGCAGCTATATAGCTTGCTCTGTCGGTTGGTGCACAAAAATTTCCCACTTTTTTGCAGCCATAGTTTTTGCCTTAGGAGGCTGAACTTTGGTATGGAGGTCAAGTGTGTGTGCGTGTGTGTGTTTTTGTTCATGTAAACTGGCTAAAAGGTGGCGTGGCAATTGGAGTGGGCTGTCACAAAAAGGCGCATAACTTCCAAAGGCATTGCTCTGCTGATCTGGAGCTGCTTATAATTCAGCACAGGTCTTTTTACCTGCCTAGGGAGCTAACGGCCATTACCATCGCCGCCGTATACATTCCCCCACACGCTAATGCTATGGTAGCACTTAAGCAGCTACAATGTGCCATCGGCAGACAACAGACCAAACACCCGGACAATGCCTTTATCATAAGTGGTAATTTTAACCAGGCTAACCTCAGGGCTGTATTGCCCAAATTCCATCAACATGTCTCCCACCCCACTGGGGGATCCCTGGACCATCCCTATACAAACATAAAGGACTCATATAATGCGACTCCCTGCCCCTACCTGGGGCAGTCTGACCACCTCTGTTTGTGCCTGGTCCCAGCCTACAAACCCCTCATAAAACGGATCAAACCAGCAGTAAAGACAATCACTGTCTGGCCAGAAGGAGCAGTCTCTGAACTCCAGGACTGTTTTGACAACACAGACTGGAGTATTTTTGCACATTCAGCTACCCATGGCTCCCATACAGACGTTAATGAACAGACATCTGCCGTGCTATCCTACATTAACTTTTGCACCGAGAATGTCACAACAAAAATCAGTCCGCACCTTTCCAAACCGGAAACCCTGGATGACCAGTGAGGTCCGGCAGCTGCTGAAAGCCCAGGATGCAGCGTTCAAGTCAGGTAACGGCGAGGCCTACAGTGCAGCCAGATTGAACCTCAAAAAGGGGCATCAGAACAGCCAAACATAAATATTCCCTACGAATAGAGGACCACTTACACAATAACTCTGATTCCCGGCGAATGTGGCAAGGCATTCATTCTATCACAGACTATAAAAGCTCCAATAGCAGTCCCACTGTCCATGATGCCTCCCTGCCAGACGAGCTAAATCATTTCTATGCCCGCTTCGACAAGGACAATACTGACCCAGCCACAAAAATCCCCAGCCATCCAGAAAACCAGGTGCTCACTCTATTGATCACAGAGGTCAGAGAATCACTGCGCAGAGGGAACACACGGAAGGCCGCCAGACCGGGTCGGGTCCTCTGGGAATGCTCCAACCAGCTGGTTGAGATCTTCACAACTATATTTAACCTCTCACTGTCCCAATCCATAGTTACAGCATGCTTTAAGACCACCTCTATCATTTCTGTCCCCAAGAAATCAAATCAATTCAATTCAATTTTATTTGTATAGCCCAATATCACAAATTACAAATTTGCCTCAGTGGGCTTAACAGCAACACAACATCCTGTCCACAACACCCATATGTCTGAATGACTACCGACCCTTAGAACTCACTCTCATTGCCATGAAGCGCTTTGAGAGACTGGTTCTGGTTCACATCAAAAACACTATCCTCCCCACATTCGACCCACATCAGTTCGCCTATTGTCCCAAAAGGTCTACAGGAGGCCATTGCCACTGCCCTGCACTTTGCTCTGACCCACCTTGAACTTAACAACACATACATCCGGATGTTGTTCATGTAGATTACAGCTCTGCCTTCAACACTATCATCCCCACAAAACTAACCACCAAACTCCTCTCCCTTGGCCTCAACCCCGTCCTCTGTAACTGGACCCGGGATTTCCAGACCAACAGACTTCAGTCTGTTAGGTTAGGTGACCACACCTCCTCCACCCTGATCCTCAGCACAGGTGCCCCTCAAGGCTGTGTTCTGAGCCCTCTCCTTTTCTCCCTCTTTACCCACGACTGCCTGCCAACTCATTATTCAAATGTAATAGTTAAGTTTGTGGCTGACCCCAGTCATTGGCCGTATCTCCAACAATGATGAGATCCTAGTTAGGATAAGCAGTTTGGATAATGGATGGATAGATATATATTATATAATATTCACTGTAACACCTTCTTACTTCTATGTGCTACTAAACTGATATGACATGCATCTGAGACTCTGCATGTATGCCACCCCTTCGAATTCAAAAGATCAATCGCAAACAGTGGTTGACTACAGACTTCGTCTCAGTTGCAAGCTTGTCATGGTAGCTCTGCAGTTAGCTGGTGGGATTGTATTGGAGAAGCAAAGCAGGTAAGAGCCATGTGTGGATTGCTGAACCCTGCAGTAAAACCCCATTTTACACACCACTTTGAGTGACATCGCTGACCTGTCTGTCAGGTGGACAATAAAGGCTGCCTGCTCGTTACTTACCTATTCCATCCATTCCTTTGAGTAGGGACTCGGGTCAATAGAGAGAAACTAAAAGAAAAATTGTGCGTCATCCATCACAGCTATACCTTAGCAAACATCTTTTTTTTAAGGATTTTTTCCTCCTTTTTCTCCCCCAATTATACTTGGCCATTTACCAATTACCCCAATTTTCCCAGCCGTTCTGGTTGCTGCTACCAATTACCCCAATTTTCCCAGCCGTTCTGGTTGCTGCTCCATCCCCTCTGCCGATCCGGGGAGGGCTGCAGACTACCACATGTCCACTCTGATACATGTGGAGTCGCCAGCCGCTTCTTTTCACCTGACAGTGAGGAGTTTCACCAAGGGGACGTAGCACGTGGGAGGATTACGCTGTTCCACTCAGTTCCGCCTCCCCCCCTGAACAGATGCCCCGACCGACTAGAGGAGGCGCTAGTGCAGTGACCAGGACACATACCCACATCCGGCTTCCCACCTGCAGACACAGCCAATTGTGTCTGTAGGGATGCCCGACCAAGCCGGAGGTAACACAGGGATTCGAAATGGCGATCCCCGTGTTGGTAGGCAATGGAGTAGACCGCTATGCTACCTGGGTGCCCCTGATCTAGGTGTTGTACTAGCTAGCTGCCAAAAAGAGAGAGACCCCTCCCTCTTAGAAGTTTTAACAGAATATCGTAACAAAACGTCTACAAAATGCAAAGTAGTTGGAAGCCTGATGTTTCAGTGAAAGGACGCCCCACAGAACTGGGATTGTTAAGTGGCTTTCCCCGTTATGCCTACATTGAATATAACAAAGGATGAGAGCACTACCAAGATGCCACTTGAAATGAGAAATGTAAAAAAAAACAAAAAAAAACAAACACTGAAAGAACATCTCAACACAGCATCAGAAATATAATATGAATTTGCCTCTCCGCTTATCTCATGTTAGCATGAGTTTGCCCTTGCAGAGAATGTTTCCCAAGCGCGTATGTTCTGTTTTTCAGCAACATCCTGCTGAATTTTCATTGCCCAAACCAATTTTCCCCCAGTGTTTTATCTATTGTGTAACAATGACGGCATGCTGTGCACGCCACACAACACACACACGCACACACGTACTAGCCAAATGCTGCCGCTGTCCACACCACTCTAGACAAAATAATAATAACCATATAAACTTGAACATAATCCTTGCCGAGTGACAAAGGCATCGTGCCGCAAGGATTAGAGTGAGATGGAACAAATACTCACATTCATCTGTGGCGCTTTTGTGGTGGGCAGGAACACTGAAGGATTGTGGTTTTGTGACTGAACCATTTGCGTGGGGCTGGAGCGATGGAGAGAGCTATAACCCAATCTCTTTCTCTCCCTTTCTCTCGCTTGCTGAGCTCCCTGCTCTGCACTTGCATTATTCATATAAACCTATTAACTTGACATGGTTGCAGGTCTGGACCTTTTAATCGTATCCCTCCAACTTCTATGGCCTCCTCATCTATGGTCGACCTCACCTCCCTTTAATTCTACTGTAATTACTTTGCAGCCGTATCAATATACCTCCATTTTTTATTATATTCATCAATTTGTGCCCATGTCTTCATATTTCAAGAAATTAATATATCTACAGTCTCTGGAACGTGACGGGATCGTCCCAGATTCATGAATAATTCAAGAACACAGGCCGGTCATTTGTTAATGACACTTGATGTTAAGAGAGGGACCTGAATCTATTGGCCCGCAAATACACGAGGAGGTGACGGAAGGGGCAGTGTGGCTTGTAGCATATAATCAGTGGCCTTCATTAAGCTCCCATCATGCATTACATAATCAACTAGGGACCCCACTCAGCGGCTTTAAGTTCACTCTCCCTCTGTCTTCCCCACTCACACTGTTCAGCAGCGGCAGAACGTGAAATCTGATGGGTAAGCAGACATAGAGGATTGCGAACAATGATGACAGAAATGTGCAAGAATTGGCAACCATCTTCTTAATTATGTGTGAAGAAGTAATGAGATTTTCCTTCTTTTTTGTGGTAGTTGCAGCACTGCTGCTGAGGCCTAATGAAAGGAATTGCTTATTGATAGAGGCAGATGCTGGGCAGTGGAGAGGTAAAGAGAGAGAGAGAGGGTTATGCAGGTTTACAGTTGGGCCTATTTCACTGAAACCCACAAAGATCTGTGGTGTTGTGAGAAAATAGAAGATGTTATGACTAAGGCATTTCGAGTTTACTTCAAGGTTAGCAGCTTTGCTGTTGGGTTAGGTGAGATTTTTGAAGCTAATTAAATTTAAAATTAAAATCCTCAGGCCCAGATTATTTGAGAAAATGAAAAATTTAAAAGAAAAGTTCAACCCAAGAGAGATGTCTGCAGGCATCGTGAGACAATCTTAATGGGTAAGCACAGCACTTCTAGTGGGCATGAGCAATGGAATTCATAGTCGGTCCAATTCTGCCAGTCAACCATCATCTGTATTCCTGTCCTGGTCGCTCTGGCCGCTCCAGTTGTGCCATTTGCTTCCCCCCTGAATTCCCCAAAAACCTCATTCGCTCCCTTTGCCAAAAACTCTCTAGAATGGTTGCCCATTTCACAGTACAATGCTGCAGCTAATGGTTTTCTCATCCCCCAAAAGCAACACAACCTTGCGAAGGAGAAGCTGGGGGGGGGGGGGCTGAGAGAAGCTCCATAGAAGAGTTTCTAGTGTAGGAATGAAGGTGAGAGAGCCAGATAAGGAAAGGCAAGACTTGTTTTTCAAACCGGTGTTTCTCAATTATTTCCATACTGAGCCTCAAAGGCAGCTGCAGTGCACCGTACCTGCAGGTCGAAAGGAAGCGAAACGCAAGGGCCCAGGGTCTGTCTGACATTTAATAAACTGGAATACGATCGGATTGCCATTGCTGATTGCAGTAGCACTGTGGGAGGGAGATGTGTCAAAGCGCAGCCGAATGGAGATGTGGGGAGTAATAAAAGTGGTGGAGAGAGGCGCGCTCCTTCTCCTCATGGACCTCCCTTCGGCTGACCCTGTGTGCATGTGTGAGTTTTATGGCTACTGTCTGAAGGGTGAGAAATAAGATTGTGTTTTATTGCTCAACAAGCCAATCCAACAATAATAGCTTTCCCCTCCAGCCATCCATCCTAGAAGACATTAGCTCTCATCCAGCCTGGACCTACTCAATCTTCAGCTCAAGGCTAGGATTAGTCAAGTGAATCAGGCTCCAATTCTGCACCATGTCACCACCCCTATCTATGGCTAAACTGCATCATAATCCCTACTTTCTCTATGCTGTGCAGAGAGCCAATTTAGAGGAGAAGGGACCATGAGGACCACCTGATATGAGGGTTTGCTTACAGTGTTTTAATTGGCTTTCCTAAACCTTTGGACAACAAATGTCCACCCAGCCATCCATTATCCGAACCACTTATCCTGCTCTCAGGGTTGCAGGGATGCTGGAGCCTATCCCAGCAGTCATTGGGCAGCAGGGGGGGGGGGGGGGGGGAGAAGCCCTGGACAGGCCGCCAGGCCATCACACAGGGCCCACACACACACACACATACACACACACACATTCATACCTAGGGACAATTTAGTACAACCGATTCACCTGACCTACATGTCTTTGGATTGTGGGAGGAAACCAGAGCACCCGGAGGAAACCCACGCAGACACGGGGAGAACATGCAAACTCCACACAGAGGACGACCCGGGATGACCCCCCCAAGGTTGGACTTACCCGGGGCTCGAACCCAGAACCTTCTTGCTGCGAGGTGACCACGCTAACCACTGCGCCACCGTGGCGCCAACAACAACTGTAATGATTATTGTTATTAACCTTTAAGTGTACGGGGGCTTACCTAAGCATTTATAAGGCACCACAATGTGGGCATGCCCTTTGCACACCTTCTTGTCCTTCTTGCACCAGTTCTCAATCCTGATTGGCTGATTGGCTTCCACCATGTTTGTGATCTGCAGCTCGGGATACATCTGTCAGGGCAAACCAAGAGAAGGGGAGAAAAATGAGAGAGGTATTCGGTGTATGTGTTTGTGTTTTAGAGCGAGAGTGAGAGAGAGAGAGAGAGAGAGAGAGAGAGAGAGAGAGAGAGAGAGAGAGAGAGAGAGATAGCCTCCCTGTTTTGGGGGGGGGCAAAGAAAGCTGTGGAAAACAGGTAGGAGAGAGACCAAGGGAGAAACCAAGAGCTCAAGAGAGACAGAGAGGAGCTTGAGTGAGATCCTTTAATCCACGCTTATAAGTCTCTAGATACCATCTGTTCAGCCGTGAAAGACAACACAATATATTCCCTTTGTACGCAACCACGATTTTAATCAATAAAACATGTTCCAAGACTTCCGTCAGAAACGCTCTCTGAGAAAAAAATACGCACTTTATTTTTTTAATCGACATTATTAGTGATGGACGACATTAATATCTGCTACCTCGTCATATTAGCAGAGGCAGTAACAGGAAAAAGAGACTGAATAGGAATGGACCACGTTTGGAGCATGGTAATAAAAGCTATAAAAAACAAACAAACTTGCAGCCACAAAGGTGGACGATTGCAATTCCACCTCCTACAATCATAATTACAATTTAAATAATGATGATTTAAATAATATTAAGTCTTTAATCAGTAGCTGGCCAATAGTAACCTCACCAGAGAGATGTAAGAAGCAGAGAGCTCTCCCTCGCCACCTGTTACCAAACACCATAAATGTGATGGCAAAACATGATGGGGTACAAAAATGCAGAGCACACCCTACTAGCATAACATCCTTATACCATCACTGGTTTTGTTGGAGTAGATAATGGAGGCCCTAATTTGGGCTACTGCTGGCTTGGTCATATGTTCTGGTGAAATTCCACACATTGGCAGGCTAACAGTGGTGTGATGCTGGCAAAGGCAGGTATTGCCATCAATGGATAAATGAAACGGCTTACGTTGAACCTGCTTCGGCTCACTTTGTGGGGAAGCAGGTTTTGACGTAATAGCGTTAATGGAAAAGTTGTGAACTACTGTTGAAGTTACCTTCCCTTATAAAGAATCCAACAGGTATTTCAGCTAATTTACCGATGGTCCAAAAGTATTGTTAACTGCCAAAGCTAAAATGTGTTTTTTTTATTTGCACTTTTTGAAAATAACAACTTGCTTTTAGGTCTGTATTAGCTTGGTTATCAGGGTAACAGCCTTTTGTGTGCATCAGAAGAGGCAGAGTCACTGCTATGCCGATGCGGTGTTACCCGTAGGGCAAAATTATGAGAAGAGAGAACTTGCGCAAGGGTTCACACCCTCTTGGAAATCACAACGTGGGCTGGTCCTTTAATATCAAGTGACTCATCCTCTCAAATGTAAGGCGGCTTGCACAGTCACTCATTCAAGCTGACTGGTGCCTCGGTGACTCACCTCCTGGCAGTACTGCAAGATGCCCTCTTTGGTTCCTACACAGCTCTTGGTTCCGGAGGGGTCGGGCTCCCAGCGGCCGGTTTGGATGTTGACATGCATGTTTAGATTCCCGCAGAACATGGCCACCTGTGGCTCTGCCACAGCAAACCCCGTGCCTGCATTGGCTGCCAGTGCCTGGAGAGAGAGAGAACCCAGGGTTAAGGCACTTGTTTATCATGAAACCATAAAAAGTGGACGTATTCTTGCTTGGTGAGAAAGTCTGCAAACTTTCTCATAAATTTTGTGTGAGTGACACAGAGGCCAGATGCAAATATGTCCCACGCCTTAGACAGATAGAAAGATAGATAGATAGAGATAGATAGATAGATAGATAGATAGATAGATAGATAGATAGATAGATAGATAGATAGATAGATAGATAGAGACAATTGAAAAGCAAAGAAAGAACAACATTATTATGTGAAGGAGGTATTCCTCACATCTATCCAATGGTGCATAGCTGCACAGGGTGTGATGAAACGACATCTGAGCTGCCTGCCAAAGCTCGAACAGCTAATGCAATCTACTGCAGTGCTGCAAAATCAGAGCGTTTCAGAGAAACATGAACTGAACAATGCTCCATTCTGCAGCTCTCAAGTGTTTGGACGGGTTGGTGGTTAAAGCAAGTAGGGTTTTGATTGGATTTGCACTTGAAGGTTTTGTTTGCTTTTGCTCCCATCCTTTGTGAGGGACTAAGAGGCTGAGGTGAGAGAGAGAGAAAGAGAGAGAGAGAGAGAGAGAGAGAGAGAGAGAGAGCAAGAGACTGTCTCATATCTGAGAGAGAGAGAGAGAGAGAGAGAGAGAGAGAGAGAGTGAGAGAGAGCAAGAGACTGTCTCATATCTGAGAGAGAGAGAGAGAGAGAGAGAGAGAGAGAGAGAGAGAGAGAGAGCAAGAGACTGTCTCATATCTGAGAGAGAGAGAGAGAGAGAGACTGTCTCATATGTGAGACAGCAAGAGAGAGAGAGAGAGGCAGAGAGAGTGAGAGAGAGCAAGAGACTGTCTCATATCTGAGAGAGAGAGAGAGAGAGAGAGAGAGAGAGAGAGAGAGATGCTTCCTGTTCATCAAGCTACGCAGACCAGGACATCCTCAGTTTGGGGCAAAGCTTCAGGTCACATCTCAAACCACAAGGCACGAGTCGCACCTCCGGATGGTAAAAGGGATTACTCCCACTCTGCTGCCACCAACCGTCACATCTCCCTCGTACCGACAGGCACAAAGCAGGGAATGGCAAACATTTTGCAGAGATAGTGCACAACATGAGACGCCACAGGACCGTCACAATGTTTCTGTGACAGTTTGCTGGAAATGACTTGATATTTGTTTTCCCCTCCCCACCTTGTGGACGACGAGAGAGGAAACCTGCCATCGCTCCCCCACGGCCGTGCCGAGCTCTTCCCGTTGTTGAAACGACCCACATTTACTGAACACTGCAGTTCCTCTTTGGCCGAGCAGGAAGCAGGAACGCCCAGTCTGGCTGTCTTTCCCTGGACACACATGTAAACACCCCCTGGCTAAACTAAACGGACAGCCATGGTCCAAAACAGTGTAATTAGCTGTCAACACGGCTGGATTTTGGGTAGCATTAGCTCGATGCTGGCGAGAGGAAAATCCTCAGTGCTTGCCTCTGATATTTTTTGATTCAACAGGCCACGGCCTATCGCACCCCCCCCCCCCAAGGATGTCACACAGCGTGACAAACTCTGTAGAAATATTATAACCACCTCTTTCATGCTGGATGCTGGACCAGTGACCTGGGGGATATGTTAGAGGACCCCCCCCCCAAGCAATGACCGGGATTCAAGATTAAAGCTGCCATGAGGACTTTGGGTTTGGTGTTGACTTAACACACCCCCTGTGGACCTAAGCGGCAGCCTTCCATGGAAAAACGACCTCATTCCGCATAAGCGCTGCCTCTTGCAGCAAAGATCTGTGTTCCCCTTGTGGTAGCTGGTGCATTTGCTCAGGAGGGGAACATTAAGAGATCTGGTGGTGTTTTGGAAAAACAGCTGTTTGCAAAATATACAGCGATGAGGTGACGTGGCTACGTATCCCGTCCGTGTGCTGCGAATTGACTTGTCAGATTTTGCGGGAAACCGAACCCGAAGACAAGCATTTGGGAATCCTGATATGGCAAATTCTAACCTTTTGGCCGATGGTCTGATTTGCTCGTGTGTGTCATATCGAGGAATCGGGGAAAAACTCCTCGTAGCAGCTTTAAACCTACTCGACGTGGTGTAAGGGTTAGCCTGTTCGTTGATGTTATTGTGTGTCTGGAGCCTCGAGGTTTTGTTTTTCTTGAACATCTCTATCTCTGAAGCCTGCTTCACACCTCCCTCCCCTCGCCCTCTTACTCAGATAGGACAGTCGAGACGAACAGGACATTGGAATATGGGATGTGACACAGGCTGACACGACATGGCGATGTCGCCGTTAGCTCAGACCATATGGTGCGCTATGCTCATCTTATTCAGCCACCAACGTACCCATCTGGTTCGACAACAACGGCCCACAGGAAACTGCTGCGTACAAACCTCACCGTGAGCTCCCCTTTACACAAGATGAGTCCAGATCAAGCATGCCGTAACACTCCGGGGATCACGATAACAAGGACACGCACGGTGTCACGGACGTCAAGCACGACTGTCGTGTGACTTTGTTGTGAACAGGACGGTACGGGATCGTTACCTTGGGTTTGTCACTGCAAGTACGTCTCGTATTGACTGAGCTGAAGGTGATACAGCACATCTTATTTTAATTTCTGCTGATGGGAGATTCTGTAAAATCCCACCTCGAATGAAACTGCAGGGGCAAATACCAAGTGACGGAATATGAGGGAGAGGCTAAGGCAGAGCAGCGGCCGGGGTGCAGGAAAAATATATTTTGCCAAATTTTCTTACCAATGATGATTATAATGTTAATTTAAAGAAAGGCAAAAAAACAACAGCATATGTTTTAAAATGCACTCACATACATTTTTGGAGGAGTGAGGAGTGAGGAGTGCCCCCCCCCCATGCAATGCATTGCAAAGGTACGGCTAAACATGAGACCGACTGTCAGTTTGTGAGTATTCATGAGGTGCTTCATATCTAAAAAGGGTTTAACGGTAGGTCAGGGTAACTCTCCCAAGGCTAATCGCCCTCCGCCCAAAAAAGGACAAAAATATATCAGGGAGCCCCACAGACCGGACGAAGGACACAACTGATCCCTCCCGACCGTCATGATGTCATCATGCTGGATAAAAAGGCCTTTGATCCTAGAGAAAGGGAGGTGAGGAGGGTGGCTGTTTGGGTGTATGCGTGTGCACGGTGGGGGGGGGGGGTCAACTGGACTCTACCATAGCCAATAGAGTGAATGTTAAAGTTGCCCTCGAGACATGTTTTTAAAGTTTAAAAAGAGATGATTAATAGATTGTTTAACGTGGTTTTTCCACACAAAAAGTAAATAATTTTTTTTAAACCCTCTCAAAAGGGGCTGGAAGCACATCCACTCTTTCTCCCTCGTTGGGAAACTCAGGATCTATGAATATGCAAATATCCCAGGCCTCGTGCCTCGCCCACCACCACCGCTGCTTGCTTGCTCCAGGCTGACTGGTGCGCATCAAGATGGCTAGCGTAGAGCATGTTTGAGACTCTTGTGTACCAAAATCGGCCACTAGCAGGCGTATCGGCATGGTATGTGAAGTTAGCATCTTTTATTTGTCTATGTTGTTTGTTAGCTTGTAACAGGCAGCGGTTGACAGCAGCGGATGTGAAACATACAATAATATCTGTGCGTGTTCACATTGTTATGACGTAATTATATACCAGAGGTCTAACCAAAGTTGGCAGAAAGGGCTGAGATTTTTATATGACGTGTAATATCTGTTTATCTTGATAGTCAACCAAGTTTGCCTGGGAATCCCAGACAGCATCCGGATGTGGGCCACTTCAGGCAATGATGCAGCACTGATGGCCTTCTTCTGGCCCTGACAAAATGGATGTGAGCCTGAAGTGGCCCACATGTATAACAGCAAATATGGCCCAAATATGCCAAATCAAATGTGGGCCTTTTTTGGCAAAGATGCGGTGCTCTGGGCAACATGTAATCTGGATGTGGCCCTGAAGTGGCCCATGTGGTAAATGGTGAATATGGCCCAAATATCACAAAACAAACATGGGCCACCTTTGGCAAATATGTGGCACATGCGGCATTGCTATGGCTTGGTTCTGGCCCAGATCTGGCAAACAGGAGCGGAGCGCCCAAGTGCCATCATTCTACAAGGGATGTGGGCCGGATGAAAGTGTCGGGTGTGGGACGGGTCCCGGCCACAGCAGTTTTGCTATCTGGGATTGGCTCAGTGGCAGTAGTCGAAGATTCAAAACCGCCAGGACGTCAAGGTGAGGTGACCTGGGCCGCACGTAAGGTTGTAGCTCCGAGGGTCTCGACGGCTCCCGATGTCACTACTCCGTCAGCCCTCGGAGAGCAAGACATTGGACGCCTTTAGTTGCGCCGCCGGACCAGGAGGGATCCGCGCCAGCCTGGTCGGAATCGAGGCGCCCCCATGAAACATTTCTGGGGGCGCCACTGGGTAAACGCTGATGGACTGGTGGCAAAAACACAAAAACCGCGGACCCCCGGTTGAGAAACACTGGTGTAAAACATGCAAAACGGAAGTCGCTACACGCCGTGGCAACGCGACAAATTTGTATTATTTGCATAAATTTGCCTATTATATCGCAAATCGCAATATTGTCCACAATAATCGCGATACGGCTTTTTCGCCACATCGTGCAGCACTAGGCGGCACGGCATCAGACGTCAAAACCAATTCTGTGTGAAGGCCCGGTGACTTGTGCTTTAGAGCAGTGGTTCTCAACCGGGGGTCCGCGGACCCCTAGTGGTCCGTGGTGTAATTGCAAGGGGTCCGTGAAAATAAAAGATCTTTAAAAAAAAAAGATCCTATGACATTTATAGAAATAGGATCATTTTACTCAAATGTGACTGAGACCTTTATCTACCTAAACTATAAAGGGTAACAGGACTTTTTTCTCTAATTACATCTGTTTCACAAGTCTAATTTATTGTATTTTCATAAGAGATCTCGCTCCCGTTTGCATTGTTAAAAGTTACTGCATAAAAAATTCTGTTGTTACATATATCTGAAAGTTACTGAATACATATTCTGTTTTGCTACATATATCTGAAAGTTACTGAATACATATTCTGTTTTGTTACATATATCTGAAAGTTACTGAATACATATTCTGTTGTGTTACATATATCTGAAAGTTACTGAATACATATTCTGTTTTGGTACATATATCTGAAAGTTACTGCATACATATTCTGTTTTGTTACATATATCTGAAAGTTACTGAATACATATTCTGTTTTGTTACATATATCTGAGAGTTACTGAATACATATTCTGTTTTGTTACATATATCTGAGAGTTACTGAATACATATTCTGTTTTGTTACATATATCTGAGAGTTACTGAATACATATTCTGTTTTGTTACATATATCTGAGAGTTACTGAATACATATTCTGTTTTGTTACATATATCTGAAAGTTACTGCATAAGAATCCTGTTTTGTTAACTATATCGAAGTTACAACTGAAAGCTCTTATTTTTGCCCCAAAGAGTGAATAAATGCTATAATGCAATTTAAAATGCAGTTTCTACTGTTTCTATCAAATTGCAACCGCCCTCCCCAAAGATCAGGTGGAGGGGTCCTCAGGGTAGATCCAAAATACGCAGGGGGTCCAGGACCCCAAAAAGGTTGAGAACCACTGCATTAGGTTATGGAAACACCCCCCACTGAAAGGGGCTTGACAGATCCGCAGGCCCCCCTGGTCTGTAGGCATGCGAGCTCGGTGCCTGTAAACAAGGCGTTTCAGCAGCACGGTGGGGTGTTTCCGTTGATAGTGGCAGGAAGCTCCAGGGTTCGGTTTACATCCAAAAGCTGCACACTCTACCACGTTTGTTGTCAAAACTTCCACTATGCCAAGGCAAACCTGCTCCTCTGTACCGACCAGCCCGCTCTGCGCAGGAGCTTTCGGGTTTCTTTGCCCGCCCTGCATTTGCATATCAGACAGCGATTGGCTTTCGGGTTTGTGATGTACCAAATCTCGCCCGCCCCGGGGGGTACGCTTGAATCTCGGACTTTATAGAAGTGCAGACACAGCTTCTCCTCCAGCGGAGGAACGTGAAAAGGCTGCTCTATAGTGACAAACTCTGCACAGATACCAGTCAGTATAATCAAGGTCAGACGTTGTAGGGGACCCAAACATAAGAAAAACACATTTTTGAGCGGAGGCGTTACTTTAGGCTCGAATGGGACGCAGGGCTTGAGAAACAACCACCGGGGGGCGTTCACCACAGCACCCAGGCGGGAGGGAGGGGGGGGGGAATGGCCGAGCAGAGCGACCTGATTGACTGAGTGTTAGAAGAGGCTCTCAGTCAAATGTTGCTCCCGGGCCCATAACAAAACACCGCCGAGCCGAGCGGGGACTCAGCGAGGCTCTGTGTAATCAGCGGACGGGCGTGTGATGAGCTGCAAAGCAAGGCAGGCCGCCGTGAGGATTCACATGTACAAACAACCCCCCCCCTCTCCCCCCCCCCCCTCCCTCTCTCAGACACACTGCAGAGACGGGGGTGATGATGATCTCTGCGGAGTCAATAGAATGGACGAACGCCAGACAAAAATCTTCATACCTCAGCTGTAGTTTTATTGAGGACACACACACACACACACACACACACACACACACACACACACACACACACACACACACACACACTGTAGAGACGGGGGTGATCTCCGCGGAGTCAGTAGAGGGGAATGGATGAACGCCAGACAAAAATCTTCATACCTCAGCTGTAGTTTTATTGAGGACACACACACACACACACACACACACACACACACACACACACACACACACACACACACACACACACACTGTAGAGACGGGGGTGATCTCCGCGGAGTCAGTAGAGGGGAATGGACGAGCGCCAGACAAAACTCTTCATACCTCAGCTGTAGTTTTATTGAGGCCAGACGTTGTTGTGATACAGGTCATGGCTCCAGCACCGAAAAGCGGATTATTGCAACAACCGGTGACGTGGGTTCACGCGGGCGTTTTACCCCAACACCACAGTAAAACCAGAACTTGGCCCCTCGGCGGAAGTCATACGTCACAAAATGGACACCTAGGCAGCGATCGTTACAACTCAACACACACACACACACACACACACACACACACACACACACTGCTGCTGCTGCAAACAGGCCAGCGACTGTTGGTATCCTCCAACCATTTGGTCTCCAGCTCGCTCTCTCTATCCACAAAGGAGCGGGGAGCAGCGAGCCAGGAAGGAGAGAGAGGAGAAAGACGTACTGACTGACGACAACCGGCCTCCGTCTGTCCGTGTGGCCGTCCATTTTACAAGAGGGGGAAAAACAAGCTGTTAGTCCAGCTCTTTGGCTCTTACTGGGTGACCGGAGGCTTAGTGTGTCTCATTCTCCCAGAGTAACAATGGCGTGAGGGCGGCAGTGTGGCCCGAACAACAGGGGACTTAATAGCATGGCCTTAAACCTGCGGTCACATGCGTGTTTACTTAAGGGAAAAGCTGTGCGGACACGGAGTTGGACGACGGGCAGGGCCGAGAGGGGAGTGGCGAGCGCAGGACTGTGACAAACGCGAAGGCCGGACTACTGACCGCCGGCGGGGACGTCCGAGCCAGCAGGAAGAAGGGGGGGGGGGGACCCGTGGGCGACACAGCCTATGACAAACACAGTGTTTTGTCAATCAATAAGAGGGGGTGAGTCAATTTGGTGACTGATGAGCTCAGCCAAAAGCAGCACAAACAAACAAACAAACACACCGCGTCCATTCTGTTGCCTACCAACACGGGGCTCGCCAGTTCGAATCCCCGTGTTACCTCCGGCTTGGTCGGGCGTCCCCGGGCGGGAAGCCGGATGTGGGTACGTGTCCTGGTAGCTGCACTAGCGCCTCCTCTGGTCGGTCGGGGCGCCTGTTCGGAGGGGGGGGGGGGACCGGGGGGAACAGCGTGATCCTCCCACGCGCTACGTCCCCCTGGCGAAACTCCTCACTGTCAGGTGAAAAGAAGCGGCTGGTGACCCCACATGTATCGGAGGAGGCATGTGGTAGTCTGCAGCCCCTCCCTGGGTGAGCAGAGGGGGTGGAGCAGCGACCGGGACGGCTCGGAAGAGTGGGGTAATCGGACAGGTACAATGGGGGAGAAAAGGGGGGAGGAACCCACACACACACACACACAACACACACACACACACACACACACAGCCTGTGGAAATGTGGAAAAAATGTGCCCCACCTAACAGCGTGTGCTGAGCATCCCTGAGTTATGTCATGTGCAAGTGTGAACACCTTTTTGGCTGGACCGGCCAACCCTACCAACGCGCATGTCCGTGGGCGGCCATATTTGAGAGGCTGACAGAACGGGCTGGAGTTAGGAACGGCCGGATCGATACCGCGGGATCGGATCGATACTTCAGTACTCGTAAGCTACTCGTGGTACCTATCGCTTGATAACAATAATGATTTTATTAATATAGCACTTCTCTAAAACAATGCCACAAAGTGCCTCGCAAAAAAATAAAACCAGACAAGGCAAAAAAAAGACTTTCAAAAACTTAAAAAATAATAATGATAATTATATAAATACAAAAGGTGGGTAGCTGCATCACTCTCAAACGTTTCCAGCACTTTTGCATAGCTTTCTTTCTTTCTTTTTAAAAAAAAAATAACCCCCCCCCTTTGCTCCTCAATCGTATGCGGCCAATTACCCCCCCCGTTTTGAGCTGCCCCGGTCTCTGCTCCACCCGCTCTGCCGATCCGGGAGGCGGGGGGGCTGCAGTCTACCACATGCCTCCTCCGACACATGTGGAGTCGCCAGCCGCTTCTTTTCACCTGACAGGGAGGAGTTTCGCCAGGGGGACGTTGCACGTGGGAGGACCACGCTATTTCCCCCTGAACAGGTGCCGACTGACCAGAGGAGGCGCTAGTGCAGCGACCAGGACACATACCCACATCCGGCTTCCCACCCGCAGATACGGCCAATCGTGTCTGTAGGAACGCCCAACCAAGCCGTAGGGAACATGGGGATTCGAACCGGCGATCCCCGTGTTGGTAGACAACGGAATAGACTGCTACGCTACCCGGACGCCCCTACTTTTGTATAGTTTGTGCCAAAAAACAGCCCTGACGTATTTAGCTGGCCTGGGTCACATGACTGTGGGAACCTTGTCACCTGGAGGTGAAAATACAGCAAGACGCACTACTGGTGAGAAGAAAGTGCCACACAGCAGCACCACCAGTAACCTCTTCATCTCGTCTCATCATCAGCTGCTTCTCCGGGGTCGGGTCGTGGTGGCAGCAAGCTAATTAGGGCACTCCAGACATCCCTCTCCCCAGTAACGCCCACCAGCTCCTGCTGGGGGATCCCAAGGCGTTCCCAGGCCAGATTGGACATGTAGTCCCTCCAGCGAGTTCTGGGTCTACCCCGGGGTCTCCTCCCAGTTGGACGTGTCCGGAAAACCTCCAAAGGAAGGCGCCCAGGAGGCATCCTAATCAGATGCCCCAACCACCTCAACTGGCTCCTTTCGACGTGAAGGAGCAGCGGCTCTACTCCGAGCTCCCTCCGGATGTCCGGGCTCCTCACCCTATCTCCAAGGCTGAGCCCAGACACCCCACGGAGGAAACTCGTTTCAGCCGCTTGTATCCACCATCTCACCCTTTCAGTCATGACCATAGCTGAGGGAGGGTCGGGACGAAGACTGACTGGTAAATTGAGAGCTTTGCCTTCTGGCTCAGCTCCCTCTTCACCACAACGGTCCGGTACAACGTCCACGTGACTGCCGATGCTGCACCGGTCCGCCTGTCCACCTCCTGTAACCTCCTCAAACATTTAAAAATAACACACCCTGAAAGTTATAAGGAGGCTGAACAAAAAAACAAGAAGATGCCCACGCACCCAACTCGCCTGCAACACCGGCCTCCGTCCGACAAAAGATGTTGCAGGAGTTTTCAGAGGCAAAGCATATCCAGGCAGCACTGTTATTAGTTATTACATCTGCCGACAAGGCCCAAGACATTTTCCCATCCCACTCGGCGAGACAGAGATAGACACCTAATACAGCGAATCGCAAGGGAAACTGCGCTGTGTTAATGCCTTGCATTAGCTGCGATGCTATTGTGTCTTTACTGTTGCTTCCTGAGACAAACTGGAAGGTGCCGCCATCTCTTCTCTTTTCCCCTAGTTTACTTGTGCTTTCCTGAAGAGGACACACATGGCAGTAAACATGTTCTGCATGTTCCCGTCCTTTTGTCTGTACCCTTGACAGCTTGAGCGTCGTCTGCTCTGAATCAACTTCTGTCTTTTCAGTCAGCATATTCCTCTCACAACTGGATGGGGTACGGTGCAAATCTGCCGCTCTTCATGACCAAGGTCTTCTTTTATTTGTGTAACCGTTGTCTGTAATCCCTTTTGTACTGGGAAACCTTAATCCTTTTCAGATGATTCCCGAAGAGCCCCGAGACATCACGAGGAGCCTGGCCAGGATGGTTGTTACTGACTGATGCAGGTTGCCGTCATTTTATGGAGGTAGTTAAGCCCCAGCACACAATCTCTGGTAGAAATCCTTCACGTCTCGTGAAATTCCAAAGCTATGTGACTAAGTCACAACAGCACTGAAAGACTCCCTAGAATCCGCAAGCGTTGTGGTTTTAACAACTGACATGTGGACAGCAAGAACAACTCGAGCTCATCTGACTGTGTCAGGACATTTTATTGACCAGAATTGGCAGATGCAAGCTTGCACTCTTGAGACGGCCCATGTAGCTGCACAGCACAGACAATATATCTTAACTTCTCCCAAACACATCCGATGACTGGGGGATTACCGGCGAGGTCCGTGCCGTCATTGTGGACAATGGCGCTAATATGGCCTCAGCTGTGCGGAAAACCCACTGGAAACGCACTCGTGTTTTTCCACACACCCTCAACTTTGCTGTGAAGGACTCCATTGATGAGGCTGAGCTTGGAGTTCCTCCTGGAGGAACGTGGCGCTATCATTCGGTTCCTCCACCATAGCACCAAAGCGTCTGACAAGCTAAAAGAAGAACAAATCCAGTTGCGATTTCCAGAGTACACACTAATCCAAGCCGTAGAGACGCAACGGAATTCGGTGAGTCAGGTGACCAGCGACGTCATTGAAGTTACACGATTGGTCGGCAGATAGACATCGCGCGGGGGCGTCCGGGTGGTGTGGCGGTCTATTCCGTTGCCTGTCAACACGGGGATCGCCGGTTCGAATCCCCGTGTTACCTACAGACCCAATTGGCTGTGTCTGCGGGTGGGAAGCCGGATGTGGGTATGTGTCCTGGCCGCTGCACTAGCGCCTCCTCTGGTCAGCCGGGGCTGCTGTTCAAGGGTGGGAATAGCATGAGCCTCTCACACGCTACGTCCCCCCTGGTGAAACTCCTCACTGTCAGGTGAAACGAAGCGGCTGGAGACTCCACATGTATGGGAGGAGGCATGCGGTGGTCTGCAGCCCTCCCCGGATCGGCACAGGGGGTGGAGCAGAGACCGGGACGGCTCTCAAGAGTGGGGTAATTGGATGCATACAATTGGGGAGAAAAAGGGGAACCCCCCCTCCCCAAAAAAAAATAGATGCTAACGAATGGAATGAGACACCCCCCCCCCCCCCCACAGCACTGTGGTGAACTCTGCCTGTGATTGATTAAGGTTAGGGTGGCTTTAGGGTTAGCCAATCAGAGGGATGCAAATGCTTTCGTCACGCAGAAGTTGGATCTGAAGTTGGTTGGAAAAACGACAGACGCTAACGGAACGTATTGCTGCTCGGGGACACTCCTGAAACGCCAAGAACGGAACATGTTGCTGCTCTTTTCCACATCTGGTCACGCGCTGTAGCAGTCCAGCATAGAGCAGAGCAGCAGAGAAAACAGCTCTCCACGCACTGCGAGGCATGACGGAGAGCACACACTTATCCATCCATCCGTTATCCAAACGGCTTATCCTGCTCTCAGGGTCACCGGGATGCTGGAGCCTATCCCAGCAGCCATTGGACGGCAGGCAGGGAGACACCCTGGACAGGCCGCCAGGCCATCACAGGGCCAACACACACACACACACACCTAGGGACAATTTGGTATGGCTGATTCACCTGACCTACATGTCTTTGGACTGTGGGAGGAAACCGAAACCGGAGCATCCGGAGGAAACCCACGCAGACACGGTTCAAACACGCAAACTCCACACAGAGGACGACCCGGGACGACCATGGAACAGTGCATAAAAACAAACCTCTCATTTATGTTGGTAGAAGATGCCGCAAGTTACCAGGTATAGGTGCAACAGGGTTAAAGCAGCAAAATACACCAATGACCCCACGTATATGGCAGCTCACAGCGTTACTGGGCTTGGGTCATCAAGCAAGGAGGAGACGCGACCATCGCTTCCTCCTGAAGATGTTCGGAAGATTGTAAGTGTTTCTTCTTCAGTGGCAGGCATAACGTGCAGGTTGAAAGGGCGACACATGCCAGCCGCACTGTGTGGTATTGTGTCATTTCAGAGCTGGAGCAAACACTAAATGAGCCGTACAGACCTAGGATATAGTTACGGCGAGCCGGTACTTTGTGTAGCAGGTGTGGGTATGTGTTGCCCTAAACTCTTTCTCTCGCAATAGTTTATTTGTCTGTCGGTCTATCTGTCTGTCTGTAAGTCTGTCTACATGTGTCTGTGTCTCTACCTCTCAGTCTGTCCATGTATCTATCTGGCCCAGTGGCCAGCACTGTTGCCTCACAGCAAGAAGGTCCTGGGTTCGAACCCCAGGCCATCCTAGGTCCTTTCTTTTTCCTCCCCTATCGTACCCAGCCAATTACCCCACTCTTCTGAGCTGTCCCGGTCGCTGCTCCACCCCCTCTGCCGATCCGGGGAGGGCTGCAGACTACCACATGCCTCCTCCGATACATGTGGAATCGCCAGCCGCTTCTTTTCACCTGACAGTGAGGAGTTTCACCAGGGGCATGTAGCGCGTGGGAGGATCACGCTATTCCCCCCCAGTTTCCCCCCGAACAGGCGCCCTGACTGACCAGAGGAGGCACTAGTGCAGCGACCAGGACACAAACCCACATCTGGCTTCCCACCCGCAGACACGGCCAATTGTGGCTGTAGGGACGCCCGACCAAGCCAGCGGTAACACGGGGATTCGAACCGGCGATCCCCATGTTGGTAGGCAACGGAATAGACCGCTGTGCTACCCGCACCCTTCCTGTGTGGAGTTTGCATGTTCTCCCCGTGTCTGCGTGGGTTTCCTCCGGGTGCTGCGGTTTCCCCACACCATCAAAAAGACACGCATGTTAGGGGTTAATACTCCTGTCTGTGCCCCTGAGCAAGGCAATGGAAAGAAGAACTGGAGTTGCCCATTGCTCCTATACAATAGGATGGGTTAAATACAGAGAGCAAATTCATTGTAAGAATACAATTTGTTGTAAGAACACAATGTCGAATAACGTGGCTTTCGTCTGTAACATGCCTGTTTATTTTTCAATTCTTCCTTCCTTTCCTACTTTTCTCTCTTTAGGTGAAGTTAAATCTGTTTTCCCAGACAAAAGCCGCCGACGCCGAATCGGCCAAGATCATGAAGAGAAAGTCCTGCAGTACCACCAACATGTAATACTCCGGCGATTTACCCCTCACATTTTGCCTGGGGAGTGGAAATCACTGACCAACACTATAAGACTGGTTGTACTGGGTCGATCCCAGGTCTGATTGCATGTTCGCCTGAAGAGCACGGCAGGGTTGACAACAGAGCCGGTGGCTTTCCCTGGATAAGATGGTCACAAACGGCTAGAAACGGTAAAAAAAAAGAAAGAGAGAGAATATTTTAGGCCATTGTTTCTTGTTATTGGCCTATGTATTTTTTTTATATCTCAAGTTGTTTTATGACAAATTGTGGACGTAACTCGATATGTACAACTTGAAACTTTTCCCCCGTTTGCTGGTAGGTGCAGGTGAAAGTTGGTCGACAATTCTGTGCATGCCGTTGACATTTATCCATGGTAAATCTTGCGGGCACCGTGAAAAATATGCCATTGTCAATAGCACATGCCAACAAACAGGAAACTGGTATGACCGCTGCAGTAGAAACCGGAAGTCAGTGGACTGCAGTTACGCAGAGAGCCGATTGAGAGAGAAACGTTTCTAAGTGACCTCTTCCGTCTAAACTGACTGCAGAAATCCCCACCCTTATAAACAATACAGTGGTATAACGACCGAGACCGGTTTCATATGCAAATAGCTGTTACCATTATCTAGAGTTTCAATGGCCATGTGTACTATTCACAGAGGACTGGGCAATGGCTGCAGTCACAGCATTGTAAGATGGTGACAGATGTACTCTTAGGCTCCCCCCTCGGTTCAGGGATGGTCGTTCCCTCTTCACATAGATGGCCTCTTTGACTCCCCGTTCAAACCAGCGTTCCTCCCTGTCAAGGATGTGCACGTCCTCATCCTTGAAGGAGTGGCCACTGGCCTGTAGATGGCTGTAGACTGCGGAGTCCTGGTCTGACGTGTCAGCTCTCCTGTGTTGTGCCATCCTCTGTACAAGTCACGGCAATCCATGTGGATTAAGTGCTGGGGGGATTGCCGTGACTTGTACATCGGGGAAACCAAACAGACGCCGGCCAAGAGGATGGCACAACACAGGAGGGCTAACACGTCAAGCCAGGACGCCACAGTCTACACCCACCTACAGGCCAGTGGCCACTCCTTCAAGGTACAGAATGTGGTCCCTAAGTAATGTACCATGGTACACACTGGACCACAGTGCATCTACCATGGGGTACTGTCAAAAATACCATGCTACGAGTGCTAATTTTCTCGTGGGAAACATCTCAAGATATGAGTGGAAAGTATTGATCTTGCAACTGCATTTATAACCTTTTTTTTGGACCCCCCCCCCTTTCTCCCTAATTGCACCCGGCCAATTACCCCACTCTTCCGAGCCGTCCCGGTTGCTGCTCCACCCCCTCTGCCGATCCGGGGAGGGCTGCAGACTACCACGTCTCCTCCGATACATGTGGAGTCGCCAGCCACTTCTTTTCACCTGACAGTGAGGAGTTTCACCAGGGGGACGTAGCGCGTGGGAGGATCACGCTATTCCCCCCAGTTCCCCCTCCCCCTTGAACAGGCGCCCCGACCGACCAGAGGAGGCGCTAGTGCAGCGACCAGGACACGTACCCACATCTGGCTTCCCACCCACAGACATGGCCAACTCTGTAGGGACGCCCGACTAAGCCGGAGGCAACACGGGGATTCGAACCGGCGATCGCCGCGTTGGTAGGGCAACGGAATAGACTGCCATGCCACCTGGATGGCCCTCCCTTCTTTTTTGTAACTCGAATGTAGCTTAACCATGTCATGTGATTATGCTACTTCCGTACACTTTAACAACCAATATTACTTGGGCCCACCTCAGAAAACTGCAGATGAACATTTAACATCTAGAATTCACATTATAGACACTACCACTGACTGTCCCTGTAGCACATTGGCCACAAGTTCAAACATTGACCATACGATGCAGCCACATGCTAGGTTTTGATCTAGTCTTGTTATATATGAGGGTGTGAGAGAGAGAGAGAGAGAGAGAGAGCGAGAGAGAGAGAGAGAGAGAGAGAGAGAGAGAGCGCTCTGGAAAACAGGTGAAAACAAACATGCCGTGGGGAACCCACGCCGATTGGCTCATGTCACTTCTTGACATATTTCCCTCAAATGAGAAGCGACTGTAATGCGATTAAAGCGGCGTGAGGCTTCGTTAAGGCGGGAAAAACAGACTTGCCACCCCAACCGCCTGTCAAAAGCTCTGTGAGCTGAGAGGCACTTAGCTTGTTTTCACCCTTTACTGGTGGGTGGGCTGTGGAGGTGGGTGGGGGGGGGGGACCGGAGAAGAGGGCCGGCTGCCATTCTCTTTCACACCACGCCACATAAAGTTCAAAAACGACTGTTAAACTGGGAGACTAGAGTGGTCTCACACATAAACACAAACACACACACACACAACACCGGATCCATTTCCTCACCCAGCCTCGAAACGGAGAAGCGCTGTTTATGTGTCTGGCTCGGTAATTGCCGACCGACCTAACCCGGTCTAGACACACACACACATATTGGCGGATTTTTCATCCCCCCCGAGGAAAACGCTGCACCCGCAGCGCCCATCTCCTCCGGCTCCACTCGCAGCCATTTTGGCGTTCTCTCGTGGCCCAGCAAGGGTCAGTTATTGCACGGCCTACCTCACAGTCTCTGGGCAGCATCCAAAGAAGCTAATCCCCCTTGTGTGTAGGTGTGTGTGTGTGTGTGTGGCCTGATGTCTGCCCCTCAGAACAGCGTGATCAGCACAGTGTGTGTCTAGCACACACACACACACACAGAGGCCAGTGGGAAAGGGAAGAAGGCCACGGGGTTTGACCCCGGTGGCGTTTCATCAACACAAACACAGACCGATCACCCGTAAACGCACCTATTAACGAGACGCCGCCAAAAAAACACACTGTAAAAAAAAACCCTCGAGAAAGAGATAGAAAAGGGGTGGTGGTGGTGGTGGTGGGTGGGTGGGGGGGGGCATTAAGAGAGGATTTTCCCCCGATCCTCTTGACTCTTTCCGGTAAAAAAATGACTTTCGCTTTGTCGCCCGCGCTGCGTGACAAACGGCTGGCGTCGGAAGCGACTCGCGGGCGACGACTCCGTCCCCCCCCCACCACCACCCCCCCACCCCCGACTAAAATAAAACCTTCCAACCCTTGAGCTTTCGGGGCTTAGCCTCCCAAGTGTGTAGCGGCCGGACAGCCCTGCCTCTTTGGCAAAAGTACCGGTGAAGAGCTGTCCTGGTCGTCTAGCCCCCTGTGAAAACAGCCCCGGCGAGAGGCGCCAGTCAGGACTCCCCGGTTCCCAGAACGCTTACTGTCCATGTGACCCTGTGAAGGAATGCCTCGCATAGTTAAGCTGCCTAATCCTTCCCTGTGGTGACTTAATGCTTAAACAAGATAGGCTGTGGTGAGAAAGACTGGGGAGGGAAATGGACACACACACGCACACACACATGCACGAAGGCATGCAGACACACACACACACACACACACACACACACACACACACACACACACACACACACAGACACACACACTCGACTGACATTTTCCATTGTTCTTTATGTATCTCAGGAGGGGGTGAAATGATGGATTCGTAGAAGTGCCACACAGATTAAAGTTTGCGTCGTTTTCTCCTTTTCGGCGATTTCTCCGTTTTATCGCCTGCACCGTGACGAAGGTTGAGCCGCACAGGGCGGGGAAAAGTCGTACAATATTGCAACACAAGGCGTGTCGACATACCCACGGGCCCGGCGATTACCGCATTCCACCTTTAACTTCTAATATAGCGCCGACATTTGGCTTCGTGTGTGTTGAATTTACCGCTACCGCGAGTCGGATTTCTATCCGAGATACACAACAGTTAGTAGATATCTATCCTTCTATGTATTTATGTATCTATATCCATCGGTGTACACATAATCTAAGTAGCTAAGCATCTTTATATATATATGTATATAAACTATCCAAGTATCTATCTATCTGTCTGTCTGTCTGTCTATCTATCTATGTATCTGTCTGTCTGTCTGTCTGTCTGTCTGTCTGTCTGTCTGTCTGTCTGTCTGTCTGTCTGTCTGTCTATCTATCTATCTATCTATCTATCTATCTATTTATCTGTCTGTCTGTCTATCTGTCTGTCTATCTATGTATCTATCTATCTATCTATCTATCTGTCTGTCTGTCTGTCTGTCTGTCTGTCTGTCTATCTATCTATCTATCTGTCTGTCTGTCTGTCTGTCTGTCTATCTATCTATCTATCTATCTATCTATCTATGCAGAGTAAAAGCTGAAACCTGTATGACCTTATGACCTCAGCCAGTTAAGCCACAGGAAGTCGATGACATTTTCCTAAATGGCCGGCCCGTCACCACACAAAACTCTCCCCCCCCTCCCTCCCCCACGCACACACATCTCACTGAGGCATTTATGACGAAACAACAAAAGAAATAAAGTGGGTGTCGTGTTTTCGCCCAGTGAAACAAAAAGGGGAAGTCCCTTTACTGCGATGCAAATGGGGCCCCGCTGGGTCGACTGAAACGGCGCTTTTGTTCTTCACCGCGGCCACATGGAGCCGGGGGAAGTGTCCGGAGACTGATCTGGAAACTGCCCTCTGCGTCTCCGTTCCGAACCCACACTGCCGTGACTGACTGTGGACTGTTGAATGACAGTGTGTGGGTGGGAAAATTCCTCCTTTTTTTTTTTTTTTTTGGTTGCCTTTAACCTTTCTATGCATCTGCGTCAACATTTCCATTTAACCCCGTGTTACCACCGCCTTGGTCGGGCGTCCCTGTGTGTCCTGGTCACTGCACTAGCGGGCGGTCGGGGCGCCTGTACGGGGTGGGGAGGGGGGGAACTGGGGGGGAATAGCGTGATCCTCCAACGCGCTACGCCCCCCCCCCCCCGGTGAAACTCCTCACTGTCAGGTGAAAAGAAGCGGCCGGCGAGTCCACATGTATCGGGGGAAGCATGTGGTAGTCTGCAGCCCTCCCCGGATCGGGGGGGGAGCAGCGGCCGGGACGGCTCGGAAGAGTGGGGTAATTGGCTGGATACAATTGGGGAGAAAACAAGGCGGGGGGGGGGGCAGGAAGTGCTGTATATTCCTGTCGTCGATGCGAGTCTCGCCCGCATGTGCAGTCGTAAAGGTTCACCCAGCGTTATTATATTATGAAAATAAAGACGGGGTTAGGGTCAGACCAAAGGGGTCGCGTCGCCACCCTTCTCTTTTTGGAAAGTGCACGTGTAGCAGTGGGATTGCTGTGATGGCAGATTGTGAACCGTGCTGGCTGAGCAGGGGCAGTGTCCTGAAAAGGTTTTCCGAACTGAGGGAGGCGATCGGCGAATTCATGAAAGAAGGCAGGCAACGTGTCCCTGAGCTTGGTGATCCCAAGTGGCTCGTGGATTTAAGCGTTCTTAGTTGATATCGCACAGGCACTAAACACTCTCAAGTTAAAACGGCGGGGGCCGGACCAACCCGTCACTGTGGCATTTAGCAGTGTGAAAGCCTTCTCTGTGAAACTCGGATTATGGAAAACGGCTCACAGAGAAAAGATTTGTCCACTTCCAGACATGCCGGTCAATTATTGACGATGCTGACGAGTATGTGACCTCCACTGACAATCTGCAGCAGGAGTTCGAGCATCGCTTTTCTGATTTTAAGACTCGCAGCACCGCTTTCCAGTTCTTTGCAGACCCCTTGTCCTCTGACGGGGACGGCGCTCCAACCACATTTCAGGCGGCGCTCGGAGACTTGCAGGGCGGCACTGAGCTCAAGGCGGAGTTCAGAGAGGCATAAGGAAAGCAGGACATGCTTGGGACGGTTTCTCAGAGAGCTTCGCAAATCATTCCCACCGTTGCCCAAACTGTTCAGGCAGGTCACGTGTCTTTCCGGCAGCACTCATCTGTGTGAGAAACCGTTCCCAACTGGGAACTTTAACAAATCAAAGCATAGGCCCAGACTGACCAACGAACATCTCCAGGCTGTCCACTGCCCAGTCCCTGAAAGCAAGTGTGCCTCGCCTGTGTCAGCAGATCAAGTGCCAGGTTTCTGGCAAGAAGTAGGCTAAACGTGTAGGCCAAGGCCAGGCTACGCTATGTACCTAGCTACCTATTCATGTGAAAACTGAAAAAATGTGAAATAATAATAAAGAAAACGATGTGAGGGTTATATAGTCGAACAGTTTTTTCTTCATCCCCATTGCACCGGCCCGCCTCCATAAGACCACCTGCCAAGCGGCCCCCAGGTAATTGGATTTTGAGACCCCTGATCTATCCGGTCGTCGAAGCGTCTTCATTCAACGATAGGCAACACGGAGTGGACCCCGCGACGCAAGTTCACATCAGACCGGGTCGCATTCGTGCGAGGGTCCGCCTCGGAGGCTGCACATCCACAGACTGACGGGCAAAACGTTTTTAAAAGGCGGACTTTTCACCGGGTTTTCTGTCCGTGTGTGTGTGTGTAGCTGTCCGCGGCTCACATACTACCGGGCCTGCCAGCCTAACAATTTCTGTGCACAGTTGCGACTGTATGATCAAGGACCTCTTGTGGATGCGGTCGTTCAAAACCTTTGAGAACCTGTTTCATACCACGGTGCGACTGTGCAAACTCCTCAGCCGGTCTTTTCGCCTTAAATCCGAGCAACAGGGAAGGGGAGATACGCAAGGCAGTGCCTCGGTGTTTTCCCCATTCTCCCCGGTAGGCGAAAAAAGAGGTGGTTTGTCGCCAAGTCTGAGCACCGGGAAAGGGGAGATACGCCCGGTGGGGATCTGCACTCTACCGAGTGCACTCTTCTAGTTTGTCTTTGTCCCTGTTTATCGTTGCGGTAGGGATTATGTGTTGTAATAGCCCCCAAAAGAAAAAAAATAAATACATTTTTTGGTTTCCAGCCCATCTTGTCCGTGCTTATCTGCACGCTGGTGCTGTGTGGACCTACACTGCCTGAGGGGATCATGTTTTACTTGGTTTGACTAGAAAAACGGCAAGATAAATTTATGAAGTTACAAATGGTCACCGCCGGCTTGGTCGGGCGTCCCTACAGACACAACTGGCCGTGCCTGCTGGTGGGGAGCCAGATGTGGGTATGTGTCCTGGTCGCTGCACTAGGGCCTCCTCTGGTCTGTCGGGGCGCCTGTTCAGGGGGGGGGGGGGAATAGCGTGATCCTCCCACGCGCTACACCCCCCTGGCGAAACTCCTCACCGTCAGGTGAAAAGAAGCGGCTGGCGACTCCACATGTATCGGAGGAGGCGATCGGCAGAGGGGGTGGAGCAGCGATCGGGACGGCTCGGAAGAGTGGGGTAATTGGCTGGATACAATTGGGGAGAAAAGGGGGGGGATTCCCCCCCCCCCAAAAAAAGTCACTGCAGCCAATGAAATTACGGTTCACATACCCAGATCAATAAACTGCTCAAAGAATTTGAAAAAAAAATTACTGAACTTTCTGGTTAAACACCACATACATGTTTAACAGCTGTGTCTGCATTTCTGTGCTCAAACGGCCCTGTATGAGCTGTGTGTGTGTGTGTGTGTGTGTGTGTGTGTGTGTGTGTGTGTGTGTGTGTGTGTGTGTGTGTGTGTTCACCGGCGATCACCTCCGTCTGTGTGGCCCATTAACCTCCTATCATTCACAGCCAAATGAGACCGCAACCTTTCCCTCACGGACACTGGCAAGTAGAAAAATACCATCGCCATATAACTCACCGATGCCCCACCATCGAAGACAATAGCACCGCCATGACGCGCTGCCACCTCTTGTGCTCGACCTGTCGGTTATCCTTTCCGCTCAACCTGGGCTTGATTGAACATGCCTGCTGTGATTAGGCCTTGGAGTTCTTCCAAACTGTAAAACGTACCATCGACCCACCCATGTTTACACTTGCCTTCAAGGGTTTAGCTCCTGCAGTGACAGTGAGGTGGAGTGATCGAGAGTGAGATGGATAGCCTTTTATCGCCTCTGCTACCTCCATGTGACTCGAAACCGAGCGTTATAATCTGCGTGTCCGGGAAGTGCTGGTGGTCCATCTTGTTTAAACTACAACCACTTCAGAGCAATTCATCTTGACAGTAAAATCCAACACTGCCCGGCCTGTTTTATATCGCCTGCACCGGGGCTTCTCAAAGTCCGGACCTCAGTCTGCATCCGGACCGGACGGCAAGTCAGTCCGGACCCAGCCCATACCTCGTCTTATGAATACAATATATTATGAAGTATGATCCCACTGCTGCCACCAGGGCGGCACGGTGGCGCAGTGGATAGCACGGTCGCCTCACAGCAAGAAGGTCCTGGGTTCGAGCCCCCGGGTGAGTCCAACCTTGGGGGTCGTCCCGGGTCGTCCTCTGTGTGGAGTTTGCATGTTTCTCCCCGTGTCTGCGTGGGTTTCCTCTGGGGGCTCCGGTTTCCCTCCACAGTCCAAAGACACATAGGTCAGGTCGAGTAGCCTAACAGCACGCGAGTTTTCGTTCGAGCCAATCAGAGGCAGCGTAGGGTGGGTTTTCCCAGGACATTCCGTCGCCATCCTAGGAAACGAAAATCTGCTGCCGCTACTTCCAACTTGGTAAATTAGCTAATGAGGTGAAGATGTTGTCAAAATTCATTATGATTTATGTTGCTTACAACACACACGCCCAAGCCGGTACAAATAACGACAAAGGGAGGCGTGAATAACAACAATAAGACTGCAACAAATTCATAGGAACACCGTTTCATAAAATGCGCTTGGACGAGGGTACAGCTCTGACGGTGGGCTACTGCCTTAAAGCAGTACGTTTGTTTAAAGGTGCAACGTGTAATTCTAACTGAATCCTGACCCCATCGTTCAGCGACGTGAATAACAACAAATTAAAGCGAGCAACACAAACTCACACAGAAAGGCTGCCAGATGCAGATGTTTGATGCCGCCTGACATTTACCAGCATCCCCGGTAGATATACATGAACTGTGTTCGTGGTACAGCTTTAAGCAAATGTGAGCGAAGTCTTTTGGGGAGCTGGGTGTCAAACGGCAGCAAAAACAAGTCAGCCAGACCTGCTCCTGTGTTTGGATATTTACAAGTCATATTTTGCTTCGGGGAAGCTGAAATAATACACTGCAACTTGAAGCCATTTTGTGTTTTGTGCTCTTTTTTTGTTGTTGTTTGTCACAATGCCGTTCTCCTAGCTAACTCTTGGGTTGATTCAAGAAACAGTGTCAACACAAATTCTTTTACCCCTTTATTTGGGCCAAGCTAACAGTAGGGGTCAGGTATACCGCTCAAGGATACAGGGCAAAACCCAAAATATCCACTTTGGGGGCAATCTCAAAACCCACTAGTCCAGTGGATCCCAGCTGCAGGGCCTCGCTCGGGCCCCCAAGCACCGCTGGCTTTTTATCCTCCCAGATATTTCATACTGCTCATCTGCTGTACCGGGTCCAAACCCCCAACCAATTAGTTGGCCGGATACCTGGTAAAGCTGGGAAGCAGCGGCCCTGAGGGATGGAGCCGGGGAAGACTCCGCTAGCCCGTGATGCCACCCAGGTTGCGAACGACACCGCAGCTTTCTGGGGAGCTCATTTTATGTGTTGAGGGGTATGCTTCCGAGAAGACTTACACTGAACCACCGGTAATAAAACCATCCGCGAGACACACACACGCATCTTAAATCAGCAGATCTGTGCCTCCGAGATGAACATCAAAACAAACATCACCTACGGCACGACACAGCCAAACAAAACACAGCACAATCATTTCCTGGTAAACAAGGAACGGATAGGTCATAATGCAAAGGCCGTGTAGCATGGAGGACAATCTTCTCTTATGGTACATTTGCTATCGCATCGCCACATTTGCACGGTGGTGTAGGAATAGCAATTCAAAGTGAATAAGTGATGAAGCCCCCCGCCCCCCCCCCCATAAAATTCACAAGTATCTAATTCAACAATGCATGTACCAATGTACAAGATAATTTATTGTTATAGAAAACATGGTTTTTCTCCTCAGTAGTTCACACCCCGATGCCATCCCTTGAAGAAATGCAATTCTCAATGTTACCCATACAGCCCGGATGAGTAAAGGCTGAACAACCAACGGCGAAATTAAACGACGAAAAGAAAAACGCTGCACCCAGGGATGACTGACGGTTCCCAGTGTGGGGGCCGCATGATCAACCTGCCACCTGATCTCATGCAATGTCACCGGGGCAAAAAACAAACCCATTCTGCGTGAATAGAAAGACATGCACAAAAATGGGGGAGACGTGCACACAATTAGGGAGCCGGCGAAGAAGACAATGCAGCGACTCCCCCCCGAGCAGGGTAACGGCTGCGGTGATTGAGTGGCGCTGGTCTGCCTCTGCGTGTCTGGGGGGAGATAGCAGCGTGGTGGCCCATCTCCAGTGTACAGAAACAGCGACATGAATGACGACTTGTTCAAATGGCCCGTCGCCATAGAAACCTTCCACAAAAGCATCCCAGCTATTCACACGGACGAACACACGGAGGCTGCAAAGGAGGGTGACAGAGGGAAGGAAGAAAGCAAAAGAAGGAACAAGATGGAGAGCGAGAGAGCGAAAGAGAAACAGAAATAGACGGTGTTGTTTTGGGGGGAGTGATAAGAGAGGGCTGAGTGAAGAGAGATATGGAGTGAGGAAGTACTGCGGGGGTGGGGGGGGGGGCGAGAGAGAGAGAAAATAAGGGAGATAGATCATCAGAGACTCGCAGTGAAAAGAGCAGAGAGGCGTTTTGAATCCCCATGTTACCTCCGGCTTGGTCGGGCGTCCCTACAGACACAATTGGCCGTGTCTGCGGGTGGGAAGCCGGATTGTGGGCATGTGTCCTGGTTGCTGCACTAGCGCCTCCTCTGGTTGTTCGGGGGGGGGGACTGGGGGGAAGAGCGTGATCCTCCCACACACTACGTCCCCCTGGTGAAACTCCTCACTGTCAGGTGAAAAGAAGCGGCTGGCGACTCCACATGTATGGGAGGAGGCATGTGGTAGTCTGCAGCCCTCCCCGGATCGGCAGAGGGGGTGGAGCAGAACCGGGACGGCTCGGAAGAGTGGGGTAATTGGCCAGGTACAATTGGGGAGAAAAAGGGGGGGAAGAGCAAAAGAGCAGAGAATGAGATGGGGGGTGGGGGGAAAACTGAGATGTGGTTGTGAGAGATGACCACCAGAGAAATAATGGTGTGGGGGAGGAGGGGGGGGGGGACAGCCAATGAAAGTGTTTCAAGGTGTGTCCACATTAATTAATCCTGAGAAGTTGGAAAAAGGGGCATCGAATACAGGTTGCAAGTTTTCCGTCCTCCCTAGCTTTAATTTCCAACAGGTTGGCTGTCCACACCGGAATAGCAAAACAACAGAAAACCTGCTCAGGTGTCTTCTGGGCCCGGGCAGCTTTACCGGAGTCCACATGGCAACCACACGTCATGCGTTTTTAAAAAGCTCCCTTTTCTACGTCCACACTACAACGCTTTTTCAAATCGATCCACTGCAGAGAGCTTTTTCGAAAAGACGTGCTTCTGGTGGTCAAATACGCCAGTGGAGGGCCACAGCAGAGGAAGAAATGCGTTTTCAAACGTGCCTGTGTTCGGGCCCTGGTCACACCGGCATGTATGATGTGACACCGCTGTGTAGCGCTCAATTTTGCTGAACGCTGACACGCAAATTTGTGTCGTCAACCGATAGCAAACGTGCCTTGTCTGTGTTGACCTCCACACTGCAGAGTCCAAAAATGGAGGAAGCTAACGGTTTAGCAGCGTCACATCATCCAGATTTTGGGGGGCCGAGTGGCGCAGTGGTTAGCGGGGTCGCCTCACAGCAAGAAGGTTCTGGGTTCGAGCCCCGGGGTAGTCCAACCTTGGGGGTCGTCCTCTGTGTGGAGTTTGCATGTTCTCCCCGTGTCTGCGTCGGTTTCCTCCGGGGGCTCCGGTTTCCTCCCAGAGCCCAAAGACCTGTAGGTCAGGTGAATCGGCCGTACTAAATCGCCCCTAGGTGTGAATGTGTGTGTGTGTGTACGTCGGCCCTGTGTGACGGCCTGGCGGCCTGTCCAGGGTGTCTCCCCGCCTGCTGCCCAGTGACTGCTGGGATAGCCTCTAGCATCCCCGCAACCCTGAGAGCAGGATAAGCGCTTCAGGTAATGGATGGATGGACATCATCCAAATTTTATACAGTTGTGCTTTGCTAGAATACAAACCGCTACAAGAACGTGGCACGGTGTGCAGCGGGACGTGAAGCAGGGGAAGATGTTTCAGGAAATCATGTGCAATCAGTTTTTTTTGGGGGTTTTTTTTTTTTTGGTCGTCAAGCTTCCAGTGTCAAACGGACACACAGATAAATTTCGCGCTGCCATTTTCTCACGTGACTGGAGTCTTATAAAGGTGTTTTTACACAGAGATCCCGCAATGCTGCCCTCACGAAGACCCGTCTTTAAGCCGGCTTTGTTTTTCCTTTTTCTTTTTTAATTTTCCCCAATTGTGTCCGGCCAATTACCCCACTCTTCCGAGCCGTCCCGGTCGCTGCTCCACCCCCCTCTGCTGATCCGGGGAGGGCTGCAGACTACCACATGCCTCCTACCAGACATGTGGAGTCGCCAGCCGCTTATTTTCACCTGACAGTGAGGAGTTTCACCAGGGGGATGTAGCGCGTGGGAGGATCCCGCTATCTCCCCCCCCTCCCCAAACAGGCGCACTGACCGACCAGAAGAGGCGCTAGTGCAGCGACCAGGACACACACCCACGCCCGACCAAGCCGGAGGTACCACGGGGATTCAAACTGGAGATCCCCGTGTTGGTAGGTAACGGAAGAGACCTTTACGCAGACGTCAGTTCAGCTCCGGGACTACCCCCCGCTGCCGGCTCAACGCCGGAACAACGACGCCCCCCCCCCCCCCCAGTCCACGTTGGTACCGTCTACACAGTACGGCGAGGCGGATTAATATTGCAACGTCCCCGTCTTGAAAAGGCCGTGTAAAAAGCCCTTTAGTGTGGCCCCGTTTCCCCTCTATGTCAGGGGCCCCCATGGAGATGCTAATGGGTTACAGACCCCCCGCCTAATAAAACCTTCTCCAAGGGAGTCCCATACAGGGACATTTTTGTTGTTAATTAGGTGCTGGCTTGCTGACACAGCACCTGAGGAGATGATAGTGGGGAGGGTGACGACTGCGATTAGCGTACTCGCGTTCATTCCTTCTCCGATCGGGGTCATTTTGAATGGATCCTACCACGGTGAAACTGTTAAAACTTACGGACCCTCTGGAAAGAAACCAAGAGCCCCGTTCTGAGAACCGCCGGTCCGCAGGATGACACTCGTACCCCGGCAGCTGCCCCCCTCCCAGAGAGACGCTGCGTGCTGCTCTCAGCTGCACTTTGTCCTTGTGCACCACCACCACAAAGCGACCGTCAACAACTCCACACGTCTGCAGAAAACAAACCCACACCGACTGACTGACACAGACAGTCGAATGCGACGCCAAGTCTGTGCACCCCTTCCCATTGCCAAGTAATGAACTTGTGCCCATCGCCATGGCACCGTGGATCTGTGTGCTCAGCGATGTGAAACCGCCACAGAGAGGACTTAATACCAAACCTGCCACTGCCCCTCCCTCTCCTTACAAATTATTTACAGAATAGTTACTCAGGCGGCTCAAGGTTTGAGTGGGACGTGGTTCAGCTGAGATGAAGCCCTCCTGAAGGTCAAAGCACCCCTTACTCAGAAGAGCAGAAGCGCTTGCTGTACGGTCTAGCTAGCCGGGGTGCGCGCCACACGGACATTTACAGTGAAGAAGGGCAGAATCATCCCCCCATCTTCCTCGGACGAGTCTTCGTCGTCTGGAGACTCATCTCGAACAAGAAACACCCTCGCTCACACCTCCCTTCACGAATCCACCGAAACAGCTGAAAACCATTTCAAAGAGAATATAAATCCAACCACCCTCTCATTTCGGTTCTTATTTCAGTCTGTTTTATTTCATCAGTCTTCTCAGCGTTCCCCTCTGGAGCGATCGCTCTCTGGTCGGAGGCATAACGTCCACGCCAGCTTGGCAATAACCTTTGCACCCCTTAACTGTTTATTATCTGTACTCAACTAACACAATGTCTACCATGTATAGAGAAGACTAATCACTTTTGTCCCTCTATTCTTGCATCATTCTTGCACTGTATGTATAATATACTCTACACCAGCTAGTGTATGCTAGTGTATTATATACTACCGTACTCTACATATATACTACATATATACTCGATCGTGTGATGTGTCAGGTGATCTACATGAGCAACCCCACCAAGATAAAGCTGCCGGGCGTGCAAACCTATCTGACAAATAAAGCTTATCTGTACCGGTGACTGTAGGGCCGTGAGCCTTTCTGCACAGTTCTGCTGAGTAACAACGGCGTCCGCCAACCGCCCGGGCTGTAAACGCACAACCCGATGAAGAGATACGAGGCCGAAAGCAGAGGGGGGGGGGGGGGGTTGTTAATAAGAAGAAAATTGTTTTTCCTCCTCTCTCTTTCTCTCTCTCTGAGCTACAGCCATTTCACATGGGAAAAGGTGTGTCTGGGCTATTTATACGCGGCTCCATTTGGTGGGCCAGTGGGCTACTGTTTTCTATAGTGCTGCCTGGCCAATGGCACCCTGTCAGAGAGCGAACGCCCTAGAAAGGTGCCAATATGGTTCTTTGTTAAAAAGTGCGATAAGAACCTTTTGTTCTGATGAATGATTTCCCCCCAATGAATGCTTTAAACTAAAAAAAAGGGGAAAAAAAGCCCACAGAAGGGTAAACAGTTCACATTGTGAGCATTTCTATCTATTTTCGCCGAGAGACTCGTAGCTGGATCGACGGGTTAAACAGATCGTTTGAAATATAATTATTTTCAGCACAGCCGATGACTAAATAATCATTCCGAGGCACGCCGGCTAATCGTTTTAAGGCTTTTGTGTGGAAATTCCTCTTTAGTTCCTACAGTCCCCCCCCCCCCTTCACAAGCCGCCACCGGTTCAACTGTACCAAGTCTCCAGTGGGACAAAGGACCCATTTACATGCTAAGCTGCAGTTTATTTACTCAGCAGACGGCCAGCGGGACGCCAACATGCAATGGGAAAGGATGTCCCGGGAACGCCAAGAGGAACCAATCTCTGACATCACTCAGCGAAGGTCTCTCGGCCTTTCTCTCGCTCTCTGCACTGACTCTCGCCACATCTTTTTGTCTCTCTTGCTTTCTGTCACACCACCACCCTCTCCATTTCTGTTTCACATACGCTTTATTTTCCCTCGGTCCCTCCCTCCCTCCCTCCCTCCCTCCTTCTCCCCGTCTTTCTATTTTGGGAACACAAACAGCTCTCTCAGACCCAGACATTTTCTCGCTTTGTCCTCTACTCCTTCTCTCCATTGTCGTCTGCAGGGCATGAGGACAGTCAGACACAAAGACAGGCAGACAGACACACACACCCACACAGAAAGACTAACTGACAGACAGACAGACAGACACTTTCTAGAGTGCCCACTTGCTCGGCTTTTGGTTTCCGTAACCTGCACGCACTCCGACTGCTACGATGGCCGCCATCATTTCGCTTGCCGTTTGATGTGTTGCCCCCCCCCCCCCACCTCCCCTTTTTTCTTTCTTTTTTTGGAGGACGAGGGGCTGCCAGCAAAGTGAGGAGAGCAGGACAGAGTGCGAGCAGAAGGCTGAAGAACCATTTCTCTCCTGCAGCCCCCAGGCTCTTCTTGACACAGATTTCAAGGCCGCATGCAGACACACAGAGGCAGCATCTTCCCAGGATTATTACCCTTCATCCCCTCTCCTCCTCTCCCTCCATGGCTCCAGATTCATCGTATCGCCATGCCCCATGGCGCCTCTCCCTCACCATCCAAATAAAAATACTGCATTTTTGGTTTTCCTGCATCACTGGGTTGATGGGGTAGAAAGAGCGCAGATTAGCTCCTAGCTGGCTTGAGGAGTAGGAGGAGGAGAAGGAAGGGAGGGTTGAAGAGGCGGGTGAGTGACAGAGAGGTGAGGGGGCGTGTGAGCAAATTTGCTTTGATTTACCTTTGGCTGTACCATTTGCAGGGTATACTTGGGGAGGTATCTGACAGACGGTGGTTGAGGACCCAGACAAATCCTCCTTGTTAGTCCAATCACTGTCAAGGAGGTAAAGGCAAACAAGGCGAGGGAGGTAAGGGGGAAGACGGGTCCAGGAGGAGAGGCAGCGAGTGAGCAGGCGGGTTCAGAAAGCATTCCCATTATCAGTAACGCAGGTTCTCTAAAGGCGCGGGTGCTCATGTTTTTTGGACCAACTCAGGATGCGCAACCAAACACAAGTTCCCGGTCTTGCGTGACCCGACTTAAATTGTTCTGTTAGCACTGCCTAAGCATAACGCGTCACATGACGTCACATACGTGAAGTAGAAAAATAAAACGACTCCAGGGGAGAGAAAGAGTGTGCAGGTGGATCGGAAACATAATGGCTGCAGTGGCTTGTCAAGAAGGCTGCATCCTCACGCAGTGCTTACTGGTACATGTAGTACCTGCAGGACAGGCGTGTGCATATGGGATACATTAAAGTGATTCAAGTTTTAATACACAAAATAGACCATCGTTACTCCCTGGATGTGCCCATTCATCATCATCATCATCAGTTCCCTAACCTATGGAGGTCGTAGGAGCCCAGCTGATGCCTCAACAAGTCTCGGTTGAGCCATCGTTGTGTGTCAGTAGGGGGGAGCACCTGGTGGTCCCTGTCTCCTCTCCAGGTATGGATGGCTGTTGGTTCACAGAGGAACTCATCCACCCTTTTGACAGGTTTTGTTTTTAGTCCTGCTGGGTGTCCACACACCCTCCTCACAACAACCCAAGGGTTGAAGCTGGGGGGGGGCGGTTTAGTCGCCGCCGACCCGACGGCTGCAGTTTAACGTTGTACCCGGGGCGAAGTGCACATTATGAGCGGGGAAATTTCCCTTGAAACGCAGCGGAATCAGAAACAGGCGTGTTTCGTTCGCCATCTACCCTGAACTATCCTACTGAAAAGGGCCTGTGGTCTCGGTTCTCCAGCCTGTTATCTCCTAACACTGTACATTCACCTGCCTTCATCGCAGGACGGCCGGGTAGGAAGCGAAGTGTAGAGATCATTGGCGTACTTGTTAAACTCTCTAATAGAAAAATAACCCGTAAGTGCAGCAATGAAGGCATAATTAACACAGCAGTTTTTTCTTCCTTCCCCCACCCATAGCTTGCTGGTTAGCTGCTTTAGCTGTGCAGGTGCATGGCTGCATAAATAAGGTGCTAATAAAAGAATAGAAACAACATCTTGCGGGGGGAAGATGACTGCTTTTCACTCGGCGTTAATCACTCAAGGATGATGATGATTCTATTCCATTTTCAGATGAATCTTTACTGCCACTCCCCAGCTGCACCGGGCCATAACTATCTCCGACTAGGCCTAACTCCCCCCCCCCACACACACACACACGGCCTCCTGTCAGTGGACTGTACAGACACCCACTTTTCCTGCATGCCACTAAAAGCACTCTGCATGAGCAAACCCTTAAAGCATCCTGGCTCCCATTCTGCCGCTTCCCTCCTATTTCACCTCGAAGCACAAATCTAGTCAGGGCACACTTGGACAGCTCTTTCCACCCCCATTTATTTGCCTCTAGTCTTATTCTCCTCACCTACAGTACCTCTCTCTCTCTCTCTTTCCCTCTCTCCCTCTCTCTCTCTCTCTCTCTCTCTCTCTCTCTCTCTCTCTCTCTCTCTCGAGCCATGTGAGCTGGCGACCCTTTCAGCTCTCTATCCAGGCTTACGGTCCACGTGGCCCAGAGCGGATTACATTCTTGACATCATCGCGCCAGATGTTTACCACCAAAATAGACAGAACAGCAATCCCCCTCACTGCACGGTCGGACAATGCTTTCAGCTGAGACCTGATACCCCATCTCAGTCCAATTTTACCCCACCACCACCACCACCACCACCACCAAAACCATCTCTATTTTGTTTTTTAGATTTTTTTCTTTGCATTTTCCGCCTTTATTTGGTAGCGATAGTAGGAGGCGACAGGAAAGGCGGGGGGGGGGGGGGATGACTTGCAGCAAAGGGCCCGGGCTGGATTCAAACCCAGGCCGCTGTGGTAACGACTCGGCCTTATGTGGTACGCGCTCTACCGGGTGAGCCGCCGGGCACCCCCCACATCTCCATGTTAACGCAGGAAGACGTGCTTCCCTCTCCGCTGCATCGAACCCGCTCTCCTTCTTCAGTGACCGTCGCGCCGGCCGTTTTCCTCACCTTGATCTGCAGGCTAAACAGGCTGGCCTCTCGCCCTCCGAAATTCCCCTCGTTTCCATGGCTCGACATTCTCGGTTGTCCCTCCCACAGCTTGTGCGACCTGCTCTCTCCTGCGCGCCAGTGCAGAGATCAAACAGGCGATGCGTCACCCACTGTGGCGAACACATTAGCATGATTGAATTGGCCATCGCCTGTCCATTTATTAAAAGCCTTTTCTTTGCAGAGTGGGAGGTCTAGCTGCCAGGGAAGGGGGTGGCAAGGGGACCGGCTCTATATATCCCCGTGTGTGTGTGTGTGTGTGTGTGTTTGTGTGTGTGTCTAGCCATGACACCACCAAGACAGAGTAGGATAATGAGGGTTAGGAGGACATTTGACTTGGAGCTGGAACTACAGCCTCCTCCGCCTCCTCCTCCGGTGATGTGATGAAATGACGTTTTTGTACAGAGGCGATACCTTGGCAGTAAAAGACAAAACAAAAACTAAAACAGAAAAAGACCAGGGGGGGAAAAACCCCAAACAGGCAAACCAGTAGTTTGTTTTGTGCGGGTAATGCCTACATGGGGATAAGGTGAGCGTTTTGGATTGGTTCTTGTTTTTTGAGCACGTCTTTTACTTGCGGTTTTCCTCCGGCCGTGTCTCCTCGGCGCCGCGCGGCGGGTTCGGTGGGTTCGGAGGGTTCGATGCTGGGGTGTCCCGCGCTCGTCTGCCAGAGATCAGAGCCGTTTCATCTCTGTGCCGAAGAGGAGGATTTAGGGATGAAATGACCTGCGCTCACTTCCCTTTCCTCCCCCCACCACCACCACCTCTACTCCCCCTCCTCTTCCTCTTTCGCCCGCTGATGTGACCCAAAACCCTTTTCCTTTTCTGGAAACACATTGCGTTCCCGCACTTTCATTTATTTATTTATTTTAAAGCTGCAATCCATAACATTTCTCCATTATTAAATGGTTATTTTATCCATCTGGACCGTGGAGTCAGGTTACGTAATACCAACCATCATCTTTACCGTGGTTGGAGACGCTCTCCGTTATACTGCTTTAGGAATTTGTGACCGGCTAGGGCAAACACTGGTGCTGCAGCAAACATGTGGCGCTGGAAACAACTCAAGCAGGGGGGAAAAAACCACTGAAATGTGACACCGATGTGGCGATGCTTCTGCTGGACAGACGATCAATATGAAATTCAGACTGCCTGCCTTCGCTTTGGTCCGAGGATCTCATTGTCACGAGGGTGCGGAGTATTTACTGGCGAGCCGACGGCACACGAGCCACGACGGCTGCTACCTCTTGTTTGTAGTCAACGGGTCCGTTTCTCTTCGGCCCCTCCATCCAACTATGTCGTAATGCTCTTCAGCTGTAATAACGAAGGTCCAGCAGAATCGCCACATCGCCGTTGCATTTCAGATGGAGAAACTAATGCGAAATCTTTGGAACTGCGGTTTACACATCCCCTCGGCACAACTCCATCATCAGCATGCGGCTCCACGCGACCGCTCCCCAGAAAGCAGCCAGGCGGACTCGCCAACAAAAAAAGAAACCACGGCAACAGGACATCTCGGCTGGGCCCAGCAAACCATGACGTCACTGACATCTCTCTCTCAAGCAGCCCAGACCCCTTCCCACTCTGCTTCCTCTTCACTAGTTAATGACAATGTAATTGTCGAGCAACAGGACCAGAAACTGGGCGTGATGAAGATACGGTATATCAGGAGGAAGTAGAGCGAGAGGAAAATTGGAGTGATGGGAGCGGGTATGAACTAGAGGACTGCATTGGGTTTGGGATCCCCCCAACGCAAATCTCACGGGAGAATGCAGTTTTAACTTTGCTGCGGGCGGTCAAAAAATAAACCACGGGTCTCGGGATTTGCAGGGCCTTGCAGAAGTATTCAACCCCCTTGACAGTCATCGCCAATTTCTGGATTATGAAAGATACTCACACATCTGTTCCCAAACAACATTATTTTTGTGAACCCATAAGCTCTAACAGCATGTTCCCAAAGCCAAAATAAGCTATGTTTTGCTGACTTTTTATTAATAAATTAAAAAACTAAGTATTCAACCCCTTGTCCTCTGAAAGCTCCAACTTTACACAAATGACAAATTGTTCCTAAAGCAAACTCAGGTAAACACAACTAGACATAATTGGTGTGCATCTGTAAGATATTAAAGTAATGGTTTCGTTCATGGGTATAAAAATCACTCTGCGTAACGTTCATTAGCCGGGCGCGAACTCCATCAGAAAATGAAGAAAAAGGAGCGTAACACTGAAGTAAGCGACAACGTGATTAAAATGCAGAAGGCGGGAAAGGGATACAAAACAATATCCAAGTGTTTGGATGTCCAACCGAACACTGTTGGATCCATTGTCAGAAAGTAGAAGCGGTATTACACCACCCAGACACTTTGCAGGGCAGGCCGTCCCTCAAAGCTAAGTGTCCGAGCAAGACGTGGGCTGGTGAGGAAGGCCACAGATGATCCTGCAATCACTTTGAAGGAGCTCCAGAGGTCAGTGGATGAAACTGGAGTAAATGTGCATAAGTCAACCATATCACAGGCTCTCCATAAATCTGGCCTGTATGGGAGGATGGCAAGAAAGAAGCCATTGCTCAAAACTATGCATATAAAAGCACACTTGGAGTTTGGTACCAAGCGTGAGAGAGACCCACTTAGGATGTGGGTAAAGGTTTTGTGGTCAGATGAAACAAAAGTTGAGCTTTTTGGCCAAAACTCAAAGCGTTATGTGTGGCGCAAACCTAACACTGCTCATGCCCTAAAAAACACCCTCCCTACAGTGAAGCATGGCGGCAACAGCATAATGCTATGGGGTTGCTTTTCAGCTGCAGGCACTGGGAACCTTGTTCAAATTGAAGAAAGAATGGATGGAGCTAAATACTGGGAAATATTGGAAGAAAACCTGTTGCAGTCTGCCATAAAACTGAAGCTTGGGAGAAGGTTCAACTTCTAGCATGACAATGACCCTAAGCACAAGGCTAAAGCAACAATGGCATGGCTCAGCAACAAAAAGGTGAACGGTTTGGAGTGGCCAAGTCAAAGTCCGGACCTCAACCTCATTGAAAATCTACGGCACAGACTAAAAATCACAGTCCAGAGGCACCATCCCACCAACCTGCGAGACCTGTGCAAATTCTGCTGAGAAGAATGGGCAAAAATTACTCCTGAAGAATGCGCAAAGCTTGTATATACTTACCCCAAGAGAATCATGGCTGTTATTGCAGCAAAAGGGTACTCTACCCAGTCATATTATACACATATTCAATGACATATAGCAAAAAAAAGAAGAAAAAAAAGAAAAAGGAAATTCCTTTTAATTTGTTTAGATTAAAATCAAATTCTAATTCCCTTAACTTCCTCTAAACCAACCAAGTCTGAGCGGGCATGCGAGCAACATTAACCAAAAATATAAAAATGTTTTTCCTCACCACTTCCAGCATCTTAAATTGCACAATCTCATGAAAATCCTGAAGGCTCAAATTACATGCCCCGAATTCCAACCAGACATCCTCCTTTACTTGGAAATATGTCACTTTACCGATATACTCTGAATGCCATTTCGCGTCGTCTTTAAAGGTGAAATCCGTGATTTTTTCAGCTCTTGCTTTCCCTCTGGTAGTGAGAACTACAAACGATTGTATAGCAGCCATTGTCACTTGTGTGCCGTCAGCACAGAAGTAAACAGCTCCCAGCTTTGTAAAAATTGATCCTGGGGCCAAAGCTAACACAGTTACAAACTACATCAAACTATATGGGAAAACTGTTGTTCAGTAATATTGAGTGTAGAATTGGTGGATTAGCTGTCCAACAGAAGCATCACCACGTTTCAGTCCGGTTTCCTGTTTGAGTAGGAACGTCTTTGCCACTGCACCAGCTTTCAACTTGCCTGGTCAAAAATTTCAACAGTGGTAACGTCACCCCATGGTCCAGATGGATAAAATAACACTTTATTAATGGACAATAATTCACAGATATCATCTTTAAAAATGTACTAATTTGTCTTTAACATTGTGGTGCGGTGGCAGAAGAAGCAAGTAGCTGAATGGTACTTGGATCAGAGATACCGGGAAAACTAGGATGCTCAGCTGCAGCGGACAATTATTAAGAGAGATGAAACAGCCTCAAGGACAACATGGAGACACCACCTCCGGTCTCTCTAACGAAGCTGTGAGACATGCCACGAGGCCGCACTGGAAAATGAGATGGCAGCACTTGAGCCAGCTAGAGGCTAGCGGAGGAAAGAAAAAGGAAATAAGAGCAAGGGCAACTTCAAACACAGTGCCTTATCAGAGATTAGCCTGCACGGAGAACCGCTGGGTAACAGGGCGAAGAGGGTTGGAGACGGAGGAGGAAAGAAGTTCGACTTTAGCAGCATCGGTTCAGGATCAGAAACAAATTAATTCCCCATGTACACATTTAACCGGAACTTTTCTCTGAATTCCAGTTTACGAGTAGGCACGGTGTACATATACAGACTTCAAATGAGAGAGCATACACAAAAGATCTTCACATGTACTCATCTACGAACTCTGTAATACAAACACAAGACGGCATCCAACAGTAATACTACACAATTGTTTAGAGTCAAGTTGGACTTCCACAACGGTATGAGAGGAAATCGATTCAGTGCAATACTAAGCCTCACATTTCAGTACAATGAACAGATGCCGCGAAGATGTTCGATACAATGACCTCTGAATGTCTTGAGTTGACTTGTTGGCATACTTGTGTTTTAAGCTTCGGTGGCACACGGGGCTTAAAGTAAATGCATTTTGTTCATTTTCTTTTAGATAAGAGGAGATGAATCCTTACAAACAATCGTACGACTGAATCACAACATTTGTATCATTGGGATATTTGAAAAAGCGCAATATCACATTTGCATTAAGATATAACTGTAATATTGAGTCAAGGATGCACGTGCCGATGCTCAGTTCTACGCCATCAGGGCTGTTACCATCACCTGGGCGCTCCTATGTCACAAAGGGGAGCCGAGATGGAAACATGCCCATATAGACTTGCATCTGACCCCCGTGACTTCCCGGGATGAGGCTAGGATAAATTCCACCTCCCTGCTCTGTCTCAGCAGATGGGGACAGACGGCAACCCATGCATCTACAGCGTCCTAAGCTCCAAATGCCTCCCGATGATGCGATGGTGGCCATCTTTGCCGGGAAGGTGAAATGAGGAATGTGAGGCAGACATACTTATCTGTCATTATGCTCTGCATTGCCAGCACCCCTCCTCCCCCACCACCTCCCCCATAGGGGGAAGGAGGAGAGAGTTCAATCAAACGAGTGCAGAGCACATTATGCCGATGAGACACGAGGAAGCCGGTGGCTTGTCAGTCATCTCTCTGTGGCGAGGAAACCGCAGCCTTCACAGCAAGGGCGTTCATCTCCAGACCCGGAGTTGAATCGTTTGCTTCAATCATCCCCGGCCCTGCCTTATTCCTCCCGACGGACCCCCCACTGAGAGCAACGCTCTCATTACTCCCTGGGTGAGAGATCACAAATCCAAACCAACACTGTGATGTTGATAGTTGGCCTGACGAGTCTCAGCAGAGTCCTCGCATGATTGACACCCAACGCGCTGTGGGTAGATGCGAGGGGGAGAGCGGGGGTGTGGTCAATAAAGACGTCTAGTTGCTCAGAACACAGTATAATTAGCGGCACGGGATGAAATCCCTCCTACTGGTTTTAGTCTCAAAACGGGCCGCTATTTCTGATTTGGGTTTGAAGCTTGGAGCGATATTCTTATCTCAAACTAATGAAATACTCCTGAGCGCCTGATTGGGTTTTATGTAGGATCACAAAGGCTGATAAAGGGTTCGCAGAGGCAGCAGCCAGGAGACAGTTTTCTAATGAAAAAGGAAAAAGGAATGTTGCTTCGTCTGCCTCAGAGCATTATTCAGCTGTTGTTAAAGCTCATCCCTTTAAACCACAAGATGTCATCTGGTGAAATAAGCAGTCCTCCGACTAGCGATGCGTCAGCTCCTCCAGCATTTCAATTCAGCCTTTCTTCATAATCGAATGTCATATATTTCACAAAAACTACGGCGGTTAGGGTTAGGGTTAAGGTCGTTTTTGTGTTTTCAAATATACGTAAGTGACCGGCATTCTCCCGGGAGGCCAGACCAGCCAGAGCCAGCATTTTGATAACGTGACTCACGCAAGAAAAACTTGGCCCATAGGAATGCATTGGATACAACTTCATGGTGCCGGACAAGAACATTTCAGTGACATCATGTCCCCCGGCATGATTTCAGTGTCATTAAAGTTCGTGACTATGACACGAAATCTCATGGTGGCGGAGAGTGCTGTCTAATACATCGGTCCAACATCTCCCATAGGTGTTCCACTGGGTTGAGATCTGGCGACTGTGAAGGCCGTAGCATATGATTTACACCATTTTCCTACTCATCATACCATCCGGTGAACCCTCGTGCCCTGTGGATGGGGGGCACTGTCATCCTGGAAGAGACCACTCCCATCAGGATAGGAGCGTCTCATCACAGGATAAAGGTGATCACTCAGAATAACTTTGTATTGCTTTGCAGTCAGTCACCTTTCCCACTAAGGGGACAAGTGGACCCAAACCATGCCAGGAAAATGCCCCTGGACCCCCTCACTGAAGGGGTCAAGTGTTCAGGTTTTTCTTCTCATTTGTCACCTATTGTAGAGATAACACTCAGCCGGCCATGACACTGAGCTGTGTTCTGGGTGTCTTTGAAAGGCCGTCGAAATTGTGTCTGCTGGTGATGTCACTGGCAAACAATCCAAGAATAAGAGAATGTACTTCCTGGACTTGCTGATAGGCTACACTGTACAAGGAAATGTGAATATCAGCCCTACATTCAGCTGTATAAGAGAAAGCAAATAACAACTCTACATTATATGGCTGTAAAGCATTGATATTTCCACCCCCCCCTTTTCTCCCCAATTGAATCTAGTCAATTACCCCACCTGAGCCTTCCTGGTCGCTGCTCCACCCCCCTCTGCCGATCCGGGGAGGGCTGCAGGCTACCACGTCTCCTGCGATACATGTGGAGTCGCCAGCCGCGTCTTTTCACCTGACAGTGAGGAGTTTCGCCAGGGGGACGTAGCACGTGGGAGGATCACGCTATTCCCCCCCAGTTACCCCTCCCCCCTGAACAGGCGCCCGACCGACCGAAGGAGGCGCTAAGTGCAGCGACCAGGACACACATCCACAATCCGGCTCCCCACCCACAGACACAGCCACAGCCAATTGCGTCTGTGGGGATGCCCGACCAAGCCGGGTGCAACAGCGGGATTCGAACCGGGATCCCCGTGCTGGCAGGCAACGGAATAGACCACTACGCCACGTGGACACCCCGATATTTCCATTTTCTTAGAGAGAAAATTTGACGCCACTGTGACGTCACGGACACAATTTCAGCTGTGTTTCGGAGACGAGCAGAATACTGCTCCGTATTACTGGAGCGTCATCCCCACAACATACATATAGATATAGATATATACATATAGAGATAATGTTGAAGAACCTGATCATTCGCCTTTAAGAGACATCATTATAGACTTCCATGTGTTGCTCAGAGTAATTTCGTAACTTCAGCAAGAACGGTCTCCGAACAACTTCTTGCAGGGAAGATAACGGAAACCCGTACTCATTAGATAGAGAATTAACGAGGGAGGTCCTACAGCAGTAATGTCAGGGTTGTTGCTCAGCCGCTGCCTCGTCTGGGTAGAGGGCCGGATGGCTACAGAATGCTTAATGGACTTTGTACAATCGGGTCATGAGTGGAGGTGAACACACACACACACACACACACACACACACACACACACACACACCCTGTACTCAAACAAAATGAGACAACTACACAGACTAGATATTCTTGGGGGGCTCCTTCATGGCCAGCACAGTGTTGCGAATCTAAAGCACGAATTGCTCAAATACACAACAACAAGTATTTGTTTGTCCTAACAAGTGCAGAGTATAAGTGGAGGAGTACAAGAGGAATCCCGTCAGCAGACTCTCAGGGGGGTGTGGGGCTTAGCTGCAAATGTCTCCGAGAAGTCTGTATGTAGTCTTCCTTTTCTCGAAGGCCTCCTATTTCCTCTTCCATCTTTGAAAAGTTGCATTAAATCCTGCCCCCCCCTCCCCCCCACACACTTTCTTCCAGGCTCCTTTTTTTAGACTCGGAAAATTGCTTCACGCGAGCTCCTCGCTACGGCTCTACCTTTCTCTCCCGCTCTCCGGGTTCCACCTCTCGTTTACATGGCGTCCCTCATTAAATTACCCAACATACCAACCTCCTCTTTTACTCGATTTCCTTGATGAGAAGTGGGGGGGGGTGTCCTAGGCCATCTTTCATGCATGAACACCTCTCACACACTTAATTAGAGGGAGGAGGGGACTTAAAAAAAAATATAATTTCCAACGCAGAAGAAAAATATCCCTCTTAAGGCTCCTCCTGTGTGTAAGGCGACATAGCTATTGTTATGCCCCCCCCCCACCCCCACCACCCCCACCTCCGTCCGGAGGTGGAATCTCCCAGTTGCCTCGCCCGGTGTCCCGGGTGGGCCATTGTACAGGGCTGCCGTTTGTCCTTGGACACCTTCCTCCTTGAGAAAGTGCTGTATCAGACAGCCTGCTAGCTGGGACCATCACACAGCCGATGCACCGGCGGCGGCGGCGGCGGCAGGCCTCTCTCTGGGGGTATACCGTTACACTGCACCGCCTCCGTCTCCAACCACTCTGACATTTCCCTCCGCCCCGCCCCCCATTCGTGGAAATAAAGAATACAGGAATAATCAGGGGGACGAAACGGAGGATGTAGTCCCCGGTGTCCTTGGTTCCACTCTGGGCGATACCGTTTCCACATCAGGGGCCGGTGGGAGGAAGAGAGATAGGGCGAGTGTGTAGGAGGGGGGGGGGAGAGGGGCGGAGGGACCGATACGAGGGCAATCAGGCAGGATGTAGGACGGACGGGGAGGTAACCAACTAACACGCCCTTGTTTTCCCCCGGCCGACGACGGACGTGGAGTGTTTGTGCGGCGTTGCTCGGCAAAACAGAGGCGCTGTGGCGGCAAGGCAGCCTGCCAGCCTTCCCACCCGCTTATCGAGCCAGCTAACTACCCCCCCCCCCTCCCTCCCTCCCTCCCTCACCCCGCAAACCACCACACATGCACAGACACACACAGACGCACACGCACCCTTCAACCCTGCTTACCTGGGCACGCATGCAGACGACCTGAGGGGGGACCTGATCGAACAAGCCCTTTCTGTCATGGCGCACAAATCAGCGCCGCACACACACACACACACACACACACACGCACACGCACACAAAAGCAGCAGACTCGTAGGCACTGACAGGGCTAGACAGATACACAAACACACGGATTCATACAATAATACCATACAAAACCGTGTAATGGCACAAACAGGGCTAGATAAACACAAAGACACGGCAACAAAGCAGACATGCTATGACAAATACACACTACACACAGATGCATTAATACACACTACAGCTAGAAAATGACACACAGGTATAGACCAACAACAAAAAAACCCTCACACACACACAGAAATACACACTATAGACACACACATACACAGAAATACATTCTATAGACACACACACACAGAAATACATACTATAGACACACACACACACACAGAAATACATACTACACACATACACACACACACACACACACACAGAAATACATACTATAGACACATACACACAGAAATACATACTATAGACACACACACACACATACACACAGAAATACATACTATAGACACACACACACACAGAAATACATACTATAGACACACACACACACAGAAATACATACTATAGACACACACACACACACACACACACACACACACACAGAAATACATACTATAGACACACACACACACAGAAAACAACAGAACAAAGAAACAAATACACAAAGAGAAAAGAAAAGCTACATCAATTATGAGTGAGGGCTGGAAAACTGGGTCTGATTTGAATGTTCTTGTTCGACAACAGAGGCACAACTCAGCACGGGGCGGGGCGGGGGGGGCGGGGGGGCAAGAAGAGGAAGAAGAGCCTGCAGTAATGTATTCCCATGCATCTACTCCTGTGCTTGAGCATGCAAACAGCAGGAGACGATGCCCACAGCACAGCTAAATTGGCTCTATGATATTTTAGCTGTCTGCATTCATTCCCTAACCCCCCCCCCACCCCCCCACCCCCCCCGGGGGGCCATTCGACAAATAAAGCCAGGCAGATAAATCAGTGCGCAGGCCACGCCAGGCCTCGGCCCAGCCCGCCAGTGACTCACTGGGCCTACCAAACCAAACCAAACACTATACGACACCTGACAAAGGCAAGGGGGAGCAAGAGAGAGAGAGACCACCGGTCTTACAAAACCAACAGCTGTGCAGCTACAGACCCAACAAAGGAGGGGAAGACAGACAGACAGACAGACAGACAGACAGACAGACAGAGACAGAGACAGACAGAAAGAGAGAGAGAGACAGAGACAGAGAGACAGACAGAGACAGAGACAGAGAGACAGACAGACAGAGACAGAGACAGAGACAGAGACAGACAGACAGACAGACAGAGACAGAGACAGACAGAAAGAGAGAGAGAGACAGAGACAGAGAGACAGACAGAGACAGAGACAGAGAGACAGAGAGAGGGGAGGGGGAGAATATAACACTGACTTGCTGGAACAACAAAACCAAGAGCTATGAACCTTACAAAAGCAAACCAAACAGAGAGACGGAGAGAGGGGGGGGGCACAGAGAGAGAGGGGGAGACAGTGAGAGGGGGAGACAGTGAGACGGGGAGGGGGAGAGAGAGTGACAGAGGGGGGAGAGAGACGGAGAGAGAGAGAGGGACAGAGATGGAGAGAGCGACAGAGAGAGGGGGGGACAGAGAGATAGAGATAGAGAGACAGTGAGAGGGGGAGAGAGAGTGACAGAGGGGGGACAGAGATGGAGAGAGAGAGGGACAGAGATGGAGAGAGCGACAGAGGGGGGGACAGAGAGATAGAGAGACAGTGAGAGGGGGGGGGGAGAGAGAGTGACAGAGGGGGGACAGAGATGGAGAGAGAGAGGGACAGAGATGGAGAGAGCGACAGAGGGGGGGACAGAGAGATAGAGAGACAGTGAGAGGGGGGGGAGAGAGAGTGACAGAGGGGGGACAGAGATGGAGAGAGCGACAGAGGGGGGGACAGAGAGATAGAGAGACAGTGAGAGGGGGGAGAGAGAGAGAGACAGATGCCCCCCTCCCCCCCCAGGACATGAGGACAGGTGGAGTACAACCCCCCACTCCTGCACACACACAGACACACACACACAGACACACAACACAACACAACCAAGGACATACCTCGACACAGACAAGAAGAGATAAGGAGACAGACGGGGACGTATAGGTGGAGGGACACACGCGCCGCTGCAACTCACGGGCGGAGCAGCAGATATTTTATTCATAAGGAGAGAAGAAAAAAACACACAAGGCAGCGAGAGTGACTCAGAGCCAGCGAAGGCAGCCACACACACACACACACACACACACACACACACACACACACACACACACACACACAACGGGCAACGGGGTTTAACCCGCCTACTCCGTCTGCATTCAAATTCTCCAGCAGAAAACAAAAGCAGGCATAAATAAAACGCCGTGGCGGGTCACGGGGGGTCACGGGGACGCTCTCCGTCGACGCAACTTGCCGGGGTGAAGAGTCGGCTCCTCTCTCCGCCCCGTTAACAGGAAGGCCGCTGCTCCGATAGGACACCGCATGCACGCCATGCAGCCGGCCGTGTGCACTTAAGGCTACACACTGCTGAGCTCTTCTTCGGCGGCGTGAACTACAATACTGACAGGAATTCACAGGCGACCAGGGTCCCGCCGCCGCCGCCGCCGCTGGAAACGGGACTAGCTTGGGTGTAGCGCCGCTCTCCATGGCTGGGTACACAGCTGAGTGAATGAAGGGAATTGCAAATGGGGATTGGCCCACATACGGCGGGGACTTGTGCAGCCTGGCCTATGTGCAGTCAAGAGTATGTCAGCTTGAACCCGCTGACTCTCTCTCTCTCTCTCCCTCTCTCTCTCTCTCTCTCTCTCTCTCTCCTCTCTCTCCCTCTCTCTCTCTCTCTCTCTCTCTCTCCCTCTCTCTCTCTCTCTCTCTCTCTCTCTCTCTCTCTCTCTCTCTCTCTCTCTCTCCCTCTCTCCCTCTCTCTCTCCCTCCCCCTGCCCACCTCTCCTCGTGCCCGTGCCCTCTCATCGGGGACACAAAAAAAAGACTAAATACGGGATGAGTTGAGCTGTAAGATGAGTCGCAAACGCCGCACGAACATTTCCAAGCTGTACCCAGACGATCCACCCGGAGGAGGAGCGCATACTACATTGGTAAACACACACACACACACACACACGCACACACACACACACACGCGCCCGCCGACCCGGGTCTTCTGCAACACGGGCGACAACGTCAACCAGTCGACTAAACGGTCTGACCCGTTAGCCAACCGGCTGGCGAGTCTACTCATTCATGATCGTGACACTACCCCCCACCCCCACCCAACCCCACCCCCAGCATATCAGCTGGCTCACGCCTCTGGGCGCACGCGCTTCCGTGGCCTCACGGTCTCACCGTCCCACTTCTGACACCAATGTAGCGGATTGGGGGGGGGGGGGTAGTCGGGAACCGCCGCAGCCGGGATGCGAACCCGAGTCGCCCATGGTCGTCTCACACACACACACACACACGGCCTGTCCAGGGTGTCCCCCCCCCCCACCTGCTACCCAACGGCTGCTGGGATAGGCTCCAGCACCCCCGCCACCCTGAGAGCGGGATAAGCGGTCGGGATAATGGATGGAGATATTTCACGCCATAGGCCATCATCAGCTGTCATGAAACAGGTCTGTACTGTCAATTAAGGAATTACTTGAATCGCTGCGTTATTTTGCTCCGGCACTTTCCCTACTGCTGAGTGTTTCATTTAACGGAGTTTGTATATATATACACACACACACACACACACACACACACACACACACACACACACACTTCATGCTCGGGGAAAGCGAGTGAAGGCGGCTCAGCGAACACCGGATAATTAGAGCACGCGGAGCCTGAGAGACAAAGCCTGGCGTCGTGAGAACGAGGCTCGTCCGACGAGGCCTCTCTATTTAAATCTCCGGGATGAGCAGCGGCGAGTGTGGCTGCGGATGGCACGGCTCCAGAAGACGTGTATAGGCCTGGCGAGAGAGAGACGACCGGGGCGGAGGGAGAGAGGACCAGAAATGGAGACGGAGACAAGAGGCCAAAACAGACAGAGGAGGGTAGATGTGTGTGTATGTGTGAGTGTGTGTATGTGTGAGTGTGTGTGTATATATATATATACACACACACACACACACACACAGCAGTGTCCCACTGGTAGTGTATATATATCTATCTATATATATCTATATATATATATCTATATATATATCTATATATCTATATATATAGATCTATATATAGATATATATCTATATATCTATATAGATATATATAGAGAGATATATAGATATATATATAGATATATATATAGATATATCTATATATCTATATATCTATAGATATAGATATCTATATATCTATATATATATATATATATATATACATACACACACAGCAGTGACCCACTGTTAGTTTGGGGGAAATGAAAGGAGTAAGAGAAGTTTAAGAGTTTAAGATGACCCTCCCTACTTCCTGTTAGTCGGATTGTTTTCTCATGAGTCACAAAGCATCGATCAGATGACAAACCACTGCTGTCAGACAGGTGACTCACTGTATTTTGCCTTTGCGTCACTTTTTCTTTCTTTTTTTTGCCTCCTTGGGGTGTGGAAATAAGCTCCTGAGCGAGTGAATGGTTAGATGAACCAACACGTACGCTTGTGTGTTGCTAAGTAACATTCATGATAACACACACACACACACACACGTGTGTGTGTGTGTGTTGCTAATGCATGCATGAGTCTATATCACCCAGGAAGGGGCTGGATTCAGGGATTAGTACCTTTCCCTCCGCAAAGCTATAGGCGCAGAGTGTTTCTTGCTGGTAAGCGGATTCGAGGGGACACGGGGCCAAGCCGAACAACTGAAAGCCCGGTGTTACGGACTAATCTATGAATTCGAGGGCGGCCGAGGTCGACTCCGCTGATGGGAAGAGCAGGCTGTTGCCTTCCACCTGACTGACCTGACAGGACACGTTGATCAAAAGCAGCAATCCCCGCAGCTTAGAGAGGAGACGAGCGGCCCCGCGCCGAGCTTAACCCTCCCACTGCGCCACCTGGACAGGTGTAGCGAGAAGGCTCTGGAAACAAGGAAGTGACAATTGTTTAAAAAAAAAAAAAAACACACACACACACATCCTGTTATGTTTTGCAAAGCACAGCGGATTGGGGAGTCCTGTAAAGTGTGTCGGTATCATTGCCACCACCCCACCCCCACCACCCCACCCATCAACCCGCAGACCCCTTCTCCCCCCCCCCCCCACATCTCTCTGTGGTGTCTTTATCACCTTTGTGTGGTAATCGACACCCCGGATCTCTCCCCCCCCCCCTACCCCCACCCCGCTATTCAGGGCCACACAAAAGCCTCTCATACACAGCCATTCAACCCTCCGCAGCACCGCCCCTGGACAATCGCCGCTGACTGGTGGCCAACCGTTCGCATGCAACGGTGCACCACCCGCCGATATTCCACTGTAAACACGGACACGCCGGTGCACACGAACAGAGGCGAGCGTGACCGTCAACGCATGTGAACCCTCACACGCAGGCCAAAACATACACACACACACACACACACACACACACACACACACACACACACACACACACAACCCTGAGATGATAATGAAAACGCTGCTGAACGAGGACTGCGACCAAACAGCAGCAGCAGGCACAACGCTACAGTCATTCTGGGGGCTCTGCCGAGCAGTCATGTTTTATTTTATTTTTATTTTTTTTGGGGGGGTTTTTCATTTTCTCTAGTGTCAGAAAACGTGCTCTGTGCATCGGGCAGCCAGGTTTTCCTATCCGATCCGGAATTTATGTTTTTGGAGGGAATCAGCTTGAAGGCCGTTGTGACTAACACGCGGTTGTAAACAAGAGCCTTTACGGCCAGGGCCACCGAGCCCGCGGGGTGAGAGCGACGCTGAAAACTTTTAAATGGCTCTCATCCAAACAACCAAACAAACAAACAAACCCCCAGTATGCTATGAAAACACAACACACACCGATATACTTGGACGCTGCAGAGCCGCTGGGAGGAGGGGGGGGGGCGTTTTTCGTGAACGCCGTGACTGGCACGAAATCCACAGATGTGTCGCCTATTACATCACCGTTCCTCAATCTTTTTTCAAAAAAATAATAATGCCCCGTCATGGCTTTGATAGTCTGCCGGCTAAATCACGTGGAGGACGGGGGTGTACTCGGCGCATCAACCACCCCGGCTATTCCCCCGTTCCACTAATCCGGTGGGAAGCGCGTCGGCTAATGCCTCGCCGTGATGCAATTCTCCGGACGGACCTGCTGCTCGGTAGCCCGCGCCCCGGTTCTCTAAATTGGCTCGCGAGCGGATACAGCCGCCCGCCCAGAACCACAACACGGGCGAGGAAGGCTGAAAGGAAAAAAAACAAACAAAAAAAACCCCCCCTTCAAAACAAACCCCGTCCACTGCTTCGTGTTTCCCAGATAACAAGAAATGTGCAGAAATGGCATAAAGAGTGAGACGGAGAAGAGGGAAGTTAGGGCCTGAAAGAGAAAAAAATAAAAAAAAACCCAAAAAATAAATAGAGGGCTGAAACTCCCCTGAATCTCTGCGTCATGAAGACGTCCGTGATGGTGGGGATGCTCGGCTCCGACTGGGGGAAACGCAGCTGCAGAGGCGCAAAGATCACAATCTGGCAATTCTCACAGGTATCTGACAGAACGGGGCCGTTTACACAGCTGAGGGGCGAGAGAATCCCTAAATGCTCAAAGAAGGAAGTAAAGGAGGATAACACAAACATCTCCACAACCGCAAACAAGAGCGAAAAGGAACAACAGGCCCCAAGACCGGTGGGGGTGGGGGGTGGGGGGGGGGATTCTCCATCTTTAACGCTACCAAATAAGCACGACAGCCTTCACGAGTGGGAAGAAATGATGGAAACTATCAACATGACAGGCCACGGTGATCCAATAACCTTTACCCAATAACTGGGTTGGTGATCGTGGTTGTCCTTATCAGAATCAGAACCAGAAACTTTAATTATGTCATTTCATGTACTTGCGCACATGAAATGAAACGAAATATTGTTTCCCCCAGCCCACAGCAATGCATACATCCAACATATCCAAAAATATATATATATGTATGTGTGTGTATATACATATATATATGTGTGTGTATATATATGCATATATATATATATGTGTGTGTATGTATGTATATATATATATATATATATAGACTGTGGGAACTGCCGGTCTGCGTGGCCTAGCAGTTAGCTTAGCCTGCCCCGCTTCCGCGTCCTGTCAGACCGCCCGAGAAGCTCCAGACAGGGCCTCGGTCCCTGGGCCCACCGGACGCGGCAGACCAGGCTCCCCCAGCCGATCCAGCGCCAGCTCTCCCAGCCAGACACCTTCGACTCCTTCTTATGACGCCCGTCCTTCTCACTTTCGCACGCCCTTTGTTGCGCCTCCACCCCACCTCGCCCGTGTATTCATCAGAACACTTTGTTCTCTATCACACAGACAGAAATTTGTCTTTGGATTTCGACAATACAACGATAGAGCGACGCGGTCCAATTCCCAGCCTTGGTTTCAAGAATTAAGCTATATTCTATTCTGTTATGTTGCACTCTACTCTACTCTACTCTATTGTTCTGTACATGTCACTTTTCCACATCAACATCTCTTTCCATCTCTGTGTTGGTTTTTACTAGGTGGTGAGTGCTGCCATTCTCCTATGGTCTGTTTTATTTTGTCATCAGAAACTTGCAAAAAAAAATTACTATGCGTTTTTCTCCCTCCTCCCATTCTCCTGTCAGTGGTGGCACGCGGGCCATTCTGACCTTGGACAGTCTATCCTCTACAACAGCCGGGTTAATCTGTAGGGACCTGCCGGACGGTGAAGTGCACAAGAGGTGTGGGTCTCTGAAGGGCCCTCACAGGGCCGCTCATAAATTCAGCTCAAGGTCTGCGAGTGTGTGCGAGTCAGCGAGTCAGCACGGCAAGATCTGCCTCAGCTGTCTCCCTGCAAGACCATCCGCAAGGCTCTCTGCACACCACCAGCTTTTACAAACATGCACCAAGACGGGGGGGGGGGGGGAGAGAAGACAACTAGGGATGCAAGATATTGGGTTTTTGCTCATATCCGATATGCTGATATTTCCCAACTCATTCTGGCTGTTTGCTGATGACGATACTGATTTATGCACGGATTCATTTTGTATTGTTTTGCAGAAAACATCCAGTCTCTCCTGTAGTGCACTGAAACAAGCTACTACACAGGCCGCGCTGCCGGTCTCTATTTTTACGCGTCGGTTCTATTTTTACTTTCTTTACGCACGGGTGGGTACACGGCCCCCCAACAAGTAGAAACCACACAGAACTGTGGAAAGAACGAGGACAATCAGTTCAAAAATGATTAAAATAAATACCTCATTGTACCAGCGCAGTGGCGCCCCCAGAAATGTTTCATAGGGGGGGGGCCCAAATGGGGCCACTGAAAATCTTGGGGTGGCACACCAAAACCAAAAGCCATGACTGAATTTGGGGAATTCTATGCTGCTGTTGTAGTATACTGTATAGGCTAGTGGAAAACTGTCAATATGAGAGTTAAGAAAAATATACATTATTGATTTAAATGAACAGCACCTAATGTAAGATATCAGATAGAAGCTTATTATGCATAATCAGAAGCATATTCTGCATATGCGACTCGTGGCTGGGGGGGGGCAGCGGGGGGGGGGCAGTGATAGTATCAGGGTGGCCGTGGCCCCCCCTGGCCACCCCTTGGGGGCGCCACTGTACCAGCGGCAACGCCACGCAGCAATGTAACCTTGCGGGGGGGGGGGGGGGGGGGGTTCATTGCACATTTAAATCCTAAATCAATCAAATCACTGCGTACCCATGATCCTGCAGTTAGTGGAAATGATCATTAATTCAGTGCCAGCTAAAGCATTTGCCACCTAATTTAGCCGTTTTCCAAAGTAGCCGACTTGAAGTCTCCGCAGAAAATACGGCTGGCACGAAACCTCACGCAACACTGACGCTACTGGCGTAGCAGGTAAAGAAGCCCGCCCCGCCCCGCCCACGTGAAGCCCCGCCCACGTGACGCGTCTGCTCAACGCTTTGCATCGCTGGCGCGTAATCAAAGCGTCATCTTATCGGCCTGTCATATCGACCTTTCGGGCTGATGCCGATATTTCATTTTAAAGCCTTTATCGGCCGATACCGATACCGGTACCGATACCGTCGTGCATCCCACGAAGACGACACAGCCCCGTGTCGCCGCACCACGGGCCCTGGTTAGTCAAAACCACATAAATCTCTGACCCGCTGTCCGCCGCCCACGGGCTTAGCAAATTGGAAGACAGCATCAATCTCCTCATTTAATCCAGGTGACTGGTCAGACTAAGTGATTGGTTTATTTAATGCTTCGCCTCAGGACAGCTTTCACAGTATCGATCACCAGGTTTGACTGCCTCCTCAGTCTGCCTTTTAGAGCAATCATTCTTCTGGGGTTGGGTCTTTTTAGCAAGAGTGCAGATATATAGATTTTGCTGGAGACATAATAACCATTATACACCCCCCCACCACACACACACACACACACAAGCTCAGCCAGCACGGACTCAAAATGGCTGAGGTTTTGACGCGAGTGCTGGGGAAAACCTTGCCTGATAAGGCGCCGTGTTACCAGGGGGAGCCGTCTTGTGAAATGTCTCTTTTGGGTCGTGTCCGCCTCAGCAGCGGCGAGCACAACACAACACAACTCTGCTGGCGTTGGGTCTGTTTGCTCTGAAAACGGGTGCATTGTTATCCTGTGACGCGTCTGGCATTACAGGCGTCAGCGTCTCGGAACAATAACTGATAAAGCTGGCCGGAAAAATGGGACACCAGGTAGGCCATTACTGTGTGTGCGCGCGTGCGAGTGCGTGCGCGTGCACTTGTTCAGCTATATCTCTGAGGACCAATTTGAGATATAACCACAGGAGACGTTTTTCCCCCCAGTGTACGGACGTTTTGGCACGTCCTCAATTCCCCAAGGGTTTATTTTAGGGTTAAGGTTAGACTCGGGATTCGGTTCAAGTTAGGGTAAGGGTTACACGTGCGGTTCTGATGATTAAGATGAATGTTAGGGGCGAGGGAGGAGATGTAGTCAATGAGGGTTATCGCGTAGAAAAATGTGTGCGCGCGCGCGGGTTTACGGCCAATGCGCGATAAGGGTCATAAAAGATCTGGACGTGCAATCGGGTGTATTCCGTGCACAAGGAGCAGCACACCTATTCAATCATAAACCTATTAAATCACAAGGCAAGCCAAGGGGGGGGGATACAGAGACATTTGAATTAAAATTCCACCAGTTCATATACATATACATACATGTATACATATATACACACACACACACACACATATATATATATATACCCTGAGGAATGTATGTAGGCCAACATCGTGTCTGGTTACGTTTATTCTTGTGTTGCCACAGTCAATAAGAGAGAAACCAGGCTGCTCGCACAGGGAACAGACTAGACCAGAGGACGCACAGACTTTGACTGATTTTTCGTCGTCTACTTGATGAGCAGGCCGGATAATGGAAACGCGAGAGCACCGTGGCACAACGCATCGTTGCGTGTTTGCCCGAAGGCCTGACACTTGGCCAGTCGTCTCTCGTTTTGGTCTCTGCAGAAATCATACAGGCGTTCTCGTTACGGACTTTCCAGGTGGCCCCATGTTGTAACACACACACACAGACGCACACACACACACACCGCTCTCAATAACAACCTGCAGTGGATGTGCAAATACGAGCATGGGATTAAGCCGCAGAGAGGTTTAGTCACGTCTAACGGTGGCCAGGTATTTGAACGGCCTCGCAAAACCCGTTAAACAGACACACAAAAGGCTAAACAAATCAAGATAGGACCGGACAGCCTGAAATCTGAGGCTCAGTTAAGTAGAGGCTAAACCCCCCCCCCCAAAAAAAAACAAATATTCGTCTATCCAAAATGTGAAGACTACTACCATGCCATATTGAATAATATCTAATTCAAGAAATCAAAACAGCTCAGTGAAAACCAGCCTTGACGCGCCCGGGGGAGAGAGGATCTACTTTCGCCTCGTGTTTCTGCCCCGGCCGGTCTCTCAGCGCATCGCGGGATCAAATAGGAAACAAATCTCTGGTGGAGTCTTCCATACCTCAATATAGCCGGCCAACGCTGGGACCACGACGCCCAAAATAAGGGCAGATATAGCCGGGACCGAACCCATCTGCAGAGATCTCCGGTGGTGCTGCTGCCGTAAATAACTTCTTATCCTGGGAGGTTATATTTGAAAGAGACGTCCAGCAGACGGGGGGGGGTGGAGGGGTGATAATAATGATTAAAAAAATAATAATACTATTAATAATAGCAGATGAGGTCCTTGGTTTGATTTCTGATGGTCTAATTCCGATGTGCGGGACGACTGCAGCTCCGCTTGTTTTTTTCCCCCCGCAAGAGGCGACAGAAAAAACGTGGCTCTCGCAGAGGAGAAGCTTCACTCGTCTGCTCGGGAAAGGCGAAGCGCGGCCGCGTCTCGTCTCATCTGAGCCCCGTCTCCAGTGTCCACGTTTCATAAAAGAAACACAGTGCGCCATCAGGCGACCGAGCGAACTTCCACCAGTCCCGCAAATGGATTTTTCCCTTTCTTTTCTTTTTTCTTTTTTGGTGGGAAACCAGTTTGTTGGCACATTACCGCCACCAGCTGGCCTGGAGTGCGACGGCAAGCAGATTTAGCAGGAAAACTACACTTCCGGTTTGAGCGGATTCGTTCCAAAAAAACCGCTGCTATCCATCTACTCCTATATTTTCGGAACGTGTGTGTGTGTGTGTGTGTGTTAGTTAGTGTAGATAGCGGGACCGAAAACTAAAGCACTTATGATCCTAATTCTTTTTGGAGGCGGTAGGTATTGTCTCAGAGAGTAAGGGGGAAATCCCAGAAAATTAAAATTATGCATAATTATGCATAATTATGCAAAATATGCATTTTTCTGAAAATGGCTAAAAACCACTTTTCTCGGCATTTCAGACGATTCTGAGCATCTTTGATTTTTTCACCTATATGAAAAAATATTTCTGGGACTTGGAAATGTTTTGGCATTATGCAAAACACATGCATTTTTGCAAAAATGCACTTATGGTCCTAATTTTTTTTGGAGGTGGTAGGTATTGTTCCAGAGAGGACCAGGAAAATAGCAGAAAATTAAAATAATTATGCATAATTATGCAAAATATGCATTTTCTAAAAATGGCTAAAAACCACTTTTCTCGGCATTTCAGATGATTCTGAGCATTTGGGGGGAGGGAGTTGGGGTGGGGTGGGGTGGGGGGGCAGGGGGAAGGCGGTTAGCTGGCAGGATGAAGAGGAGGGAGATCTAGACGGGTGGATAACTAAACCGCTACATTGTAGCGGGGTTCTTCTAGCGCAAGTATATTTTGTATTTCGAGCTGCATTGAATTGAAGCAGGTTGTTCCCTCCAAAAAAACCCTCATACCGACAGAGCTAAGTTAGATGTTGTGATGTTGTGAACCGCTTACCGTTTTTAAAGCCATATTTTACTATTGGAATAAAGACCCTAAAATTAGATTTGAATGTCCCGTGTCTAATCCGCCCGGCTTCAAATGTTGGTAGGAGTGGGGTCCCTATTCTGATAGTTTGGAAAACATTTGTGAATGCAGCTTAAAATAAACGTGGCAGTGGTGATAGAGTATGCAATAGGAAAATGCCCAGTAAGAGAGCTTAATATCGGTGGTCCTACAGCACACTGTTTAGTGGATACTGGTAGCAATGTAAGCACCATCACTGAACATTTCTTTCGGGAGCACTTGGAAGGGAAGGATGCGCATCCCACCTTCAGCTGGCTTCGAATAACTGCTGCAGATGGACTAGAGATACCTTATCTAGGTTACCTTGAATTGGAAGTTGAAGCAATGAGTATGCAAATCCCAGATTGTGACTTTTTGGTTGTGAAGGACTCTAAGAGCTCCCAGATGACAGAACCCTGTATCATTGGTATGAATATCATTCGCAGGTGTAGGCAGTTAATGCAGTCTCAGTTTGATACTCCACTGGGTGGGACACTCGATTCAGAATGGAGACCTGTGTTTCAGCAAATGCAGAAAGGCAACGTCCATAAGAAAGCCATTGCCAGAGTCGCTGGTGTACACATACCTGCATCATCCGTAGCCACTGTCATGGTAAAGGGAACCCTTAGGGGGGCCGAGAAAGATGCTCAACCGCTGGTAGAGCCTGAGAACATACCGCCCCCTCCAGGTCTGGCGGTCATTCCAACGCTGGTGAGTGGGCAGCATCAAACCGTCCCAGTCAAGTTGTCAATTTCTCACAAGAGGATGCGCGGCTCTGCCCGAGAACCCGGCTGGGTATTGTGTCTCCAGTTGACCGTGTCGACAGTGAACAGGCCTGTGAAGTACATTTTCGGCGCATCTCTGCTGATGTTGAGCAGGCCACAGTGGAGGCAAATTATTCTGGGCGTACAAGGTAAACAGACGACTGTCTATTTGAATAAGCACTAAAAGGGCCTTTTGAGTGTAATAAATAGCTTTAATGGTTTATTTGTAATATTGCATTTTGAAGGGACGTTGCCTATCTTTTGGGCTTATTTTCTCACTTCTCTTTAATCACAGTTAGTTGGCCTTATTAATTGTGTTCATAATGAATGTTTTTATCTTCTTCTTATGTTTCACTTGGGGCTTAAGAGATAACACTAAGAGGAAATCAATAGTTTTTATTTTGTAAGGGCGAAAAATCAAAATGTATACTGTTGCAAGAAACACTCGAAACCGGAGGATGAAAAAGTCTGGATCAACCCATGGGGGGGGGGGGACTAAATTCTTTCTGATCACGGTTCCACTAGGTCCACAGGGTTGGCTATTCTGTTCTGTAACTCACATGGTAAATTAGTGACCTTTAGGATTAGTAATGTAACCGTTTATTTTTTTGCCCGGTGCGGGATTCGATACGGGGGGTCCTGCACCACAAGACGATATCACTAACCGCTCGGCTAAAGGGTCAGACCCGTTAGCTAAGGGCTGACGTGTCTTATTAGTAGTTCACAGTCGTCACCCTCCCCGGAAGCGCGCCCTTGCGCTTTGTTATTCCCGCGCTCCGAAGAGACTTCTGAGGATCTGCACACTTCCGGATCCCACCGCTGCCACCAATGTAACCGAGGGTTTGTAGATGTCGCCTATACTGTATGAAACTATAACATAACAAATACGGAGGCTCCACTTTCACACGAGGACCACTTTATTTGGATTCTTCCCCCCCAACAGAACTCCGCAGCAACAACACTGCGTACAGCACTTCCGCTCTCTCTTCAGCCTTCAAAATAAGAGCTCAAGGCATATACCGTGGCAACAGCTTAGAACAGGAACTTAAAATCACTAACAGGCAAGTCCAGAAAAATAGGTTACAGTAACAATGGCCATTGGCTAATCTGTGTCCTGAACATTGATGAGCAATACAGTATTGTAACGATCACGGACGAATAGGCTCGGTAGCCCTGGGCTAACGAGTCAGACCATTTAGTCGAGTGGTTAACGTAGTCGCCCGCGATCCGGATAACACGAGTTCGCGCCCCCGCTGTGATGGTCCGGCCGGGGACGCCTTTCCCGAAGAAACGGGCAATGTAACCATCACGCACGAATACGCTATGTAGCCCTTGGCTAACGGGTCGTAGCCTTTAGTCGAGCGGTTAGCGATGTCTCCCGCGGTGCGGGACATACGGGTTCGCGTCCCGGCTGCGGCAGTTCCTGTGGTTGCCCCCTTCATTCGCTCCAGTATTCTAGTTAATGCCAATGGATTTCATAAATGAACTCAAAACAGACAGTTGGTTTCAGACGTTTCTGGTGCCATTGAAAACCTTAAACTCATCTATCCGACTGCAAACATAATTATGGGAGGTGATTTGTGTAGCACTTACAACTCGTGAGATCCTTGGCGCGTTAGACGTCCGGACACCAAGCAATATCCCTGGTTCAAACCAAATTATGCAGAATAGATTTCTGGTTAATTTCTTTTTCTCTGATGAACCGTGTCTCTGACTGCAGTATGTCAGCAGCTCCTCTCAAAGATCACTCTTTTATTAAGTTGATTTTTAAATCCCCTGGTGTTGGCTGCAGAAACAAAGGGTACTGGAAATTCAGTTCTAGTTTATTAAAATGCCAGTCATTTGACGAGGGTATTAAAATCATAGTCTCTAACGTGAGCACTGATCAATCGGTGACATCCTATATTTCTAAATGGGAATTCTTGAAATTTAAAATTCGGGAATATTCTATTCATTTTGGAAAATCGCTCAGCGGAAGCAATACATTATCAGAAATTAGTATCATTAAAGAAATAAAGTATCGTTGCAATAAGCCATCAGCTACTGACGATGATAAACATAAATTACAAATGCTGCAAACTAAACTTGACAATATCTATCTGAGAAGAGCTGGAGGGGCCTACATAAGCTCTAGGGCAAAATGGAGGGAGGGGCGGAGGGGAAAGAAGCACAGCATATTTCTGTCGTTTAGAAAAGAGAAGGCAGGAGAGAAACTCAATCAACGCCTTATTGATTCATGGCCAAGTTAATATGCACCCAGCATCGATGGCCAAGGCAATAACAACACCAAATCTTACTTTATTCAGACACAAAGGTAGGTCCATGTTAAAGACAACAACAAAGAAATACAACACAAGACAAGAACACAGCTAAAAACAGCAGTTCAGACATTTGTTCCAATATTTCCATTGGAACAACAGAGTTGGCATGTTCTCCCCGTGTCTGCGTGGGATTCCTCCGGGGGCTCCGGTTTCCTCCCACAGTCCAAAGACATGTAGGTCAGGTGAAACGGCCATATTAAATTCTAGGTGTGTGTGTGTGTGTGTGGGCGGGCCCTGTGATGGATTGGAGGCCTGTACTGGGTGTCTCCCCGCCTGCCGCTCAATGACTGCTGGGATAGGCCCCAGCCGTTTATCCCGGTTGGGATAAACGGCTTGTTAAATGGATGGAAATGAGAATCCACATAAGAAACCCAGCCAATAATATATTTTCAATTGTGTAAATTGGCAATTCAACCTTAAATAATGCGCTGTTTCAAATTCATTACAGTGTATGCATGCTCATGAAGAGTGTGTACCTATTTTATATAGAGAATGAGTATTCACACATGTAAATAACCCCCCCCTCTCCCCCTACACACATGCGCACTAAATTTTCCAATATCAGCGCTTTCTTATTGTTCGTATTGTACAATTTTTGGTGTCCAGCTTTAAGGGTTTTGCATGTTAATTAATTCTGTGTTTTTGAGTGACACGTGTGTAAGGGCTACTTGGAAAGCGTTTGATTAACTTGCAAAATGCATAGTTCTATCTTTTCCACTGTCTTAACATCGGAAGAGAAATAGACCCAAAGTGAAGCTGGAACCTGGTATTCCAGAGCGTTCAACTTGTCTCAATTAATAGAATATTACTGCCATCTGCTGGCCGTTGCTGGGTAACGCGTCAGAATGTCAGACGAGATGAGGTAAAACGCTAACCTAACAGCTATTACTAATGTCGCTTTTAATGTCCACTTGTACCAATAAACAAGATTACAATGTTTCAATTTCTGATAATAATTAACCTAGTTAACACAAGTATTTTATTATAACTCTTAGAAAACAAAAAAAAATCAAGGTAGACTATCCCTTAAATCCCTTTCAAAATCTGCTTAACATATCAAAAAGGCACACATCACAAATCCAAAACCCTTTTTTTCTCTGCAAGCATCTAATTGGAGACACAATTATGCGTGGTGTTTTCTTCTGTTGATCGAAAGGTAACGTTCATTAAGCGTTGTCACGAGATAAGTCGACTCATTCGGACAATTACAAGATTCAATTCAATTGGACAACTTCGACGTCTCGTTTTTTTTTCCATTGGTCAGAATTGAAAATGGCTAAAGTTGGGTCTCCACGGCAAAACGCGCAACTTTGACGAAACGTTGGACTAACGCCCGTCTCGGAACGTTCGTCGACATTTTTGTGTTTCCACCGCGCCCGTGTTTACATAAACATTTAAAGGGAAAGACAACCGAAATACTTTTTAACTACCGCTGCCGCTCGGCTCGTATCCACCAATCGCGCGTCGGGTCGCCGCCGGTTGCTAGGAAGATTATGTTAATATATGCAAGGCGGCCGTCTCTGCAGCTACCATTCCGAAGGTAAGCGCGACTTGAGCGTTTTCAGAAAACGTACCAAAAACCGGGAAGCGCTTCCCGTTCGGTTACACGGCGCGACTCCCCGATAGTCAATATGTCGATATCGATCAATTGCGCGCGACCGCGGGGCGCATTTTCGGCGACGGAAAAAGACGGGTTTTCGCCGGGCCTCTCCGCCGAGGCGACGGTCGTTGTTTAGTCCCACCCAAAATGGAGCCCTTCTCTTCCTTGTTCCACGGCGGAGCGAAAGGGCTGGGCTCAACTCGGGGAGCGCGGGGGGACGGCTGGGTCTGCCCCGAAATAAGCCGGGGCTCCGCCGCCGCGACGCCAGTTCTGTTAGATCCGCCGAACGCGGCCGACGTTACGGGCCCGACGAGTAATGTTTACCCGCGCGGTTGGCGCCCTTGTCGGGGCCGTACGGAGATTAACGCCGATGCGGCGGCGCGATAGTCGCCCCGGGTTTCTGCGGCGCTCATTTTTGTGGTATGGTCCGACTGGGACCTAGAACCTTTGGGGTTAACGTGGGGGGGGGGGAGGAGGAAGAAACGCTTTATCGAGTCTTATCAGTCGGCGATCCCGACACCTAACACCAATACCGCTGTTCGGTGTGCGGGCTGTGCGGACGAACTAGCGTTTCGGCACCGTCCCCCCCGTCCTCCCCCCCGCCATGTTCGCGGCCATACGTTGCCTGCATCTCCCCCTCCCACCCCCACACAGCGTGGTTGTGTGGCCGCTCCGTGTCACGCTGGTTTATTTTGGCGAGCGTGCGCCAAGCCAAATGTATCAATGAACGTGGGGGGGAGGGGGGGATCACTGGTACGGTTGTCATGTGCGGCCACATCCAGACCCCCCATTATCAGAGAGATTCACCGCATGGCATCGTGTCTGCCAGGTGACCTCGTTGTTGTTGTTGTTTTGGTTTTAATCGTTGCAGCCAAGCGATGGGAAATCAATCCGCCTTCACCGCCTCCCCCCCTGACTCGCCAAGTCTTGTGAGTTTGGCAGAGCCAAGGCAGTGCTAGACTGTCCACTCGTGGCCATTACAACCTTATGTATTAATACAGTGTGAGCTCAGCCAGGGTTTCCACTTCTAATAGCGCGCCATCGTGTCTGTCAGAGCCATATTTAGCTCTCCTCTAACGCAGACGAGTGGGTGTAGGCTGTATTTAGGATTAATAAAAAAAGCCAAATCCATCTTTGCTCTACTTCTTGTCATTGATCCCAAGTTCATTTTTAGTCCTCTCGTGTTCTTTCTTCATTATCAATGTAGTCACTCAAAACTCTCATCTGTGCATAGACTTTGTGTCATTGTTGCTGTAGTTGCTCAACTGTATAACTTCTGCGTATCGTACACTGTTTAATCGTTCCTAAAAGTCACTCAAAACCTTTTTCCTCTGTGTGCATCATAGACTTTGCTGTCTCAGGAGTGGAGTGAGAGGTGACGGGATTGGTGCTGCTGTGCTGCCATGGAGACCAAACAGGAGCCCTCCTCCGTGTGGAGTCAGCCGGCCAACGATGAGCCTGGCAATGCTGCTCAGGTTTTCCCCCCCAACTACTATCCGTTTTTAATTGTCTCTGCACAGATGTCTAATACTTTAGGCTAGTTTAACACATGCATACTGATACATCAAATCGTTATGTCCACAAACCGCAGTGGTCGATACGTCCCATAATGTGTCGGCACCGTTTGCGGCAACTGTTCCGTCTCCTGTCCCAAGTTTTGCTCGCAAGGAGCTGATTAAACAGAGCAGACACATTTTCTGAGGCCAGTTGAGCCTGCACATCATCAAAAGCAAAAGCAGAACAAATGAGTGAAAATTTAGACAGAAAAGTGGACCATGCACTGTGTGTTGTGCCAGGTATTGATTGACACGACTGATATTTCCATCCGCCAACGGTCTTGGTTAGAATCCTGTGGGAGCATAAAGCCGAGTTCATATTACGAGATCGGAGTCATCAGAAATGTTGGCCTGCGTTGGTTCTTGGGATGCACATGCTACACGTTTTAGCTGCGGCATATGCTGTTGCTGTTTTCCCCAGTCAGGCATCAAGTTTGTCAGGATCAGTGGGAGAGAATGACACATGTCAGTCACACAGGGGGAAAAAAAAAATTGTAGATTTTTTCCCCCTTGAGGACCAGTATTGGTCAACAATACTGAACATGTCTGCAGCTTTCACACAAGACTGATTCGTGTGTACCATGTTCATAACCTTTCACAATGCTCCACATTTGTCTTCGATTGAATCCGGGCTGTTATTACGTGGTCAGGACACAGCATAACACATAGCAAACTCTATTTTTCTGTGTGCAGATAGCAAATGCCAACCGTTTAAATATTTTTTTGGTTAATAACAGCTGGTGGTAACTTCCCACCTTTATTATCTCTGAGACCCCCCCCCCACACACACACACACAGGCGTATCTAAGAATTTAAGAGTGTCTGAATATCTAGGAATATCAAGTGAGCAAAGCAATAAGGATTTAGGAAATAATAAGTATCTTTCCAAAGAGTGCGAAGCGTTTAAAAAAAAAAGAAGAGAAAATCTGTAAAATGGAAGAATCCAGGTACAGGAGATGTTGTTGTGTGCTGATGTGGTTGCAGGTGCATTTCGAAGGTGGCACGGTGGCTCAGATAGTGTATAGCGGAGACCAGCCGGACCGAGGACAGCAGCAGGTGGTTTACACCGCAGATGGGAGCTCCTATACCTCGGTGGAGTCAGCCGAACACACACTGGTCTACATACACCCAGCAGATGGCACTCCAGTAAGAGGAAGAATATCTGGGTTAGGACAAATAGGCCATCTGAGTTAGAAGTTTTACAAGTAGAGCACATCACTTGAATTGACTTGAATTTGTTTTCCTCATGACACTTTTAACTTTTTTGCAATATTTGCGTGACATTTACAATTTGGAGTCAATCAGCTTGGTCACCTTAAGTATGTAAAGTTTGGATATGCAGCCTCAGTGCCATTTCACGGTATCATCATGTTATCACCTTTATGTATTGCTCGAAAGATGAAAATTCATATCCCGCCCTGATGTTTAACATAAATGTTTAAATGTCACAATGTGTGTTTGGTTCTGCTGGAGTTGCTCTCGACTTTGTGTTGAATTCATTTTCTTTCAGACTGTATTTGCTGATCAGCCTCAGGTGGCTTACATTCAGCAGGATGGTACAACCCAACAGGTAGGTTCACCTCACAGAATGCCACTTTGACCCCCCCCCCCTTCAATTAAGTTGTCAAAATGACCAAACTGCAGAATTGATTAATTTATACTCATTGCCAGGTCACAGTTCTGCTACCCAGCGGACAGAACATGAATGCTGCTAATCTGCATGTTCTCAGCAATGTAGCAGAGGCGCCACAAGCCCTCCTGGAGCCGGTCTCTCAGGTATGTCCGACCCAGCACATTCTCATCCCATCCCTGTCAAATATTGACGTTATTGACAAAGGGTCGATACGTGACGTGCAAGGCACCCTTTTGCCCTCTGGTGAGAGGCGTGGCTGGTGTTCAGTGTACTCCAGTGTGAACAGTGGTGGTTTTAGCAAGTTTTACCTGGGATGGCAAAAGGGGGTGGCATGAGCCTCCAGCCTGGGGGGGGGGGGGGCAGAGGTTATCGCCCCCAGACAAATTTGAATTTCATAGACTTCATTTCCTGCACTCTGGTGATTTTTTTTTTAATGCATGTGAATCAAATGATAATGCGACAATGTAAAATCAACTTTTATGAACACTTGAACACTTAACCTAGTCCTATTTATTTCTAAAAGAAGTTTTAAGCAACTATCAGAGAAAATATTGATATATTTTCACACATGAAATAAAGACTCACAATTACAGTTTTTTCACCGAAACATTTTAGTGAGTCGTTTTATAGATGGATAGATAGCTTTTTATTGTCCCTTTGGAGAAATTGAAGTCTGCAGCAGCATCGCAGGGAAATACAAAATATACATCACAGTAAAAATACACTATACAAGTTCCAGATATACGCATTCAATATACAGTCAAATATACCCAAGAAAAAGAAATGCACTGCAAGTGTATTGAACAATAATAACCCACCTTCCCATCTCCTCACACCCCACAGACACACACACATACTCACACACACAAATAAAGTATTGTTTTCGTTATTTCTATTTAACACACGGGGCAACAAACTCTCACGCCGCAGTTGAGCACTAACACGTATTTCACACCGTCAAATTCTTGTAAAAAAATATTGAATATAGAGGAGCAATAAACAAAGGAAAACACCTTACCTGCCACTTGGTGCCAGCAGCATCAGTGGACTACAGAGTCAATAGGCTTGAAAGGACTGATATTAGATAAAATAGTGGCGACGTCGGTATGTGGATTTTCCCGGGTCGGGTGGCAGGCGCAACCATTTTTTCCTTTATTCAGGGGTGCAAAGTGGATCCTAAACTGCTGAGTAAAGTTTACCAAAACTACATAGAAATATCATGAAATTTCAAATCCAGTATTTTATTAATATTAATTGCCTACAAATAGGGTGGCAACCGGGGTGGCAAGGCCTTTTTTGGTGGTGGCAAATGTCACCCCTTGGAACAACCGCAGAGTGTGAACCCTCCTCCATCTAATATGGTAGGGGTTAAGGCTTGGTAGCAGTTAAGGTTAGGTAATGGTTAACAAGTCATTGTTAACTCGCTGCGTCTTATCTAGATGCTGAAGGGTACCTTGCGTGTCATATCAGCGCTTTGTCAACAGTGTCGATGTATGATGTCATGGGATGAGAATGGACTTGTTCACTAGAGACTTTGGAAGAAAAGCACGATTTGTATTTTTGTATTGTGTTCTATAGACATGTCTAGGTTTCAGATCAGTCTCTTTAGCACTGTGAAACAATTTCAGCCTTTGCAAAAGCACACAGCTCATGAGAATCTCTTATGTCCACTAACCAAGAAAGACAAAAGAAGGTGTAGACCAGAGGGGAAAACTCAAGCAAGGCCTGCCTTGTCCAGAGAGACGAAAACAAATGCGCGCAAAGGGAACAACTAAGAGTGTTGATGACGGTGTCTGGGTAGTGTAGCAGCTTATTCCGTTGCCTACCAACACAGGGATCGACGGTTCGAATCCCTGTGTTACCTCCGGCTTGGTCGGGTGTCCCTACAGGCACAATTGGCTGTCTCCGGGTGGGAAGCCAGATGTGGGTATGTGTCCTGGTCACTGCACTAGCGCCTCCTCTGGTTGGTTGGGGGCACCTGTTCGGGGGGGGGGGGGGGATAGCGTGATCCTTCCACGCGCTACGTCCCCCTGGCAAAACTCCTCACTGTCAGGTGAAAAGAAGCGGCTGGCGACTCCACATGTATCGGAGAAGGCATGTGGTAGTCTGCATCCCTCCCCGGATTGGCAGAGGGGGTGGAGCAGCGACCGGGACGGCTCAGAAAGCAGGGTGATTGGCCAGGTACAATTGGGGAGAAAAGGGGAGGGGTGAATAAATAAATTAATTAAAAAAAAGAAACTTGTATTTGGTTTCTGGATTGTGGCACATGTACAGGACAAAATGACAGATGGCAGTTAGCGTGTCAGTGTGTCCCAACTGTATGATATGAATAACTTTTGCTGTCTCTGATTGTCCCGTCGACAGGAGCAGCTGTCTGTGTCCAACTCCCTTACCTCCATGGCGGACATCACGGACCCCACCACCAGTCCTTTGGGGGCCACCGACTCCACTGATGATTCTGAAGAGGAGGATGAAGATGAAGACTCGGAGCTGGATGACTGGGAACCATGCCAGCCTCAGTCCTTCACTCCACACAACCTCTGTGAGTTGCGTACATAAGACTGTCCATACGCCCCTTCCCCTGTTGTCTGTCTGTAGTCCATGTCAGCAGTGTTATAATACAGAGCAGCTGTAGGAGGCGAGGCTTCGGACGTCATTTCAACTAAAACTTCAGATAGTTCTTCTCTGTCTCTCAACTGAAGGTGCTAAAGGATTTATTTTTACGATCTGGGTCTTACTTTCATAGTTTGTGCCATTATGCTTATCAGTTATATCATTTTACTCACTGGCCTCATTGTGTAGATTTTGGACACGGGACCACCGCTGGACTCGACTTTACAACGGTGTCTTATGGGGCAACTGAACACGAGCGTCAGACATGTTTTTTTTTTTGTTTTTTTTTAAATTTATTTCTGATTTTCCCCTTTTTTCTCCCAATTTAGTGGCCAATTGATCCCTATTTTAATTCAAACACCCACCCTCGTATTGCATGCGTTCGCCAACTGCATCTCTCCGGCCGGCAGTCTCGAAGGAAAGCGCCTCCCCACTTTCGTGACAAGGCGAATCCAAGCCGAACCACTGTTTTTCCGACACACACAGAGACGCATTCACATGACGAACACAAGCCGACTCCGCCCCCCTCCCGAAGACAGCGTTGCCAATGATTGCTGCTTCATCGAGTCCGGCCATAGTCGGATGCGTCAGACATGTTTTAAGAAGTCCAATTTAACCCAGTTGTCTAAATCCACGTGTTTAGTAGTAGTAGTAGACATTTATTTGTACCCAAAGGGCAACTGGTTCTGCTGCAGTAGCAGTAAAAAAACACAGAGCGAGACACACAAGATAAAGACCACACATACATAACCACACATAAATTTAAAAAACACATAAAAACATGAGTAAAGGGCGTCCGGGTAGCGTGGTGGTCTATTCCATTGCCTACCAACACAGGACTCTCCAGTTCGAATTCCCGTGTTACCTCCGGCTTGGTCGGGCGTCCCTACAGACACAATTGGCCGTGTCTGCGGGCGGGAAGCCAGATTTGGGTATGTGTCCTGGTCGCCACACTAGTGCTTCTTCTGGTCGGTCGGGGCGCCTGTTTGGGGGGAACGGGGAACTGGGGGGAATAGCGTGATCCTCCCACGCGCTATGCCCCCCTGGCGAAACTCCTCACTGTCAGCTGAAAAGAAGCAGCTGGCAACTCCACATGTATCGGAGGAGGCATGTGGTAGTCTGCAGCCCTCGCCGGATCGGCAGAGGGGGTGGAGCAGCAACCGGGATGGCTCGGACAAGTGGGGCAATTGGCTGGATAAAATCAGGGAGAAAAGGGGGGGGGAGTCCAAAAAAACAAGTAAAAGGTCAACAGATGAAGTACGAAAGTTAGAATATTAGTGAAAAGGGAGAATCAGGCATGGTTGGAGATGTACTGATGCTACCCGTACTTTACGGCATTCAGCGGTGACATGGCAGAGGGTATGAAAGAGAATTTATAGCTGTTAGTTTTGGCTGATGGTTGTTTGGGGCAGGAACCAGAGGGCAGAAACTTAAATTCTAAGTGCAGGGGGTGGGTCATGTCAAACATAATGGATTCTGCTTATTTAACAACTGTTTGTTGTACAGTTCCGATTGACTTTTCTACTGAGCGCCAATAATTTTGCTACTGACTTCTGACACCCTTGTTGATGGGTTTTTCTGTCTGAGGTTGGGAGATGCACACCAGTAGATACAAAAAAAAGTGAAGTATAAAACAATGTCAGCTGTCAACCTGGAACTTGGTGTTTCCTCAGACAACAAAAGACGCTGCCGGCTTTTTTTTTTTTACTCGGCATATCTGTATTCCTATCAAAGGTCATCCTATTGTCAATTATAATGCCCAAATACTTAGAAGACTGAACAACTTCAACGTCTTGTCTTTTAATTATAGTGTTTGCAGGAGTTGGGTGGTGACGTCTGAAATCAGTGCACGTCCTTGGTTTTTGTCACATTCAATTCTAAAAAGGCTTCTTTACACCAGTTAGAAAAATAGTTTAAAGCAGGAGCAAGGCTGGATTACGGACCGGGCATGCCTGGCGAGTGCCCCGGGGCCCCGGACCACGAGGGGCCCCAAAAGGTCAGGGGTATTGTGTTTGCATATAGTAGGGATCCCTTGTAGGGTATGACTGGGGATGTTTGTTCCAACCCTGCGTCACGATGCAGGGCCCAAGCTAGTCTCTATTGATGCGGGGGGCCCAAGCTACAGTCTCTACTGATGCAGGGCCCCAAGCTATTCTCATCTCTGTTTGTTTTGTGATTCAAAATTGTGTGGTACTTTGTAGTCGCCATCCGAATCCCATGCAGATTAGCATAGTGTCGACTACCATGTTGGGTATTTGCATTAGTTTTCCATTTAACAATGTTTAGTATTGTTTGCGTAGCCTATCTGACGGGGTGGGGTGGGGGGGCATGCGTGCCCCGGGGCCCCCTGGTGGGTTAATCCGGCCATAAGCAGGAGCATGAGATATTTCAGCATTGTTCAGCAGGCTCACTGAAACTATTGTCTGCAAACTTCACAATGTGACGTCTTTATGCATGCTCAGTAGTCCAGGTGAGGAAGTCACAGAGAGTTGAATCAGTTCATCTGGACACGTTTAATTAGAGAAACGTTTCATCGGTCGTCTAAGTGACCTGTTCAGTCTCAACCAACTGCAGGTATCCCCACCCTTATGAACAATACAGTGGTATAATGACTGAAACCAGTGATTGGTTTCATATGCAGATTGATGTGACCATTAACTAGAGTTACAATGGCCATGTGCACACATTGTGTGTTTCACAATGTGATGGTTGTCAAACTCACTACGACAGTCATTGGTGTACGTATGTATGACAGAGGAGAGAGGATGCTGCCTTGGGGGGAGCCAGTTGATGTTCTATACAGTCCAGAGAGATGTTCATTTACTCTCACTCTGAATCCTGTTAGTGAGGAAGTCCAAAATCCAGCCCACAATGTTAGAGTCCAACCAAAAGCGCTCTGTGAGCTATTGCACCAGGTGTTGAAAGCAGATGAAAAGTCCACAATCGAGCATGGTTTTACTACCCTCTAAGTGCTTGTAAGTCAGGTCAGCCTTTGGTGCTACCATTATGACAGTAGATGGTATTATCTGCATCTGTTTCTACTGCCTTGTAGATTTGCCTCTTTAAGCAAAGGCTAGGGGAAGGTAACTCCGAATTCAAATCCAAGAAGGCGCTGGCAGCAGGGTGCTCGATGGTGTTTGCAGCAGAAGAGCCCAATAGGAACATGAGCCCTATCAGACCAATGGCACAAACATCAGATGGCATGCAGAGGAACCACTCTGTTGGTCAGTGGATGGCATCACTTGACAAGTAAGCTGTCACTGCGGGGCAACCTCTTTATCTACTGAGCCCGTTGCACTGCGGTGTACCGCTTACGAATGGGTTCTGAGGTCCAGAGAGACTGTTAGGCAGGGGCACAACACCGACTATCTAACTACTGTGCAAGGCATGATTCTGTGACAAATGTGGACAATATTGTTGCTCTGATGTGGGCCTGATGGCCCACGAGTGTGCTTGCAGCCCTGTGTGGACTGCTGAAGAAGAAGTGCTTGTATATGAACTTGAGTAGAGTTATAATAGCGTCCTACACTCTCTGTTTGTTTGTTATGCAAGTTGTAGCGGGTCAAGGAGATGTTCAGTCCTGCCCAGTAGTTATTTCTTTTATCAGTTTTTCAAATGATTTGATAACCAATGAGGTCAGGGCCACTGGTGTGTAGTCATTCAGAGTTGAGTTTTGGGGTGGCTGTTTTTGGCAATGGGAACTACTGGAGATTGTTTCCATAAACTAGGAACTCTTTGCTAAACTCGTGGACATCAAATCGTGAATAAATCTCGAACTCCTGCGCCAGTGCCACGTCTGACGTGAAGCCTTCTAAAACCAGCCTTTTTCTTTGCTTTGTTGTTCAGCCCAACGATGGATCTGACACTGTCCCGAGCTGAGCCTAAATTGTTATCGCTCAGTTTGCTGTCAGCCTTTTGTTTGTGGCACAGTTTGGCCCTCCTTATTTCCTGTCTCATCTCCTTCTGTAAAGAGCTTTGTTCTGAGAAATTGCCTAGCTTAAAAGCACGTTTTTTCTTGTTCAGTAAGAATTTAATGTGTTTGCTCATGCAGGATGCCCTGTGGTGGACTGGCGGCCTGTCCAGGGTGTCTCCCTGCCTGCCGCCCAATGACTGCTGGGATAGGCTCTAGCATCCCCGCAACCCTGAGAGCAGGGTAAGCGGTTTGGATAATGGATGGATGCTCATCCAGGATTTGCTGTTGGGCTAGATCTTAACTTCCTTGTCAGGGAATAACAGTGTCCTTGCAGTATGATGCCCATGAACGTACAGCATCTGTGAGTTTGTCCAAGTCCTGGGGGGATTCAACAAACTCCTCCCAAGCCGTGCGGTCCAGACAGCCTTGCAGTATCAGTGTAGCCTCCTCCATCCAAAGTGTCTCCTTTTCGGTGACTTTCCACCTCTGTAGGCATGTGTGATACGTAGGAATAGGGCATGCGCATTTGTGATACTCTCTGCTTAATGGGGGAGTGGTATGGATTTGGAGGCTCCTTTAATCGGGCCTTAGCGTTGGTCCAGTATCTTGCCATGTTTGGTGGGACAGAAGACATAAACGCTCCTAAGAGTTTTGCTCAGTGAGCAGTGGTTATAATCGCCTGGGATCAAATCAGGAGTGTCGGGAGACAGCTAGTGCAGCTTCTGCGCCATCTGTAGGATCAGTTCTCAGGCAGAGCATTACACTACAGTTACAAGTATTTGTGGGAACTCCCGAGGTAAATAGGGCGCGCATAGACACAGAAAGCAGTTCAGTGTCCTTGGTGCATAGTGTCTCTCTAACTAGGATGGTGTTGCACCAACGTTCATTGATGTAAAGACATACGCCCTCACCTCGTGACTTGCCGGTGGTCGCAGCCTCTCGATTCAAAGATGCATTCAGTCATCTCGTAAGTACCAAGTTCAGGAACATGGAGTACAGAGCACTGTGTACAGATGAAGTGTTAGTAGTGTACTGAATCTTTTTAGAAGTAACAATTAAAGTGTAACTTAAAAAGTTATTACTCAACATGTCTTATTATCAACGGTCGATGGCATTGCTGAGCTACTTCTTGGTTCAACGTGCAGGAATGAGCAGCCTGTACTTACCGTAGGTCGTAGTAACCATCGCTGAACTGCCTGGCCAGTGCAGTAGAGAGGTCTTACATCATGGCAAGTCATGTACACTGTGTAACTGAGGTACCAGGGGTTTTAAGACTCGTGTTCATTTCCCCCATCAGTAGCCATTGTACAGCTGAGTCCAGCGGTGGTCCCGTGTCTGAAATCTCACAAATAAAGCCGTTGAGTTAAATGATGTCATCACCAATATGTAAAATGGCGAAAACCTATGACAGTAAGACACAGGTTATAAAAAACAAAATGATCCTCTCATGCATTTTATCTTTATGCTTTTCTGGTAGTCTAACATCAGGGTGTGGTATCTCTCTCGCTCTCTCTCTCCTATTCCTTTTTCTCACCCTCTCACTTTTACTTTGTGATTTATCTCTTACGTTTCTGGCTGTTTCCCCTCCCTGCTTTCTCTCACTCTTTTCTTTCCGTCTTCCTTTTCTTTTTTCCCCTTTGGTTTCTATTGCTCTCCTTGCTTTTTCCTCTTTTTCTGTGTGTGTGTGTGTGTGTGTGTGTGTGTTTTCTATCCCTTTGTACTATTTTCTCTCTCGCACACTCTGTCACACACACCCTCTAAACACTCTCTCTCTACACTCTCTCTCTCTTTCTCTCTCTCTTTCTCTCTCTCTCTCTCTCTACTCTCTCTCGCTTTCGCTCTCTCTCTCTCTCGCTCTCTCACACACACCATCTCTACACACACTCTGTCTCTCTCACACACACCCTCTCTCGACCCACACACACTGTCTCACACACCCTCTCTCTGTCTCTCTTTCTCTCTCAGGGTGTGAGGACTGCAACAACGCCAACCCCTCTGTGTGTCTGAAGCATGGCCCCCTACACCCCATCCCCAACCGGCCCGTGATGTCCAAGGCCCGAGCCAGCCTTCCCTTGATCCTCTACATCGACCGTTTCCTGGGAGGGGTTTTCTCCAAGCGGAGGATCCCCAAACGAACCCAGTTTGGCCCTGTGGAGGGATCCTTGGTGCCGCAGAGCGAACTTCAGGACCACTACATTCATCTGAAAGTAAACTAGAAATCAGCACTTCCTAACCTTTTCCCGAACTCACTGAGAGCTTTTCTTTTCTTTTTTCCAGGTTGTAGTGTGTTTCACATTTTTAGCATTTAGCTGAATTTTTTTTCTTAGCCAGGGGTGGATTTGAGGGGGACTATAAAAGGTTGTGCTCCCCTTTGTTAAACAAATGTAGAAAAACCTTTGTAAAACTGCCGTCCCCCTCTCCATCCTCATTGGTTGAATGGCACCCTGTGATATCTCTTAATCAAGAATGTTAGCATGTATCATGATATCTGTTATCGGTATTCAAATAGTATCAATATTACAGATTTGCACACCAGCTCTCAAATAGTTTGATAATACAGTTGGTGTAAAAAAAAAAAATCTGTCATAGTTAAGAATATGTAGGCCAAAGACTACAGTTTAAAAGGTGATTGTGGTTTTTTTGAGTCCACCACCCGCCAAACTTTCACAAATCAACTATTAGCAGAGACCCATCATTTGCATATTTATCTCCTACTTTGGCCCTGTGATGGCCTGGTGGCCTGTCCAGGGTGTCTCCCCGCCTACCGCCCAATGCCTGCTGGGATAGGCTCCAGCATCTCCACGACCCTGAGACCAGGATAAGTGGTTCGGATAATGGATGGGATGGATAGATCTCCTACTTTCATAGACTTACTTTTTCTTCTTCTTTTTTTTTTTTTTGGATTTTCTTCCCTCCTTTTTCTCCCCAATTGTATCTGACCAATTACCCCACTCTTCCGAGCCGTCCCGGTCTCTGCTCCACCCCCTCTGCTGATCCGGGGAGGGCTGCAGACTACCGCACGCCTCCTCCGATACATGTGGAGTTGCCAGCCACTTCTTTTCACCTGACAGTGAGGAGTTTCACCAGGGGGACGTAGCGCATGGGAGGATCACACTGTTCCCCCCAGTTCCCCCTCCCCCCTGAACAGGCACCCCGACTGACCAGAGGAGGCGCTAGTGCAGCGACCAGGACACATACCCACATCCACCTTCCCACCCGCAGGCACGGCCAGTTGTGTTTGTAGAGACACCCGATCAAGCTGGAGATAACACGGGGATTCGAACTGGTGATCCCCGTGTTGGTAGGCAACGGAATAGACCACTACACTACCTGGATGTCCTTAAATTTACTTTTCTAAGCTGTTTTTTCACACTGCACAGAAGAGACCAAAAGTCCTGTTACACCTACTAAAAGCCTACTTTTACTTTACTTGATAATGTTGTGTAACATCTTTTGTGTTTCATGTAAGCAACCCGATAGGTCAAACTTTTTTGGCATGTGCAAGCTGGCATGGCTAACAAAAATACATCCCGATCATGGCTGCTGCTCGCCGGGAAGAGTGGAAAGAGCCTCCATTTATAGATGCAGGCAAACAGTGTGGAATGCGAGGCTCATAGCGGTGATGATCAGACAACATATAGCATCACAAAATATTGCGGTGGTGTACTTTGGAGACGTTTCAGTAAAGGGGAAATATACTACGCAGAAAAGGAAATTCAGTTTTTACAACACAACCTGCAAAAGGCAAAAAAAAAAAAACTTGATTGAAGAATATTTTGATTACTTGTATGAAAAGCAAGTGACATTGCTGTATCTCGCTGGCTGAGGTTTTAATGAATTTAAAGAAAAAAAAAACTTCAGGCTCTGTTAGATTCAATAACTTATGGGCATTGGTGTTATTCTTACTTGCTTACAAAAGACGGCATCTTGACTAACTCAGTTTCATGTATGTTTTAGCTGTGCATGCTGGATGCAGACAAAGACAGTGGGAGGTCTGATGACATGTGGGTGGACCTGTCGGATGAAGACAGCTGTAACTGGATGATGTTTGTCAGGCCAGCCCAGAACCACCTGGAGCAGAACTTGGTAGCCTATCAGTACGGCTCTGACATTTTCTACACCACCATCAAGAACATCCAGCCCAAGCAGGAGCTCAAGGCAGGCACCGCTTTCTTTTCATTTTTCATTTGCGCACATATAGGATGTATACACAGTGTGTACACTGTATATAGAAACTAACACATTATTGCTTGCAAGTCCCTCAAGGTGTCAAGCAAGGGTACACTTTCTTTAAAAGGTGCCAGCAGCAAAGTCATCATGACAGGGATGTAATGTTAACAGCAAATATGTACATTGTACAGAATACTACTACAATAGCACATGGGCAGCACGGTGGCGCAGTGGTTAGCGCTGTCGTCTCACAGCAAGAAGATCCTGGGTTTGAACCGAGGCTGAAAGGTTTAGCAGGTAGTAGGCTAGTTAGCTGGCTAGCTAGCAAGCAGGCCGGTCAGCCCGAGATTTTGTTTCAGGCATTCGTTTCTCTGGTGTCCCTCTCTGTGTGAACACAAGTCAGAGGAGCACAACAGCAGACAGGTGTCAATAGCTAAGTAGCTGCTCTAGGTCCTGGGTTCAAACCCCGGGGTTGTCCCACCTTGGGGTCATCCCAGGTCATCCTCTATGTGGAGTTTGCATGTTCTCCCCATGTCTGCGGTGGGTTTCCTCCGGGTGCTCCGGTTTCCCCCACCGTCAGAAAGACATGCATGTTAGGCTTAATACCCCTGTCTGTGCTCTTGACCGAGGCATGGCAAGACGAACCAGAGTTGGTCCCCGGGTGCTGCACGGCGGCTGCCCACTGCTCCTAGCGACACAGCTAAGATGGGTTAAATGCAGAGTGTAATTTCCCTACGGGGATCATTAAAATATATCGAATCACGTCAACAAAGGAACTGATGCTGTACCCTTGTCTTAAGCAGATAAAATTCTTATTGAATTTCATGCTAACACTGCAGAATACATTACATCCAACTCACTGCTAATTTATGTGGTGTGCTTTTCTTCTTTTATCCTTTTTAATCTTGTGATCGGTAAAAGGTGAAATCTGTTATGCCTGGGTTTTGGTCTTAAGTGTACTCTGTACAGCTGTACGTTGCAGCTTTGCTACCATCTTAGCAGACCCAGAGAAGAAGAGCTGTTGCCTTGGTAACAAACAAAGGAAAAAAGGGCCACAGTAATTAGTTGTTGTCCTCCCACAGGTGTGGTACGCAGCCTCATATGCAGAGTTTGTCAACCAGAAGATCCACGACATCACCGAGGAAGAGAGAAAAGGTGAGGCTGTTCGTTAGCATGGGTTCACCTGGTGTCAGTGACGTATCTCCAATCTTGTGTTGTTTTTCCTTTCATTTCACTGAACAGCTACTTACTGAGTCAATGAAAAGCAACGCCACAAACATGAAAAGGGGTTTAGGTTGGATAAGTGGAATAGAAAATACATGTAAATGAACATAAACTGACGAGGAGGTAAGATGGAAGCGTGGTGTTTGCAAATGGCTACAGAGATCATACACACAGTGCCACATACATACGTACACAGAGAGTACGTACTGTATCACATAAGCACATCTACTCACACACACACATATATATATATACACTCACTGGCCACTTTATTAGGTACACGTTGCTAGTACCGGGTTGGACCCCCTTTTGCCTTCAGAACTGCCTTAATCCTTCGTGGCATAGATTCAACAAGGTACTGGAAACATTCCTCAGAGAGTTTGGTCCATATTGACATGATAGCATCACACAGTTGCTGCAGATTTGTCGGCTGCACATCCATGATGCGAATCTCCCGGTCCACCACATCCCAAAGGTGCTCTATTGGATTGAGATCTGGTGACTGTGGAGGCCATTTGAGTACAGTGAACTCATTGTCATGTTCAAGAAACCAGTCTGAGATGATTCGAGCTTTATGACATGGCGCGTTATCCTGCTGGAAGTAGCCATCAGAAGATGGGAACACTGTGGTCATAAAGGGATGGACATGGTCAGCAACAATACTCAGGTAGGCTGTGGCGTTGACACGATGCTCAATTGGTACTAAGGGGCCCAAAGTGTGCCAAGAAAATATCCCCCACACCATTACACCACCACCACCAGCCTGAACCGTTGATACAAGGCAGGATGGATCCATGCTTTCATGTTGTTGACGCCAAATTCTGACCCTACCATCCGAATGTCGCAGCAGAAATCGAAACTCATCAGACTAGGCAACGTTTTTCCAATCTTCTATTGTCCAATTTTGGTGAGCCTGTGCGAATTGTAGCCTCAGTTTCCTGTTCTTAGCTGACAGGAGTGGCACCCGGTGTGGTCTTCTGCTGCTGTAGCCCATCTGCCTCAAGGTTCGACGTGTTGTGCGTTCAGAGATGCTCTTCTGCATACCTCGGTTGTAATGAGTGGTTATTTGAGTTACTGTTGCCTTTCTATCAGCTCGAACCAGTCTGGCCATTCTCCTCTGACCTCTGGCATCAACAAGGCATTTTGGCCCACAGAACTGCCGCTCACTGGATATGTTCTCTTTTTCGGACCATTCTCTGTAAACCCTAGAGATGGTTGTGCGTGAAAATCCCAGTAGATCAGCAGTTTCTGAAATACTCAGACCAGCCCGTCTGGCACCAACAACCATGCCACGTTCAAAGTCACTTAAATCACCTTTCTTCCCCATTCTGATGCTCGGTTTGAACTGCAGCAGATCGTCTTGACCATGTCTACATGCCTAAATGCATTGAGTTGCTGCCATGTGATTGGCTGATTAGAAATTTGCGTTAACGAGCAGTTGGACAGGTGTGCCTAATAAAGTGGCCGGTGAGTGTATATAAAATTTGGATTATTTTGCTCCTTGTTTGTTGAGCACTTTCCCTACCATAGAGTGTTTTATTTAACGAAGTTTTATATACATACACATGCAAGGATGCACATTTACATACACACACATCTATCAGATGAAGTAACAGTAGAACTGGGCTAAGCCACGTGACAGAAGAAACAGAACAGGAACCCAGTTATCCAAACACCGCTAATAAAACATTTCAGCCTTGTAATCTTTGATAGTACACATTCCACTCCCCGCTGTTCTCAGAGTAGTGAATATGTACTTATGATTCTTCCTCATGATGTGTCGTGATGATGTTTGCTTTGTTTTTTCTTCTATTCCTCCAGTCTTGCGGGAGCAGGAGAAGAACTGGCCCTGTTACGAGTGCAACCGACGCTTCGTTAGCTCCGAGCAGCTGCAGCAGCACCTCAACATGCACGATGAAAAGTTAACCTCTGTCACTAGGTACAAGACGGTGGACCTCGAATCGTCTTTCTGCTCCTGTACACTCATATCCCTGCCTGTCACATACTTGGATATAGTCTTTATTTTGCTGCTTTGTGCCTTTAATGCTACCTTTCAAAAACATTCAAAGACTTTATGGGTGTCATTAACCCTTCCAATTACCTTGTAAACATAGAAATCCAACTTTGGATATACAGAGAACATCACACTTGGGTGCATGTTTTTTTTGGATTTGCTCCTACATTTTTGCATGTTATGTGTAAGTGTGGGCAGCACAGTAGTGCAGTGGTTAGTGCGGTCGCCTCACAGCAAGAAGGTCCTGGGTTCGAGCCCCGGGTTGGTCCAACTTTGGGGGTTGTCCTGGGTCATCCTCTGTGTGGAGTTTGCATGTTTTTCCCGTGTCTACATAGGTTTCCTTCGGGTGCCCGGTTTCCTCCCACAGTCCAAAGACATGTAGGTCAGGTGAATCGGCCATACTAAATTGTCCCTAGGTGTGACTGTGTGTTGGCCCTGTGATGGACTGGCAGCCTGTCTAGGTTGTCTCCCTGCCTGCTACATCCCCGTGACCCTGAGAGCAGGATAAGCGGTTTGGATAATGGATGGATGGATGTGTAAGTGTGCTAGTGGGAGGTCCACATCAAATTGTCTACCAAGTCAATGGAATGGAGTGGAACATGAAAACTTACACAGCAATTAAAACATTGTGGTTGTTCATTCATTCATCCATTATCCAAGCTGCTTATCCGATTAGGGTCGCAGGGTGCTGGAGCCTATCCCAGCGCTCATTGGGCGGAAGGCGGGGAAACACCCTGGACAGGTCGCCAGTCCATCACATTCATCTAAATGAATCGTAACTGTAATTCATCTAACTATACATCTAAAACAATCGAGTGAACTCTCCTTGATCAAAACTCTCCCCCCCTCTTCAGATCCAGAGGTCGCGGCCGTGGAAGAGGAAGGAAGAGGTTCGGCACTGGAAGAAGACCGGGTCGCCCGCCTAAGTTTATACGACTAGAACCGCTGGTGGACTCTGGCGGGGACAAGACATCGGTAGGAGTGATTGTTGTCTGCAATACAGTACCTGTTCGCCATGTTTACGTCAAAGCATTTTATGCGCATTATGAAGCATCGCATTAGAAAAGTTGGACGGAAATGGCAAAATTTGATTTAAAAGAGTTGATGTGCGATATAGGCAATGGAAACGCATTCGTCAAATAAAATGTGACGTACCAAACAGCACAACCGCCTAATCAAAACAGGAATAATGCAATGTTTGATCACCAGTTTCCGCTGTCATCATACATCAGAATCATAACTGCTGTGTTTTTGTCCCCGTCTCTGGACAACACCAGCTGACTGTGGGCACTTGGCCAACTGAAAACAATTCTTGAAGACCCGTCTTATTTTATTCCCCTGCGTTTTATTTTGTTTTCTGACAGCTTCTTCTTGTGTCGTGATGAAACTGTCGGCGTCCAACATAATGCTTCATTACCGCCACCTTCCTGACGCGATTACATTTTGCATAGCCTACGATGTTTATTGTCACTCCGGTTATACAAGTACAGTCGTGTGAAATACTTTTGCCGGGAGGCTCCATTGCAGAAAAGATGTATATATATATAAAAAAACATTTAAATATAAAAACAAAGACATAACACATAAATATTAAAACCAAAGACTTGTGAAAACATAAAGACATGAATATAAAACCAAAATATAAAGGGCAATTAAAGGTTGCATGAGTCAGAATATTTTAGAGTATTGCACGGAGAATACTGAACAGAGGTTCGATTGTACTTTGTTTGTGTGTGAGTGTGGGTAATGGCTGTGTGTTTGTGTATGTGTTATTTATTTATTAGTCTTATGGCCTGGGGGAAAAAACTGTCCCTCATTCTGCTGGTGCATGATTTATGACCCCTGTATCCCTACCAGAGGGATTCGGGGACAACAGGCTGTTGTGTGGATGTGATGGGTCTTCTATGACCCTCGGGGACTCCCTGAGGCACCGCTGGGTGTACGGCTCCTGCAGGCTGGGCAGCTCACACCCAGTGATGTGCTGGGCCATCTGCACCACCCTCCTCAGAGCGCCGTAGTGATGCAGCTGCAGTACCAGGTGGTGAAGCAGCCTGTCAGAAGGTTCTCTATGGTGCCCCAGTAGGAGTCCCTGAGGTCCCTCAGGGCCAAATTTCTTTATGCGCCTGAGGCTGTGCAGAAGCTGTTGGGCCTTTTTAACAACAGCAGTGGTGTGGCTAACCCATTAGAGGGTTTTTTTGAATGTTAACGCCCAGATATTTGAATGTGCCCACCCTCTCCACTGCTGTGCCATGGGTCTTTACAGTGGGTCACACAAGCAACATAATTCGCACAGTTTGTTGTCCAGCGACTGCACGTTAGCCAGTAACATGCTGGGGTGGGGGGGTCAGTGAGCACGCCTCCCTCAGCCGGACTAGGACCCCGGCTTGCCTGCCTCTGTTCCTCCACTGGGTCCTCTCCAGTTTGGGAAATTGTGAGAGGATCCGGAGTGAGGAGGTCTCGACTGTGGTGAGTGCTCGCCTTTCTGATGTTCAAGTGTTTCTGTGTTGTAGGTTATCCTGATGGTCTCTCTGTTGGTGCTGCGGTCAACTGCGGCCTGTGTTCGTGAATGCAGGCTGAGATCCTTAGCTATGTTTACAGATAAAAACAGAAGTGATAAAAAATAGTAAAAATACAAACTTACCTAACATAACTAAGCACTAAATAACCTAAAACTAACCTTAAAACACCAAGTATTTACACTAGTGCGGATCTCCCGGCACGTCGCCCTCCTCGTATGGTACCATGTTAGGTGCCGCCATGTTTATGTGTAGGTTGATGGAAACTCACCAAATACACATTTTATTTTTTGAGACATTTGGGAAGTTTGCTTAAAATTCACTTGAAAGTTGACCGAAAACAGCTACTTAAAAGTAATGCTAGAATAAAAATAGGGACGACCAAAAAAGTTACACAAAAGCGATTCAACCAATGACTCACAATTAGCTTGCTGCTTGACAGCATCCCTCAGTTAAGTGTTTGTCTTGAACAGGACATGTTGGGATTGACTGGCAAGCCGTCGCTTGAGGAGCAGACGGACGGAGCCCAGAATGGGCTGAGGGTGGTGGAGCTGGAGCCAGAGGGGGAGCTGGGTTCAGAGGCAGAGGGCCAACTGCTGCCCTCAGTGGGGGAGCCGATCCCTGGGCCGGTCACCCTGCCTCCCTCTGCAGACCTCCCCAGCCCAGTGAAGGAGGATCTGGCCCAGGGCGGCCAGGCGGAACCTCACCTCACGTCTCAGGACATGCGGCGCGCCAAGAGGATACGGGTAAGACCACAGAGTTGTAATCTTGTTGTCGTCTGGAAAAAGCAACAGCATTTTTCAGATAGCAAATTTTCATTTGGTGTGGTCAGTGGCCCAAGATTTGCCTTACAATAGTGTGTCTCTCTTCCTCAATGCGTGCTCCCCTCAAAGATGGACGCACAGGTAGGTTGGAGTGTCAAGGGCTGGCGGAAAACATGGTGATTGGGTATTCTCCTCTGTCATTTCCCATAGTGTTAAATGTTTGTGTTAAATTTGAGGAAATGCCTCCTGCATTCATGTTCCATTACTTGTACACGTATATATGTACACAACGTCCATTACATACGTCAGCATCTCCCTTAGTCACTACAAGGAATCCTGCCTGTGCTCCATGTCAGCAAAACGCCACTGTATGTTTTGTGCTGTAACCCCCCCGTCTCTCGCTCTCTTTCCTGACCCAGAATGCAGCGCTGCAGCACCTCTTCATCAGGAAGAGCTTCCGTCCTTTTAAATGCACTCACTGCGGCAAGGCTTTCCGGGACAAAGAAAAACTGGACCAGCACCTTCGGGTCCACGGCCGTGATGCCTACACTTTCGCCTGCCACATTTGCAGCAAGAGCTTCCTGACCGACTCGGCACTGGAGGACCACCTGGTGCTGCACACGGAGCACCGCACCTACTCCTGCCTCCTGTGCCCTGAAACCTTTGAGAAGCTGGACCTGCTCAAAGACCACGTAGGGGTGCATGCGGTGGACGGCTGCTTCACCTGCCCCTCCTGCAAGAAGACCTTTAATGACTTCATCCAGGTAAATAACGAAAGTGAGGAAGTTCAGAGAAGATGCATTTGCACGGTTAACAAACAGCCCCACCCCATATCCCCCTAGGTGAAGAAGCATATTCGCTGCTTCCATTCAGAGAAGATCTTCCAGTGCCCAGACTGTGAAAAGGCCTTCTGTCGGCCTGACAAGCTGCGTCTACACATGCTCCGCCACTCAGACCGCAAGGACTTCCTGTGCTCGACCTGCGGCAAACAATTCAAGGTGTGGGAGGTGACGTTTGAAGAGTCTGGTAGTGGACACAACAATAAGTACTGTGTGTGTGTGTGTGTGTGTGTGTGTGTGTGCATCTGGAAGCTTGTGGGGAAGAACTAAGCCTCTTTTAAACCTCTGTTTAACAATTTTTCAGAGGAAGGATAAATTGCGGGAACACATGCAGCGCATGCACAATCCAGAAAGAGAGGCCAAGAAGGCCGACCGCGTCCACCGCTCCAAGACGCTCAAACTGAAAGTGCCCACAACCGACTTCGAGAGCTTCATGTTCAAATGCAGGGTGTGCATGATGGGGTTCAGACGGCGTGGAATGCTGGTGAGGCTGAATTTTTGAAAGGCCTTTATTTGTATTTTTTATCAGTTGGCAGCTGTTCTATGTGTAAATGTGTGCCCAGGTGTACTCAGCTATATCTCTCTGGTTGCAGGTCAATCATCTGTCCAAACGGCACCCAGAGATGCGTATCGATGACGTGCCTGAGCTCACCCTGCCAATCATCAAGCCCAACAGAGACTACTTCTGCCAATACTGTGATAAGGTCTATATCTTTTTTTTTCTGAAAATACCTTTTCCTTGTGATATGTTGTCATTTTTTAACCCTTTTTTTCTTCTCATGCTTATATTAGAATTCTTACTATATTATTGTTGTTCTTTGCAAATGCGTGCGTTTTTTCCATTATCTGTTTTTCTTTATCAAATACACATTAGTCTTTCTTTCTTTCTTTCTTTCTTTCTTAATAATTGTTGGGAAACCCATTTTGGAAGGCGAGGATAAGAAGGTTTTTTTGTGAAAGAACTTTATTTCCCAGACAAATTGCATTAAGTGCCTCTGAGGGTGGCAAAAATGAGTTTCAACAGTGAATTTGACCCAAAGGGACACTTCTGACGACCAGTATAAATCTCCCAACCTGCGAACTGTATTAATCTGTGTACAGGTGTATAAGAGTGCCAGTAAAAGGAAAGCCCACATACTGAAGAACCACCCGGGTTCCGAGTTGCCCCCCAGCATTCGTAAACTGCGGCCGGCTGCTCCCGGGGAGCCGGACCCAATGCTGAGCACACACACCCAGCTCACAGGCACCATCGCCACCGCACCAGTCTGCTGCCCCCACTGCGCCAAACAGTACAGCAGCAAGGTGAGTACCAGGCTCTGTCAACTCGGATACGAAATGTCCCGTAATCATTCATTATTGTATACCATCTCAGATGCTGTAGAGGCACATGCAAAGAATTCTGGGTAGTTGACCTCGGCATGGAAGCTTTTATATGGTTTGACTCAGTGTTGACTACCTATTAGCTGCTCACCATTCACAACCCATGAGTTTCTAGACTTTTTCTGCAATAAGGTTGATGAGATCATAAACAAAATTAGTTCTTCTACTCCTGCAGATCCTGTCTTATCAAATTTACATCTATACAATGAGTCACTGATAGTCCCTGTTATTACAGCTTTTGAGACTATCTCTCTTAATACTTTGACTAAGCTTGTGTCAGCTTCTAAATCAACTACTTGACCCCTTATCAGCAAAACTGTTTAAAGACCTCTGGCCTTTCCTGGGATGTACAATACTAGACATTGTTAATTTATCACTTACTACTGGCATTGTTCCCAGCAGTTTTAAGACAGCTGTGATTAAACCTCTACTTAAAAAAACACACCTCGATCCAGAGTCTCTTAATAACTATTGACCAGTCTCTCATCTTCCAATCTTTTCTAAAGTACTAGAGAGAGTTGTGTATCAACAACTTTCGACCCATATAGAACAAAACCATCTATATGAACCTCTTCAATTAGCTTTCAAGGCCTGTTACGCCACTGAAACTGCTCTGATCAGAGTGGTGAATGATCTTTTACTAGTGATGGACTCTGATTCCACTTCTGTGCTTCTACTACTGGACCTCGATCCAGCCTTTGACACCATTGATCACTGTATACTTTTAGACAGAGTAAATTGTAATTTTGGTGTCTCTGGTTTAGCTCTCTCTTGGCTTAAGTCCTACTTATCTGGAAGTACACATTGTGTCTGCTATAGTAATATTACATCAAAATTCTCTGACGTTAAATATTGTGTACCTCAGGGCTCAGTTCTTGGCCCTTTACTTTTCTCTCTTTATATTTCATCTCTTGGCCAAATTATACACAGTTATGCAATACATTTCCATTGCTATGCTGATGATACTCAGCTGCATATGTCTATAAGGGCTGATGATCATACTCAAATGACTAATTTAGAGACCTGCTTGGCTGCTGTGAAAAATTGGATGTCACTAAACTTTCTGCTTTTAAATTCGGATAAAACCAAGATGCTGGTCATTGGCCCTGCTAGGCACAGACACCAATTTAATCAAGTAACAATAACAATCGACAACTCTGATTCCACAAAGTGTGGCAGCCAAAAATCTTGGTGTTACATTTGATCCCAGCCTTTCCTTTTAAAGAAATCACCAAGACTGCCTTTTTTCCACTTATGTAACATAGTAGCTAAAATTTGGTTTTTCCTGTCCATGGCTGATGCAGAGACTCTTAATACACATGGCCATCGAAATTCTAGTTAATGGTCACACCCATATTTGCGCATGAAACTGGTCATTGGTTTCGGTCATTACACATCTGTCGCCATCTTACATTGCTGTAATTGCAACATTCCCTAATCCTCTGAATAGTACTCATGGCCATTGAAACGCTAGTTAATGTCACACCTATATTTGCACATGAAATGGTTTCGGTCGTTACGCAATTGTGTTGTACTGTATTGTCTATAAGGGGTGGGGATACCTGCAGTCAGTTTAGACTGAAGATGTCACACATACCCCTTTCACACTGGCCAAAAAACCCACTAACATCTGTCTTTGGTCAGTGTAACATTGACCACCAAAGGCAGATGTTAGCGGGTTTTTTGGCCAGTGTGAGGTGTCCTTAGTTGAGTGATGAAATGTATCTGTCAGTAAACATTGTATCCAGATGAACTGATTCAACCTTCTTTGAAAATTGACTTAACTTGTTTTTAACTCATTATTATAATGATAATATTGTTATTACTCATTAGGCAAACAGAATGAGCACCGTCTATGATTTGTTTAGATTCATATTCATGTGAGTTTGGTACCAGAACCAGATATTCTGCTATTGGATGTACAGTGTCAGGAAAAATTATGTTGCTACCTTTGACTTACCTTTTTGTGTAATTTTGTTGGTATTTTGCCTATGACCATTGTTTAAAGCAGTTGCGTGTCTGCAGGTACTGACAGTATGGCTGGGTGATATTGACAAAATCAAATATCACAATTTTGACTAAATAACTCAATCGATGTAAAACAAATCTGACGATATTTTGGAGGTGTCTATTGGTGCTTTCTTAAGATATTTACACACAAGAAAATGTTGAGAAATGATCATGAGTAATGTGGATATGATGACCAGGCAGAATTCAAATCTTTAGAATGATGAACAGTGAATTAAACCTCATGTTAAATGAAGTTTAAGATGTATTTTTAGAAAGTTCTTTCTTAGTGTGCCCATTTTCGAATGGGAAATCAGCACGGTCATGCCGGTATTTAGTTTCACATTTAGTTTAATTTCACCTTCTCTCACTTGTTCTTCACTTGACAGTCTACGTCACATTTAAAAGGCTCCATGAAGTCGTGAATGTAAATCAGCGTCAGCTTTTGTACGTTTCATGTCTAGTAAACTTCCACTGTCTGGATGTTTTTGTCTTGTTCACTCTCCTTTTGGAAAAGATAAGTCACAAAGTATTTATCTAAATATAGGTAAAGCATAAATTGCAAGGAAATGACACCGACACGTTTCTCTGTGCGCATGTCTTTAGACTAAAATGGTGCAGCACATCAGGAAGAAGCATCCAGATTTCGCCCAGCTGGCCAACTCTATCCAGACGCCGTTGACCACCGCCGTAATCAGCAGTGCGCCCACCGTCATCAACGCAGACGGAACCACGGCGGAGGCTGTAGTGGTAAGATTCTGTATAAAAATGACATAAACTGTGTCACACACACTCCTTCCGGCACATATTTGGGTTTGCGGACGGCTAGAGGCACTACCACGGTTTACTCAGAAACTTTGTGTAACTCGGCACAAGTCCTTTTTACGTGTGTGTAGTTATGATATTGATGGCAGTAATTGTTATTTCAGTGATAAGGAACAAAGTTGTGTGTTTCAGTAAGGAAAGAAAGTCACTTAAAGGAAACCGTAATTTTACCATGATTAACTTATTAATATCATATTCATGTAAAGTAAACTGCTTCTGACATAAGAGCCCTAAACTTTAGCCTAGCTCTTTTAGTCACGTGTCTTTATTGAGTTTCCTCTCTGTTATTATTTAAAATTACCATCAGATTTTCTGTTAATGGAAACTGTTAGATATAATAATAATTATTTCACACAATATCACAGTGATTGGGCGGCACGGTGGCGCAGTGGTTAGCGTGGTCACCTCACAGCAAGAAGGTCCTGGGTTCGAACCCCGGGGTAGTCCAACCTTGGGGGGTCGTCCCGGGTCGTCCTCTGTGTGGAGTTTGCATGTTCTCCCCGTGTCTGCGTGGGTTTTCCTCCGGGGGCGCCGGTTTCGTCCCACAGTCCAAAGACATGGAGGTCAGGTGAATCGGCCGTACTAAATTGTCCCTAGGTGTGACTGTGTGTGTCGGCCCTGTGATGGACTGGTGGCCTGTCCAGGGTGTCTCCCCGTCTGCCCCCCCAATGACTGCTGGGATAGGCTCCAGCATCCCCATGACCCTGATTGGGATAAGCGGCTTGGATAATGGATGGATGGATTATTATTATCAGTAGTAGAAATTAATTCCAATGACTTCATCAGTTACATTAAAAGGGAGAATTTGCCAAGCTGCAAAAAAAGTCTTTCCATTACACTTTAAATATGTAAGCCATAATTTCTTTACATTAACCCTGCCATATCTAATATTTTTTCCTGTTGGCATCTTTGTACTAACACCCATTCAGTGTACCGACAACCATTCATTTAGCGTTCTGTAATTGTTCTTTTATACGTCATTGGTGCCCGCTGCATCCATCATTGCCACCATGTAAAGGTACTTGAAAAGGAAATGCGTTGAGAAGAAGGAGGAACTTCCATATCGAACGCATAACAGCAAGTGATGGGTGCTAAAATACAAAGCTAAACGCATCCCATGTTTAACTAGGTTTAAATAAAGTATTTGCTATGGCTTGATATTTTGCTCAATATTACCATGTCAGGTTATATTTTCGACTCGTCAGTCTTCTTTGCTGGATTATCTTATCAGTGTCACACCAAAATTTTGACCCATACCTGAATGTTCCCTGTGCGTTCAGGATCATGTTCGTGTCAAATGGCACGCCAGGATTTTGCGCTATGAAAACAAACTGTTAGGGCCAGCAGACACACTAAATGTTGCCAGAGCCGCTGACATTTAAAGAAAACCACAGGAATTAAGTATAACCACTTTAAGACGGGATTTTTTTTAGAAAGTGGAAAAGATTATGAATTAAGTCTGACATTAGACAGAAGACGGGTACGTAATATCAGATTCAGGAAGACATCTCTCTCCACAGACCACAGACCTGCTGACCCAGGCCATGACGGAGCTGTCCCAGACTCTGACCACAGACTACCGCACAGCCCAAGGCGACTACCAGAGGATCCAGTACATCCCAGTCACCCAGGCCGGAGGCAGCCTGACCCAACCACAGCACATTCAGCTCCAGGTGGTCCAGGTGGCACCGGTAAGAACCGGGATCTAATCTTGAACTCGGAGGACCTATTTATACTTGCCATTTTACACAGCTTTGATCTGCTTTGTACCAGATCAAATCTCATCCATTGGCATTACCTCCAGCTCTCTGATTCACAAGAGGAAGATTTATTCCTCCTGAAAGTAAAACACTTTTTTACTCATCCTCCTGTCTGAAGTTGTTGGGGGTGTATTGTTTTAAAGAAAAGTACTGAGATTACCTTCATGGCTTGGAGACTGTTCACATACACTTTGCAAACCTGCTGCCAAAGATTTTGAGTGAATGATTAATTTACTCTGCCAGCTACTCCAGGAGGTAACCCTCGACCAGTTAAAGTCCTTTGGGGGGGGGGGGGACTACTTTTTGATTTTAGGCCATACAAGTAAACTTTACCATTTAGAATCCTTATGGGAGATTTAAAAAAAAAATATTTGCCTTGTTTCTAAGTAGAAAGTATTTACAAAAAGATGTCATGGTGACTTGAGAATTGGTAAAAACTATTTTATTTTCTGTCTATGCGCATCTCCTCAGGCTTCTTCCCCACATTCCCAGCATCCTACGGTGGATGTGAGCCAACTGCATGACCCCCATGGCTACAGCCAGCACTCTATCCAGGTGCAGCACATCCAGGTCACTGAGCCCACGGGCACCGGACAAAGTGCTTCCCAAGTAAATACTCTTTACATCTGTACTGATGATAAGCTGATTAAGCCACAACACCGATCAGCCAAAACATTAAAACCACCTGCCTAATATTGTGTACATTCCCCTCGTGCCGCCAAAACAGCTCTAGCCCATCGAGGCATGGTCTCCACAAGACCTCTGAACGTGTCCTTTGGTATCTGGCACCAAGACATTAGCAGCAGATCCTTTACCTCCTGTAAGTGGCGAGGTGGGGCGTCCATGGATTGGACTTGTTTTTCCAGCACATCCTACAGATGCTTGATAGAATTGAGATCTGGGGAATTTGGAGGACAAGGCAACACCTTGAACTCTTTGTCATGTTCCTCAAACCATTCCTGAATAATTTTGGCAGTGTGGCAGGGTGCATTATCTGTCTGAAAGAGGCCACTGCCATCAGGGAATACCATTGCCATGAAGAGGTGTTCTTGGTCTGCAACAATGTTTAGGTAGGTGGTACATGTCAAAGTAACATCTACATGAATGCCAGGAGCCAAGGTTTCCAAGTTGAACATTGCCCAGAGCATCACACTGCCTCTACCGGCGTGCCTTCTTCCCATAGTGCATCCTGGTGCAGTCTCTCCCCCAAACACTGCACACGCACCCAGCCGTCCACGTGATGTAAAAGAAAACATGATTCATCAGAGCAGGCCACCTTCTTCCATTTCTACATGGTCCAGTTCTGATGCTCACATGCCCCTTGTAAGCACTTTCAGCAATGGACAGGGGTCAACATGGGTACTCTGAACGGTCTGCGGCTATGCAGCCCCATATGCAGCAAACTGCGATGCACTGTGTCCTGACACCTTTCTATCATAGCCAGCATTACCTTTTTCAGCAATTTGAGCTAAAGTAGCTTCTCTGTGGGATCGGACCAGACGAGCTAGCCTTCGCTCCCCACATGCATCACTGAGCCTTTGGTGCCCATGAACCTGTTGCTGGTTCACCGGTTGTCCTTCCTTGGACCACTTTTGGTAGGTAGTGACCACTGCATACTGGGAACACCCCACAAGACCTGCTGTTTTGGAGAAGCTCTGACCCAGTCTTCTAGCCATCACAAATGGCCCTTGTCAAAGTCCTTCAGATCCTTACACTTCCCCATTTTCCTTCCTCCAACACATCAACTTCAAGAACTGACTGTTCACTTGCTGCCTAATATATCCCACCCCTTGACAGGTGCCATTGTAATCAATGTTATTTACTTACCTGTCAGTCGTTTTAATGTTTTAGTTGATCGGTATAAATATCGAATTACATCCAGTGAATCTCAGTGCTGAAAACGACGGTGACTGAGTTCAAGAACTCTATTGGAAGGACATACTGAGTTAAGTGTTCTGGTCCAACCGTATGTAATTTACTGCACAGAGTCATCAACCTAAGACAGGTGTTGCCATAATGTCTTTGGGCTTCTATCGGTTCCTGTTCAAATGCACACATACAAACTGGCAGAAAGGTTTATTAGATGCAGTTGTGATCTCTGACCAATGGAGCTGCTCCTCCTGCCACCTTAACCCCAAAGTAATGCACAAACCCCACCCTACCTGCTCCAGTCAACATGAATAACACCATGAATGTGTAGTTTCGATACTTCCTGAGCATTGCTTTGGAGTCTCATCTGCTCAGCGCTGGGTCCTGGGGCATTCGTTCTTATTTGTTGATGCTACCCCTGGAACCAAATTTTAACACTTATCGAGCCCAAGGGAGAAAGAACAAGATTGGAATGTAGAGCCAAAATGTCTCCGCTGCGCTCTAGTCACTGTTTCCAGTGCAGCGTTAATGCAGCTTGTACCCATGGAACTGAACAGAATACGGGCCATAGTACATGTCCAATAAACTTTTCAAGCAATGAACTATTTCTCTTCATGTTAATATCTCTTTCAATACTCAGACAATTGTGTTTTATAGAGGTTATTTGATGATATTCGAAAGGGCATCGTTGGGCCCGAGGATGACCTGATTGACAGCTAGACTCACATCTCAATCACTGATCACATGCCTCATGACCAAAAGGGACATGCACATAATGCATATGGATGGGTGTACTGCTCCATCTCCTGTCTATACTCCACAGACGCCGATATTAATTTATGTGCGCTACATATCAGTGACCATTATCGCATTATTTCGAAACAACATTGTGATGGTGAATAATGTCCCGTTGTCCACTTATATAGCGTTTCACTGTCAATGTTTGAGCTATTTTCTCTTCTCTCAGGTCACAGGTCAGCCTCTAAGCCCCTCCTCTCAGCAGACGACTCAGGAGTTAAGCCCCGCCCAGCTCACCCCAGTGACCCTGACGCAGAGCCACACCCTCCAGACGCCCGCCACTCAGCAGCAGGGGACTGTGCAGCACACCTACATCCCCGGGAACTGGAACTACCGAGGCTACCGTAAGTTCCCTCAGCCCTGCCTCAGCTGTTTGGGGGTCTCAGAGGTGATTTTTAAGGAACATTTCTATTTGTGTGAGGCAACCGAGCCAAACCACCAAACCACCGCAGTGATGTTTTCATTCTTCTACTTACAATAGTAAACAGTGCTTTTAAATAATCTTTGGTCAGTACATGATGTATATGATATATATGAAAAGAAGTGTACCACCACAAGCACTTGTCAGATGATCAGTTGAATGACTGCATCACAAAGCTTGATGTTTTCAGAAACCATCTCAATTCAAAAACACAGCGCACGTCACAAAGTTGATTTCACAAGTACAAATCGAATATGATTCGATAGTTTTATAGGCAAAGTGGCTTGTTTTATTGAGAACAGTTAAATAAGTTGGGTGGTAAGTTTAGCTGGTTTCTCACCTGATGACTGGCTGAATTTAGTAGTTGGAAATTTACTGTTGGTGATAAAGCTTGGGATGTGACGTGAAATGCTAGCGAAAGAAAACCTGTAAGTTGAAATGACATTACAGTTGATAACAATCAATCAAAAACTTAAAAGTGATGTCAAGCCATGGCATCATGGTTTGACATCACTACACTAAACACAAGTGTCATAGATACAATAGGCATGTAATACATTATTAATTACATAAACTCAGTGACGTTGTACTGGACCGTTGTGGTGAAGAGGGAGCTGAGCCAGAAGGCAAAGCTCTCAATTTACCAGTCCGTCTTCATCACCTATGGTCATGAGCTTTGGGTAGTGACCGAAAGGGTGAGATGGCAGATACAAGCGGCTGAAATGAGTTTCCTCCGAAGGGTGTCTGGGCTCAGCCTTAGAGATAGGGTGAGGAGCTTGGACATCCGGAGGGGAGCTCGGAGTAGAGTCGCTGCTCCTTCACGTCGAAAGGAGCCAGTTGAGGTGTTTCGGGCATCTGATTAGGATGCCTCCTGGGTGCCTTCCTTTGGAGTTTTACCGGGCACATCCAACTGGGGGGAGACCCCAGGGTAGACCCAGAACTCGCCGGATGGACTACATGTCCAGTCTGGCCTGGGAACACCTTGGGATCCCCCAGGAGGAGCTGGAGGGCGTTGCTGGGGAGAGGGACGTCCGGAGTGCCCTACTTAGCTTGCTGCCATCGCGACCCGACCCCAGAGAAGCAGCTGATGATGAACGAATGAATGAATAAACTCAGTGATATCATTGCCAGTGTATACTTGTTTTCGTCATTGTTATTATCGTCATTATTTCCCCAGCGTCTGAGATCCAGATGATGGCTCTCCCCCACACTCAGTATGTGATCGCCGAGGCCAGCACACCTGTATCTGGAGTCAACAGCAGCCAAGTGAAGACGGTGCGTGTATGCTCTGCTAAGTTTCCATCCGATAAACCAATACGACCACCGCTTATGGAGCTGCTTTGAAAACTGGATGTGTGTACATAACCGGTGCAGCTCGGTCACTGTTCTTCTTTTTATAGTCCAGTGGTCTGTTTGAAGGTTTCTCCCTCCATCCAAACGCCACACCGAGTGGCTTTTCAACCAAAGAGCACACCTTTTAACCAGACAGGGAGTGTCTATAAACTGGATTAGTGTTTGGTTGGAATGGAAATCTGTAGTGTCTCACTCCGTGTGCAGACATTTGCAGGTGAAACGCTTTGCCACGTTGCTTTAACTTGGCAGTTTTCAGTGCGTTTCAACGGCAAACGTCTGCATGCGGTTTCAGACTAATTGAGACTCGGTTCGAGGTGGCAACTGAACTGTTTCTAATGGATATTCCTAACTGGAGCGTCTAGACGGCGCAGAACAACATCCCACACCTACAGCAAATACCCCAAACTCTCCGACATTCATTTCTATGGAGAGTTTATTTGGCAAGGAAAATGTGATTTACCACATTTAAACACATTTTCACCACTAAAATCCAATCAGTTATTCGGCCAGCTAAGGTCCGTCGACTCACAAGACTTTGTAAGAATCCGTCTGTCGGTTTTTGAGAGCTCTTACTAGTAGACAGACAAACAAAAAAAATATTCCCTCTGTGTCATCCTTCATATGACTTGTATTCCTCCTCTGCTGCAGACTTACGTCATCTCGGAGGGTCAGTCCGAGCTGGAGGCCAAACAGGTGGCGGGTCCGCCGAGCTCAGCCCAGGGCCACGCCGAACACCTAGAACAGCAGCCGGCCAACCAGCAGGCCACAACGCAGTACATCATCACCACCACGACCAACGGCAGCGGCACTAGCGAAGTTCACATCACCAAACCCTGACATCGCCGCCAGTGATACACTTCAACGATTAAACCCATTGTATACACACACACGTACACACGCCCCCCAGTGGACTGATCCTGCATGTGAACCTTAGCAGCCTGTATGCACGTGAACAAACACACGCAGTCGCACACAGGCACGCGAGTACAGTACCCGTATACACGCACAACCTGAAAAGGCTCAGTCAAAAGGAGTTTTGTGATGAAGAGATAACCAGCACAGTGTTTTTATTTTTTTTTTGCATCTGTTGAATGTCAAGATATTACAGAGCGAGGGATTCAGTTCCAAGTTGACAAAACTTGGTTAGATGACAGAAAAATGGGGAAGATTTGTTTGTAGAGGGCGTGCATGTGCACACAGTGCACTTGTGAATGACGGGTTGTTTTAATGGCTAACACTGGAGCGTTGATATCCGTCTGTAGTATTTTCTCTGAGTCACCGCAGCTGTCAAGGGGGGCGGGTTAGTCACCCTTTTACAATGCGACGCGTCTGGAAATAGGTGTGAACGGTCTGCAGAGGTGTGGGGAATGCATTTGGTTTCAGATCCTCAAATGTTAGGGACACGGTCATAAAAAGTATGGACTCTGGCGCTGTTCAATTCCGATAAGTGTATATCTACCCATTTTATATTTTACACTTGAAAACCTACCGGCTATTTATTAATTACATTTGTTGTGGGAAAGAGTAATTCTCAAAATTTTTTTTATTTTTTTGGGGGGATCCCCCCCCCTTTTTTTTTCTCCCCCAATTGTACCCGGCCAGTTACCCCATTCTTCCGAGCCGTCCCGGTCGCTGTGCTGCCCCCTCTGCCGATCCGGGGAGGGCTGCGGACTACCACACGCCTCCTCCGATGCATGTGGAGTCGCCAGCTGTTTCTTTTCACCTGACAGTGAGGAGTTTCACCAGGGGGACGTAGCGCGTGGGAGGATCACGCTATTCCCCCCTGCTTCCTGAACAGGTGTCCCGACCGACCAGTGGAGGTGCTAGTGCGGCAACAGGACACATACCCACATCCAGCTTTCCACCCGCGGACACGGACGGTTGTGTCTGTAGGGACGCCCGACCAAGCCGGAGGTAGTACGGCGGCGATTCAAACCGCCCCCCCCCCCCCCCCCCCCGAGTAATTCTCAATTAAAATGCGGCCTCGACGGAAGTGTGGGCTGAGCTGCTACGAGCAAACAACCACCCTAAGCTGACCAAAATCCCTGAGTTCAGTTGAGAAATGGTCTAGGGGAAAAAAAAATACTGAATTTTGAAAAATGCGTGACGTCTTCACCCACTCATGAGCTGATGGTGCTACTGAGATGTCGCTGGCGCCTCCTTTACTTCCCTTCATGGAACTATCGACTCGCCATTCGTTTCGACATCTGTCGAGAGACTCAAACATTTGTTGACATGGTGGGAGTTGATGTCCCCCGTCTCCCGACTTGTGCGTTATCCCTCAGGTCTGAGCAGTATTTGCGTTGACGGCGACACAACCGCCGTTCAGGCTGCTGTGATGCTGTAACGACAGCAGTAGCGTTTTTACGGACGTTTGCCCTACACCGGTTCGGTAGCCGATTCGAGAACAGCACTGGCGTTGTATAATTTATTCTGAGTGTTTTTTGAGTTTTCTTTGGGTTTGCATGAGGGATGCACGATGATATCGGCCCGGTATCGGCCCGGTATCGGCACCGGCAGATAAAGACTTTAAAATGAAATATTGGCACTGGCCCTGGCGGGGCATACAGGCGCCGATTTGTTTTTGCCCTCGGCTGCCCAGCGCAAGTGAATACCGCCGAGGTGATGTGGTGATTGTGACGACTGTCACAAAGTCACTTTCATTGCACTTCCTTTCGTAATTACCTTGGCGACGGCTTACCAGGCTGCTGGGCGTCCGTCGGGCGCAGACACAAACCACAACGAAATACCACACTGCTGTGCGGCAAACTTTTAACAGGCTGCACCCTACCAGCACAGTCTTGCTTATTTATTTATTTATTCGTTTATTTTTGTGATCGGCCTTCCCCTTGGGTGCTCGGCCTTTTCAGCGGGCGCTCGAGCACCGGAGCCCGTGTGGCGGGGCGGAGCGGGTTTCTTCACCTGCTGCACCAACTGTGTCCGTGTTGCGTCTGTGTTGCGTGTTGTCTGGGGATATTTCCAGTGGGCTACTTTGGAAAATGGGTTAAGTAAAGTGGCAAATGCTTTAAGTGGTACTGAATCAGCTAACTAGATTGTTTTAACTACACGATCAGGAATACATGTTGATTTTTCTTTTTTTTTTTACCCCTTTTCCTCACCAGTTGTGCTTGGCCTGTTTCCCGAGCCGTCCCGGTCGCTGCTCCACCCCCTCTGCCGGTCCGGGGAGGGCTGCAGACTACCGCATGCCTCCTCCGATACATGTGGAGTCGCCAGCCGCTTCTTTTCACCTGACAATGAGGAGTTTCACCAGGGGGACGTAGCACGTGGGAGGGTCACGCTATTCCCCCCCAGTTCCCCCTTCCCCCCCGACCGACCAGAGGAGGCGCTAGTGCAGCGACCAGGACACATACCCTTCCCGCCAGCAGACACGGCCAATTGTGTCTGCAGGGACGCCCGATCAAGCCGGAGGTAATATGGGGATTCGAACCGGTGTCCCCAGTGTTGGTAGGCAACGGAATAGACCACTGCGCCACCCGGAGGCTGATTGATTTATTTCAATTAAGTGTCCTTTATTAATCCCCTTGGGGAAATTCATTTACTGCAACCCATCCTAGCTGTGATCTGTGTAGCTAGGAGCAACGGGCTGCTGCCTTCGTGCAGCGCCCGGGGGACCAACTCCAGTTCTTTTCCCATTGCCTTGCTCAGGGGCACAGACAGGAGTGTAAACCCTAACGTGCATGTTTCTTTTGATGGTGGGGGAAACCGAAGCACCCGGAGAAAACCCACCACAGACACCGGCAGAACATGCAAACTCCACACAGTGGACCACCCGGAATAGCCCCCCCACCCCCAAGGTTGGACAAACCCGGGGTTTGAACCGAGGACCTTCTTGCTGTGAGGCAACAGCGCTAACCACTGGGCCACGGTGCCGCCCAATGTGCAATGAAAAAACCCCTCACAAGGTTGGTTGCATTGCTGTCGCATTGCCCTCTGCTACAATGAGATATTACTTTTGCCCATTTTAAACAGGTCGTACTCGTGTTTTACACAGTTGTATGTGGTTTCTAACCGTTGGAGGGCCGCGGAGCCGCACGTAGAGAAAAAAATAGACCACTCAGAGATCAGCGGCGTGGGTGCACACGGCTTCCGTGGTCAGTGTCGCCACTGCAGTTCAGCCCACTACAGGAGAGACTTGATGTTCTCTGTATTTAGATGGGGAAAAAGTATGGGCATAGTATATCGGTGTCGTCGATCGACCAAAATGAGCCGGAAAATATCGGATATCGGCAAAAATCCAAGTTTACATGGATCGACATGGGGAACTCCCACATAGACTTGACCTGATAACATGATGGGGTTTAGACGGCGTTCGCCGGGGCTGCAACACTTCCGATGAACTCGTCCACACCAGGGGTATCAGTTGTCGTTTCTCTGGCCGGGGCAATAGGCACACTGTGGGATGTGAGGATGAAAAACCGACACGCTTTTCCAGAAAGATTCACTGCGTGCCGTCGTCTTGCATATTCACTCACTCAAACAACACACACACACACTCGACAACTCTTGGCTTATTTTTTGCTTTCCAACAACCACAACAATAGTTTGAATGGGCTGGTTTGATTGGCTGACAAAGAAATAAGTCAAAATGTTTTTTAATTTTTTCTCACTTTGGCCCTCAGTGGCTAGCAAGGCTTTTGATTGGGACCCGACGCAGCACCTTCTTCATCCCGGCCCCACCTGAAGCCCTCACATTCTTACTGAGGGGGCCAAATCAGACAGTTACACATGTTAAACATCACACACCTGATTTCTGAATATGCCAACTGGTCATCATTTGCCAGAAAAGGCTCCTACATTAGTTTCGATTTCCTAAAACAGCGTTGTCGGTGAGAAATGATAACTGACATCTTAAGACTGGCTCTGCCCTTTGCCCTTTTCTAATCACTGGGAATAATGCCCAAATATGTAGATTATACTCCCCACATATTTTAGGAACGGAGTCAAAAAATCAAAATGTGGAAGTATCCTTTTAATTACAATTTCAGAAATGTTCTTGTAGACATCATCGCGTAGGGCAGCACAGTGGCCCAGTGGTTAGCACTGTCGCCTCACAGCAAGAAGGTCCAGGGATCGAGCCCCGGTGTTGTCCAGCCATGGTGGGTCATCCCGGGTCGTCTGTGTGGCGTTTGCATGTTCTCCCCGTGTCTGCATGGGTTTCCTCTGGGTGCTCCGGTTTCCTCCCACAGTCCAAAGACACAGGTCAGGTGAACCGGACTTACTGAATTGTCCCTAGGTGTGTGTGTGTGTGTGTGTGTGTGTGTGTGTGTGTGTGTTGGCCCTGTGATGGACTGGCGACCTGTCCAGGGTGTTTCCCCCCGCCTGCTGCCCAATGACTGCTGGGATAGATAGACTCCAGCATCCTGCGACCTGAATTAGGATAAGCAGCTTGGAAAATGGATGGATGGATGGATGGATGGATGGACATCACCGCGTATTAGCAACTCTCCCTCTTGAACTGCTTGAAGCTGAAGTGCAGGACATAATATTGTGTAGAAAATGGTTATTCTGGGAACAATGCACTGTAACCTTATTTCAATAATCTATTTATCAACCCGTCAAAATGCAAGTACATGACACCCTATGATAGCTTGAGCTGAGCGTTACTCTTGTTGAGTAGGCCTACTTCTTCATACTACATTGCTTTTGAAGACGCCCATACTGTCATGGAACCGCTTCCACCGAAGTTCATTATTTATCAGTTTTCAAGCACAGTGTTGGTATTTTGTACTTTCGGCACTTCCCCACCAGGTAACCGCGACGCTGACAGATTGAAATAAGGCCTCAGTGACGTTGTCCCGCCTGACAGCTGCCGTTAGAGCCGTAAAGGGAACCCATCTCTCCATTATTTATACTGGTCTATGGACGTAGACGTGTACAGTGTAATATACATAGCTGGAATATTAGTTTCCTCGTGTACAGTAATAACCATCCTTATTGCAGGTTTCTTTGTCCTCTGGTTCATGTGTTCAGAAATTAAATTCTTTTATATCTGTATGTTGTGTTTTCTATCGTTTGTCATGCTGCAATAAGAACACAAGGGGGTTCGTCCTCCAGTGTGACCAGTCTGTACCGCAACACACTTGTTCACTTTGCTTCAGTCACTACCGTTCACCGTCCCGTTATTTCCCGGTCGTGTCACCCCTCAGGAAGGAGGAGTTGTTATTCGGTACGCTGTACAGTAAAAGGTGTGTACTGAACTTTTATGGCGGTTTGTTGGAGCCGCCTTTGTGAAATTGCCGCTTGCCACTAGAGGCGAAGGTTTCACGCGTGACCCGTGAAACCTTCGAAAACATGGATGTGAACTTGGTTAGATCCAAATAAGAGATGAGCTAAAACCTGATGTTGTCTTTGGTTTGAATGGCTCAGGGTTTTTTTGTTTTGGATTTCCCCCCCCCCTTTTTTTTCTCCCCAGTTGTATCCGGCCAGTTACCCCACTTTTCCGAGCCGTCCCGGTCGCTGCTCCACCCCCTTCTGGTGATCCAGGGAGGGCTGCAGACTACCACGTCTCCTCCAATACATGTGGAGTCGCCAGCCGCTTCTTTTCACCTGACAGTGAGGAGTTTCGCCAGGGTGATGTAGTGCGTGGGAGGATCACGCTATTCCCCCCCAAACAGGTGCCCCGACCGACCAACGGAGGCGCTAGTGCAGCGACCAGGACACGTAAACATCCGGCATCTCACCCGCAGATACGGCCGATTGTGTCTGTAGGGACGCCCGACCAAGCCGGAGGTAACACGGGGATTCGAACCGGGGAGTCCTGTGTTGGTAGGCAACGGAATAGACCGCTCGGCTACCCGGACGCCCCAGCCATTTTTCTTGAACAGAGATTAGAATTTAAAGGTGCCCTTCGTCACTTGTATGTGAATTCTGAACCCGAGTGTCTATTGATGGATCTTGGCCTCTCCTCCACCAAACCAAACAAGTAAATTCAAATAGAAAGGAATGTGATGATCAGCATGTTCACCGATATCTCCCATCTTCAAAGACCCTCAGTAGATATCTCCCATCTTTAAACACCCTCAGTAGATATCTCGCATCTCCAAACACCCTCAGTAGATATCGCCCATCTTCAAAGACCCTCAGTAGATATCTCCCATCTTCAAACACCCTCAGTAGATATCTCGCATCTCCAAACACCCTCAGTAGATATCGCCCATCTTCAAACACCCTCAGTAGATATCTCCCATCTTCAAACACCCTCAGTAGATATCGCCCATCTTCAAACATCCTCAGTAGATATCTCCCATCTTCAAACACCCTCAGTAGATATCTCCCATCTTCAAACATCCTCAGTAGATATCTCCCATCTTCAAACACCCTCAGTAGATATCTCCCATCTTCAAACACCCTCAGTAGATATCGCCCATCTTCATTGACCCTCAGTAGATATCTCCCATCTTCAAACACCCTCAGTAGATATCTCCCATCTTCAAACATCCTCAGTAGATATCTCCCATCTTCAAACACCCTCAGTAGATATCTCCCATCTTCAAACATCCTCAGTAGATATCTCCCATCTTCAAACACCCTCATTAGATATCTCCCATCTTCAAACACCCTCCGTAGATATCTCCCATCTTCAAACACCCTCAGTAGATATCTCCCGTCTTCAAACACCCTGAGTAGATATCTCCCATCTTCAAACACCCTCAGTAGATATCTCCCATCTTCAAACATCCTCAGTAGATATCTCCCATCTTCAAACACCCTCATTAGATATCTCCCATCTTCAAACACCCTCAGTAGATTTCTCGCATCTTCAAACACCCTCAGTAGATATCTCCCATCTTGTAACACCCTCAGTAGATATCTCCCATCTTCATTGACTCTCAGTAGATATCTCCCATCTTCAAACACCCTCAGTAGATTTCTCGCATCTTCAAACACCCTCAGTAGATATCTCGCATCTTGTAACACCCTCAGTAGATATCTCCCATCTTCATTGACTCTCAGTAGATATCGCCCATCTTCAAACACCCTCAGTAGATATATCCCATCTTCAAACACCCTCAGTAGATATCTCGCATCTTCAAACACCCTCAGTAGATATCTCCCATCTTCAAACACCCTCAGTAGATATCTCCCATCTTCATTGACTCTCAGTAGATATCGCCCATCTTCAAACACCCTCAGTAGATATATCCCATCTTCAAACACCCTCAGTAGATATCTCGCATCTTCAAACACCCTCAGTAGATATCTCCCATCTTCAAACACCCTCAGTAGATATCTCCCATCTTCAAACATCCTCAGTAGATATCTCCCATCTTCAAACACCCTCAGTAGATATCTCCCATCTTCAAACACCCTCAGTAGATATCGCCCATCTTCAAACATCCTCAGTAGATATCTCCCATCTTCAAACACCCTCAGTAGATATCTCCCATCTTCAAACATCCTCAGTAGATATCTCCCATCTTCAAACACCCTCAGTAGATATCTCCCATCTTCAAACACCCTCAGTAGATATCACCCATCTTCAAAGACCCTCAGTAGATATCTCCCATCTTCAAACAGCCTCAGTAGATATCGCCCATCTTCACAGACCCCCAGTAGATATCTCCCATCTTCAAACAGCCTCAGTAGATAACGCCCATCTTCACAGACCCTCAGTAGATATCAGTTTGCTGCAAAGCTCAACTAAAAGTCGTCAAATAGCAAAAATACTCATGTGGGCTCTTGTTTTTAATGTCATAATCTGAGGTGTGTGTGTTTGTTGTGCATTCATTTATTCAGTTTCTGTCCACATCATTTCGTAACCCCTGCTTATATTTACTATTCATTATAGTTTACGCCAGGAAAGCCAAAATATTACACACAGCACCTTGGTGCGTTTTTACGGTTTGGAGACAGTTTACACGATCAGGTCACTTTGTATGTTTTTGTGAATGTACATATTTATTGGAAATAAAGAAAGGAAATACATTTTCATAGAAAGTAATCTGGATATGGTAAATGAGGTCGTGACAAAAATGGACAAAAATAACAAGGCACCAACAGACAAAAGGTAAGGCATACTTTTCTGTGGGGAAATAAATATTTCAGAAGGCTTAAAGAAGTGATTGTGGCTGAGCGAGGGCTTGTATTAGAGGTAACGGTGTGTGTCAGCTGACCATAGACAATAACCCCGAGAGTCTCTCTGACTCCTATAGAGTATACACCGATCAGCCAAAACATTAAAACCACCTGCCTAGTATTGTGTACGTTCCCCTCGTGCCATCAAAACAGCTCTGACCCATCGAGGCATGGTCTCCACAAGACCTCTGAAGGCGTCCTCTGGGATCTGGCACGGGGATGTTAGCAACAGATCCTTTAAGTAAGTTACGAGGTGGGGCCTCCATGGATCAGACTCGTTTTTCCAGCACATCCCACAGATGCTCGATAGGATTGAGATCAGGGGAATTTGGAGGCCAGGGCAACACCTTTGTCATGTTCCTCAAAACCATTCCTGAACAATTTTTGCACTGTGGCAGGGTGCATTATCCTGCGGAAAGAGGCCACTGCCATTAGGGAATGCTGTTGCCATGCCGGGGTGTACCTGGTCTGCAACAGTGTTTATATAGTAGGTGATATCTATCCAAGTAACATCCTCATGAATGCCAGGACCCAAGGTTTTCCAGTAGACCATTGTCAAGAGCATCACACTGCCTCTGCTGGCTTACTTTCTTCCCATATTGCATCCTGGTGCCATCTCTTCCCCAGGTAAATGACGCACACGCACCCAGCCATCCACATGATGGAAAAAAAAAACATGATTCATCAGACCAGGTCACCTTCTTCCAATTGCTCTACGGTCCAGTTCTGATGCTCACGTGCCCATTTTAGGTGCTTTTGGTGGTGGACAGGTCATCATGGGCACTCTGACCGGTCTGGGGCTACACAGCCCCATATGCAGTAAGCTGCAATACACTGTTTTGACAGCTGTCTACCATAGCCAGCATTGTTTTCAGCAGTTTGAGCTCCAGTAGCTCTTCTGCGGGATCAGATCAGACGGGCTATCCTTCGCTCCCCATCTTCAGAAAACCCTGTCCATTATCATTCGCTAACTGTCTGTTACTCTGTTGAGAAAAAAAATCAAAGACTGGACCTGTCAATCAACAGCGGGCAGGAAATGGACCCCTTGAAGGGTCGTCGAGCATTATTTACACTCCTGAACAACAACAGGTCATGGTCATAAAACCAGGTCCAGAAAGTAAAAGTCTGAAATGCCGTATTTCCTCCCACCCATGTAATAAATCAGCTGCTTTCATTAATGAGTTTTCTCTACCTAGCTGACGAGTGGTGATGATTAGACTCAATTAGCTTAGTACATGGGTGGAGCAAATACTTGGTCAGGACTTTTACTTCCAGGACCTGGTTTTGCCAACTCTGATAAATTATTTCACATTTTAGCAGACACTTTTACCCAGAGCAACTTCCTGTGTCGCTTTTCCTGAGGTTTCTCCCATTTTCTTCCCTGGTAAGGTTTTTCTTGCGGAGTTTTTCCTCGTTCGAGTCGAGTTCGTATATTGCAGTGGTTGTAAAGCCCTTCGGAACTACCTTGTGATTTTGGGCTACGCAAATAAACTTGACTTACCGTGTCCCTGCTGAGCGAGGGGCAACAGTGGGGCTCAGATCATGAACGCCAGCATTAGGATGCTGGTGTATCAGTCTGCTGAGCCAAATGAACATGAGCCGAGCCACTTCATTGATATGTATAGGAAAAAAAAGAAGAAGATCTTTTTCCTCTCAATTTCCTGCTCAAAGGCACTTGAACAGAGCAGACGAATACCAACACTAGGATGTGTATCCTCTGGGAGAAAGATGTTCGCTCCCCTCACTACAGCACCTTTTGCTCTGTAGTCCTGCAGAGCCGCCTGAAGAAATGCAAACCCGTTAAATCTCAATGGGATCTATAGCTGGCACTGAGCAGAGTGCAGATCACCTTTCCTGTAGTCCAAGAAGGTGGTCCATGTTGCTCTTTCACCATGACAATCCAATTTTGAGTGTGTACATGGACACGTGCAAGTGTAGAGGTTTGATCGTGTCAACGGTAAAGCTCTGGTCGTCACGAGGTCCTGAATGTTGCACAGTCTGGAAAATGAATAACCACAAATCCTTTCCATTATAACTCAGCAGTCACAATGACAGATGGTTTCTTGGAGGGAACCAGTTGCTGCTAGCCTCTGTCTGATATGGCAGCCCTCAAGAGATCCCAGATCTCCTTTAATTGCCGAGAAGCCTCCAAGGCCATTTTTAATTGTCAGCAGTAGCTTTCAGAAAAGTTATCGTCCTCACGTTCCCCTGCTTCACCTCCTCCAGTGCCATTGCCGGAGACGGTCTTTCCTCTCTGTGAGAGGAGGTGTAACAGTAGCTTGCCACCCTCTTGGCTCTTGAGAGGTCAAGGTGGTGTTGGGAGGGGTGGGAGAGAAGAGGCTGTAGAGAAGAGGGCCGGGGAGGACTGGAGAAGAAATTCTGCCTCCCTTCGTCTTCGATGTGGCTTTCTGGCAGACAGAGGGACTTCTGGAGACACTGTACAGACGGCTGCATGCTGGCACCGACCTGCAGAGAATGTTACACCTTAAAGGATAATTCTGTTTTGTTTGTTTTTGTTTTACAATTTGGTTCTTATTTTCATAGTTGTTTTTTTGTTTTTTTGCCATCCTCCAAATCAGTTATGTCATTTTACTCATCGATTTCATCGTAGAGGCTTTGGATATGGGACCATCACTGGACTCACCGCTACAACGGTGTCTTATGAGGCAAGTGAACACAAGCCTCACACTTGTTTTAACAAGTCCAATTAGCTCAATTATTTAATCTGCATATTTGGAAGTGTAAATGAAAGTGGAAGTTAAAAATTATTAACTTAAATGTCCGATATTATCAATGGTTTATCGCATTACTTGGGCAATTGCAGGTTCAACTTGCTGGACTGAGCAGCCGGTACTTACCCGAGGTACCACAGAAAGACGAATCAGTTCATCTGGACACAATGTTTGTTGAGAGAAACGTTTCATCACTTTTTCTTTTGTTGTCTGTGAATGTTCTCATTCATTATTTGGATTCCCCCCCACTTGTATCCAGCCAATTACCCCACTCTTCCGAGCCGTCCCGGTCGCTGCTTCACCCCCCTGTGCCGATCCGAGGAGGGCTGCAGACTGCCACATGCCTCCTCCCATACAGGTGGAGTCGCCTGCCACTTCTTTTTCACCTGACAGTGAGGAGTTTCACCAGGGGGCCGTAGCGCGTGGGAGGATCACGCTATTCCCCCCCAGTTCCCCCCTCCCCCCCGAACAGGCGCCCCGACCGACCAGAGGAGGCACTAGTGCAGCAACCGGGACACATACCCGCATCTGGCTTCCCACCTGCCGATACAGCCAGTTGTCTGTAGGGACGCCTGACCAAGCCGGAGGGGACGCGGGGATTGGAACCAGTGAGCCCTGTTGGTAGGCAACATAATGGATCGCTATGCTACCCGGACACCCCGGTTTCATCACTCATCTAAGTGAGCTCTGCAGTCTCAACCGACTGTAAGTATCCCCACCCTTATAAACAATGCAGTGGCATAATGACCGATAACAATAATCGGTTTCATATGCAAACTGCCGTGACCATTTACTAGAGTTTCAATGGCCATGTGTACTATTCACAGAAGACTGGGGAGTAGTTGCAATCATAGCATTGTAAGATGGTGACAGATGTATTCTTAGCCCCCCCCTCCCCCTTGGTTCAGGGATGGTCGTTCCCTCTTCACATAGATGGCCTCTTTGATTCCCCATTCAAAGCAGCGTTCCTCCCTATCAAGGGTGTGCACATCCTCATCCTTGAAGGAGTGGCCTCTGGCCTGCAGATGGTGTAGACTGCAGAGTCCTGGCCTGACGTGTCAGCTCTCCTGTGTTGGGCCATCCTCTTGGCCAGAGTCTGTTTGGTTTCCCCAATGTACAAGTCACGGCAATCCTCCTGGCACTTAACAGCGTACACTATATTGATCTGTTTGTGCCGGGGGCCCGATCCTTGAGGTGGACCAACTTTTGGCGCAGCGTGTTTTGAGGTTTGAAAGCAACCGAGATGCGGAGTTTAGAAAATACGCATCTCAGGTTTTCCAACACTCCCGCCACGTACGGAGTCACCGCTGGTTTACATTGAGACAGCTGTCGTCCTTCTCCTCTCTTCGATCGACTGGTGCACTGTTTGGACATCTTCCTGGCTTTGACAGACACCCAGTTAGGATAACCCCACTTAACCAGGGCCTGTTTAATGTGTGGGTGGGGCCGTTGGCAGCTCGGTGGTCCAGCGTCCTGATGACTCCTAGTTTGTGCTCCAGTGGATGATGAGAGTCAAACCTTGAGTATTGATCAGTATGTGCCGGTTTATGGTAAAAATCAACAATCAAATGTCCCCCATCGCCAGTTGCAATTTCACAGTCTAAGAAGGCCAACCTGTCATTTTTCACATCCTGCCTGGTGAACTTGATGTGGTTGTCCACAGAGTTAATTTACCGTATGTTTACCGTAGGTAGTAGTAACCACCCGTAAACTACCGAGCCTGTGGAATTGAGACGCCGCAAATAATGAAAAATTATGTACATAGCACAACTGACACACAGGTTGTTTTTTTTTGTGTTGTTGAAAGGTTCAGTTAACCCCATAAGATGCTGTTATAAAGTCGTAAAATGAAGTTGTGTGTAAAGCGGTGGTCCCATGTCCAAAATCTCCAAATAAAGCCGGTGAGTAAAATATCTTAACCCCACAATTTTATTCTGCACGCATTACTCGGATCAAAATATATTAAAATGAAATCGGCTCATTACGAAGTTTTCCCACTTATAACGGCAACGGTGCCTCATATTCCTCATTTAACATCTTTCACGGTCATTACAGAACTTAGAAACACTTTTTTTGTAAGCCTTCACACATACAAGGATCTGACATTGTGAAAGCGCCTGACGTGGAAAAGTCCACCTCAGGAGAATTTAGAGTAGAAAAGTCTATCCATCCATCCATCCATCTATCTATCCATCTATCCATCCATCCATCCATCCATCCAGATGTTATCCGAAGCACTTATCCTTCACCTGACCAACATGTCTTTGGACTGTGGGAGGAAACCAGAGCCCCCGGAGGAAACCCACGCAGACACGGGGAGAACATGTCAACTCCACACAGAGGACGACCCGGGACGACCCCCCCAAGGTTGGACTACCCCGGGGCTCGAACCCAGAGTCTTCTTGCTGTGAGGCGACCGCGCTAACCACTGCGCCACCGTGCTGCTCTATGCAGTCTGGTATAACAGTCTCCTGTTGAGTGACACCTACCTGTGGCGTCTTGCTGCCGGTGTTTCTCGGGTCATCCAAGGTGGTCAACCCCATTCTCCACCTCTGCCATTTCTTTTTTATTTCTGCCTGCACCTGCAGATTGGAGGGAGGAAGGAGGACGGCAAAAGGTTTCACACCAATTATCAATATGGGGCCTAAAGTTTCTGCTGCCGGGGCCGGTGTGATGACAGTTGTGTCTCCTCACACACTTCAAACAACCATTGGCATTCTCTCTCTCTCTCTCTCTCTCTCTCTCTCTCTCTCTCTCTCTCTCTCTCTCTCTCTCTCTCTCTCTCTCTCTCACACACAAACAACCCTCCACCCACCTCTTTGTTGACAAAACAGTAGAGGACAGCAACAAGTAGACCCTGCAAATGATAGACAAAAAAGGTTTAAAACAACCCTTGTCAAACCAAATCTAAACTGTGTCCACGTTACTGTGGATCTTTTCATCCCGAAAGTGGCATCCAGGCCGCCGCCGAAATAGCTGATGGGTTGACCACTTCTGGGAAAACTGGGTGGCCCCCTTTGTTCCTGATTTTGGCGTCACACAGCAATATATTTCAATGAGGAAAATTAATCCCACGGTGCAACACAGTTATACATGCTTGAGAAACAATTTATGATTCACCACGGTAGATACGGCGGATATAAAAAGTCTACACACCCCTGTTAAAATGGCAGGCTTTGTGATGTAAAAATAAATAAAACCAAGATAAATCCTGTCAGATCTTTTTCCACATTCAATGTGTAATTGCAGCCTATAAAATCAAAGTGAAAGACAGACTGAAAACTTTTAGGAGAAAACAAAATACAAAACTTAGAATAACCTGGTTTGCATAAGTGTGCACACCCCTAAACTAATACTTTGTCGAAGCACCTTAACATCGTAAATCTTATCTTAAATATTACAGCACACTCTGGGTGAGAGTCTATCAGCTTGGCACATCTTGACTTGGCAATATTTTCCCACTCTTCCTTGCAAAAATGTCCTAGATCTGTCAAATTGTGATGGCCTCTCCTGTGCACAGCCCTCCTTCAGGTTGCCCCACAGGTTTTCTACTGGATTTAGGTCTGGGCTCTGGCTGGTTCATTCCAAAACCTCGATCTTTTGGTGAAGCCATTCCTTTGCCGATTTGGATGCTTTGGGTTGTTCATTCATTCATTCATTCATCATCAGCCGCTTCTCCGGGGTTGGGTCGTGGTGGCAGCAAGCTAAGTAGAGCACTCCAGATGTCCCTCTCCCCAGCAACGCCCTCCAGCTCCTCCTGGCGAGCCCAAGGCGTTCCCAGGCCAGACTGGACTTGTAGTCCCTCCAGCGAGTTCTGGGAGCTTTGGGTCGTTGTCATGCTAAAAGGTGAAATTCCTCTTCATCTTCAGCTTTCTAGCAGACGCCTGAAGGTTTTGCACCAGGATCAACTGGTATTCGAAGCTATTTATGATTCCCTCCACCTTGACTAAAGCCCCAGATCCGGCTGAAGAAAAGCAGCCCCAGAGCATGATGCTGCCACCACCATGCTTCACCGTGGGTATGGTGCTCTTTTGGTGATGTGCTGTTATTTTTACCAAAACATACCTTTTGGAATTATGGCCAAAAGAAGTTCAACCTTGGTCTCCTCAGACCAAAACACCATTTCCCCACATGGTTTTGGGAGACTGGATGTATCTCTTTGCAAAATTTAGCCGGGCTTGGATATTTTTTTTTTTCATGTGAAAAGGCTTCCGTCTTGCCACCCTACCCCATAGCCCAGACATATGAAGAATAAGTGAGACCAGTATTTGGCAGAAATTCCTGCAGCTCGTTTAATGTTGCTGTCTGCCTCTTGGCAGCCTCCCTGAGCAGTTTTCTCCTCGTTTTCTCATCCATTTTGGAGGGACGTCCTGTTCTCGGTGATGTCACTGTTGTTCCATACTTTCTCCACTTGTTGATGATAGTCTTCATTGTGTTCCAGGGTATATCTAATTCCTTGGGAATTCCTTTTTTACCGCTCTCTTGATCGATACCTTTCCTGTTCATGCTTTGTAAGCTTTTTGTGGACCAACGCTTTCGCAGTTCGATGCAACCGAGAAGATGTCAGGAAAATCCTACAGGAACAGCTGAACTTTATTTGGGGTTAATCAGCGTCACTTTAATCGATGGCAGGGGTAGACTAAGTATGTTCCGCTCCCGGTGTCAGAAGATGGTGACGCGAATTCACATTTGCGGCGGCCTCACCCAGTATTGTCCATGCAGTGTCTTTGTCCACGTCTAAGTTTTGTCTTCGTTTGATGGCTGGGAGAGCTGGCGCTGGATGGGCTGGGAGAGCTTGGTCCGCTTCATCCGGTGGGTCCGGGGACCATGGCCCCTGCCTGGAGCTGCAGCCAAGGAGGAAACGCCGAGGGCAGTCTGACAGGGCGCGGAAGCGGGACGGGTTAAGCTAACTGCTGGCCCATGCAGACCGGCGGTTCCGACGTTCATTCTCTTGGACAGTGATTTTTTTTTTGTTTAGTTTAGTTTATGTGTTAGTTTGGATATGTGTGTTCTTGTCGATTGTGGATGTATTTTTGTCTTTGTGTTGTACTGCTGTGGGCGGGGGGGGAAACGGCATTTCGTTTCATTTCATGTACACAAGTGCATGAAGTGAAATGACAAAGTGTTCCTGATACTAACTACTATTTAAGATGAGTTTGAATGTGATTGGTTAATTTTGAACACAGCCACATCCCCATTTATAAAAGGATGTGCACACTTATGCAACCAGGTTGTTCTAAGTTTTGTATTTTTCTTTTTTCCCTAAAATGTTTCTGATTGTTTTTCACTTTATTTTTATAGGCTGCAATTTATTAAAGGTGGGAAAAAGTGCTTACATGATTTATCTTGCTTTCATTTTTTTTATATCACAAAAATCTGCTGTTTTAACAGGGGTGGTGTTTAGACATTTTACATCCACTGTAACTGTTTTTTAAAGAATAACTCGTGCAACTTGATGTTTAGCGTACACACTGACTTCATCCAGATCCATGAGGCTACTGTAACCACATGAAGGGTCGAGCGAAGGAAAAGCCTGGATTGGATTGATCAATTTCACGTCATCCATTGTTGTGTTTATTTACAGAACGGACGTCACATTAGTAGGAAAAAAGTAGAAGGAACGGAAATCTAACTGGTTGCTGAAGACCACCATTAGTCGAGCTTTGTGTAATTTTTCTCATCTGACAAGGTAGCTGACAGCCGGATGTCTGGCCGAGTGGCCGATGGCTTTCTGATGACTTGTTGGCAGGGTGGGGGGCGGTCTAAGGTCAGTGTACCAATTTCTACATTATCGGCAAGGATAAGGGAGACACAAACAGGATATAGGCGTGGAATGGAGCAAGAGTGGATGAGATGCAGCAAACGTCTCTTACGTTACCTGGAAAGAGTTGCAGAAGAGCTGGAAGAAAAGATTCACATTTTGAATGACACCCTCCAGCCGTTCCTCTGTCAACACAGCAAACACCATCTCATGGATCCCCAGCAGAGGAATCAGGGTCAGTGTGGACTTGGCCAACCTGGAAAGAGAAACCTAGTGAATACTTTCCATGAACATTCCTCCACTACAGTAACTCTTCATTCAATACTTCAGAGTACCATTTCAGATATAGCGATGACTCTTGTATAGAAACTAGCCAAATCAGTACGTTTAAACTAGCTAGTACTGCTGTGTGTGTGTGTGTGTGATGTTTTTCGATCAACATGGGGACCCATTGTCCTTGTAAGGATAGTCAAACCAGTCAGGAAGTCAATTCCCCATGAGGTAAAGGGTTATTTCTGGGAATTGGGTTTGCGGCTAGGGTTACAACTGGGGTTATGGTTCGGCTCAGGCCCAGTATTAAAGTTAAGCAGAAGAATTAAGATCAGGGTTAGGTTTAGGTTTATATTTGGATTGTTTTTGGTTCGTCGCAAGGTTCAAGTTAGGGTTGTGGTTAGGGTTTGTTACGACTGTATCGGTTCTCAGTTCAGTTGCTCATTTTACCTGTTTTTTTTATTTTGTTGCATTCTTGTTTTATTTTGAAATCCTGACCTGCGTTGTCATTTCAGCTCCTGTCCCTGCTTTTGCCACCAGTCTGCCATACCCGTTCCCCATTCCCTAATTTATACTACCCTGGTTTCCCTGTGTCCTTGCCAGATTGTCTAGCATGTTTTGCCACCTAGTAGTTAAGGGTTTTTCTCCTTGTGAAGTTTTTGCCTGTACTTTGGACTCTGTGTTTGCTGCCTGCCCCTTGCCTACTCTGTACCTTGTTTTGGACCGACTTCCCAGTAACCTGAACTGTATTCTGAAACTGTTTATCTGCCTGCCTGCCTGCCCCCTGTCTGTTTGTTCACATATTATACTACTACTACTACTACTACTTTCAGCTGTTCCTGTTAGGGGTCGCCACAGCGGTTCACCCGTTTCCATTTCTTCCTGTCCACTGCATCTTCCTCTGTCACACCAGCCACTTGCATGTCCTCCCTCACCACATCCATAACCTCCTCTTTTCCTCTTCCCTGGCAGTGCCATATTCAGCATCCTTCTCCCAATATAACCAACATCTGTCCTCCACACATGTCCAAGCCATCTCAATCTTGCCTCTCTTGCTTTGTCTCCAAACCGTCCAACCTGAGCTGTTCCTCTAATATACTCGTTCCTAATCCTGTCCTTCTTCGTTACTCCCATTGAAAATCTTAGCATCTTCAACTCTGCCACCCCCAGCTCCACCTCCTGTCTTTTCGTCAGTGCCACTGTCGCCAGCCACCCATCCATTATTTGAACCGCTTATCCTCCTCTCAGGGTCGCGGGGATGCTGGAGCCTATCCCAGCAGTCATTGGGTGGCAGGCAGGGAGACACCCTGGACAGGCCAACAGGCCATCACACAGGACTTGTTAGCACATTTCCATCTCTATCCTTGATCGCCCTTACCTGCTGCACATCCTTCCCAGCTCGGTCCCTCTGTCTAGCCGATCGGTACAAGTCCTTTTCTCCTTCCCGAGTGTCTAACCTCATACAACTCACCATACGCCTTTTCCACCTCTCTCTTTGCTTTATGTGCATCTCCTTGTACTCCTGTCTACTTTCGTCATCTCTCTGACTATCCCACTTCTTCTTTGCCAACCTCTTCCACTGCATACTTTGCTGTACTTCCTCATTCCACCACCAAGTCTCCTTGTCTTCCTTCCTCTGTCCTGATGACACACCAAGTACCTTCCTAGCTGTCTCCTTCACTGTTTGTGCAGTGGTTGCCCAGCCATCCGGCAACTGTTCAGTACCACCCAGTGCCTGTCTTAACTCCTCCCTGAACTCCACACAACAGTCTTCCTTCTTCAACTTCCAACATTTGATCCTTGGCTCTGCCTTCACTCACTTCCTCTTCTTGGTTTACAAAGTCTTCCTACAGACCACCATCCGATGCTGCCTAGCTACATTCTCCCCTGTCACCACCTTGCAGTCTCCAATCCCTTTCAGATCGCGCCTTCTACATAAGATATAGTCCACCTGTGTGCACTTTCCTCCACTCTTATACGTCACCCTGTGTTCCTCCCTCTTCTGGAAATATGTATTCACCGCAGCCATTTCCATCCTTTTCACAAAATCCACCACCATCTGTCCTCCCACATTTCTCTCCTTGACACCATACCTACCCATCACCTCCTCATCACCTCTGTTCCCTTTACCAATATGCCCATTGAATTCTGCTCCAATCACCACCCCCCCCCTTGGTACACTCTCCACCACTTCATCCAACTCACTCCAGAATTCTTCTTTCTCTTCCATCTCACACCCAACTTGCAGGGCATATGCGCTAATAAACTTCATCAATACACCTTTGATTTCCAGCTTCATACTCATCACTCTGTCCAACACTCTCTTCACCTCCAGCACGCTCTTGACATACTCTTCCTTCAGAATTACCCCTACCCATTTCTCCTCCCATTCGCACCACGGTAGAAGAATTTGAACCCACCTCTGATGCTTCTGGCCTTGCTCCCCCTCCACCTGGTCTCTTGCACACACAGTATGCCTACCTTTCTTCTTTCCATCATATCAGCCAGCTCTCTCCCTTTACCAGTCATAGTGCCAGCATTCAAAGTTCCAACTCTCACCTCCACACACCTACCCTTCCTCCTCTCCTGCTGCCTCTGGACATGCCTTCCCCCTCTCCTTCTCCTTCGCCCAACAGTAGCATAGCATATTATACTGACTCCCTGATTTTATGACCTCTGTCTGCCTCAACTCATCAAACCAAGTGTTACCATATCATCTTCTGTGTGTGTCCTGCGTTTGGGTCCTCCTTGAGTTCGTAACAGAACAATCTGGCCAACATAGACCCAGCGGACACAGATGAACTCCACCAGGCTCTTGCCAATCAAAGCCTTGTGGGCCGACACAATCAGACCCTCCTTCAAGTCTTGGGGGCACTCCAGAACCCAACAACCAATGTCCCCCACATCGGAGCCCAACTCGACCATGTCTACACTCGGCTCTGCCTTCCACAGCCTGGAGCTCAACCCAATCCTTCCACTCTGTTGCCCATTCTGGCTCTGCCAGCTCCCCAGCCCAGAGAGTCCCAGATTCCCTCACCAGAGCATTATACTGGAAACCTGGGTACCTGCGGTGCATTCCTCTTACAGGGCAAGTTGGCTTTTGAGCAGCAACCACTCACCTACAGCTCAGATAAGTCTAAAATAGCTTATATTGTGGGCTTACTTAAATGTTAATGCTCTCAATGGCAGGCGCCTTGACCAGGGGTCTCATTTATAACTGTTGCGTACGCACAAAATGGAGCCTGAAAGAGGCGAACGCCACTTCCGACGCAAAATTTGTCCATCCATCCATTATCCTAACAGCTTATCCTGCTCTCAGGGTCGCGGGGATGCTGGAGCCTATTACAGCAGTCACTGGGCGGCAGGCGGGGAGACACCCTGGACAGGCCACCAGGCCATCACAGGGTCCACACACACACCCATTCATTCCTAGGGACAATTTAGTACAGCCAAGTCACCTGACCTACATGTCTTTGGACTGTGGGAGGAAACCGGAGCCCCCGGAGGAAACCCATGTAGACACGGGGAGAACATGCAAACTCCATGCAGAGGACGGCCCGGGATGACCCACCAAGGTTGGACCACCCCGGGGCTTGAACCCAGGACCTTCTTGCTGTGAGGCGACTGTGCTAACCACTGCAACACTGTGCCGCCCACGCAAAATTTGTGATCTATAAAAACAAACTTGACGGGAGAATGTGCGCAACTGTACGTAAACTCTGACCCATGCATACAAACATTTTGGAGACAGGGGAAATTGGCAACACAGATGGTGAGGTGGTGAATTGAAGCCAGATAGTACAATGATGCCTCTCACACATTTAATTTCACTTAATATCAAACGTTAATTATAGATCCACGTTATGCTAAACCGTCAAACCAGCAGTGTTATGTCTACTTACGCTAAAATAACAAAACCGACATAAATAAAAGAAATCGTGTTCTCCTATCAAACTTCTATCTTCAAACGATATCTCAGGGTGATGGATAGGCCTACCACTGATTGACGCGATCATTTTCGCAAGGTGTGAAGCAATCAGTGTAATTGCTGTAAACATATAAATACTCTCGTGCGTAATGATGCATGATGGATGCACTGGCACTGCTAGAGGACTGCACGAATGGAAGGATTAGGAGGGAACGAGTGTCCAGGGACCACGAAGATTTCTTGGCCCATGATGACGACTGGCTAATAAGCCGATTTAGATTCCCTAGAGCCGTGCTCTTGGCTCTATGTGCTGAACTGGGTCCAGCATTACACGGACCAACCTGATGGAACCACGCCATCCCGGTTCAAATACAGGTACTAACCACTCTGGGGTTTCTGGCAACCGGCTGTTACCAACGGGAATTAGCCGACAGGTATGTGTTTGATATGATTAACAATATGTAATGTTTACCTTTCTGCCTAAAGCCCCTATTGGGATTGACATAATTCTGTTGAATTCTATCCTTAGGTCTGGGATATTGCAGCCATCCCCGAGTGCAATAATGCCTGTCTTCTTGAGTGGCATCATTAATATGAGCAGTCGATACATCAGGTTTCCTGACGCTGTGGGGGAAACAGGCCAACATCAAAAGGCAACTTGCAGCAATGTCCCGTTTCCCAAATGTGACTGGTGCAATTGACTGCACTCGTGTTGCTATAAGGACTCCATATGAAAATGAATTTTTCTACGTTAATCGAAAGCATGTGCATTCAGTTAATGTCCAAGTCATGTTTGACTCCAACATGGTCCTGATGAATATAGTGGCACGATGGCCTGGCTCAACATGACTCCTTTATCCTGACGCGTAGCAGTGTAGGGAACAGAATACAGGCAGTCGCTGGGCATGATGGCTGGCTTCTTGGTAAGTTAATAAACAACGCATTGTAGAAATTCTAACCATTCAAGCCTGATGTATAATTACTCTTCCGTTATAGCCTGCAGGTGACAGTGGCTACCCCCCCTCGGGCGCCGGCTCCTCACCCCGTTTCCAAATCCACAGAGGAAATGCGCTACAATGCTGCTCACGCTCATGGGCGCTCAGTCGTGGAACGCGCCATCGGCCTCCTCAAATGCCGATGGCGGTCTTTAGATGCCTCAGGTGGCAGAATTTTGTACCACCCGACAGAAGTCTGCAAGATCATCAGGGCGTTCTGCACAACATGGCACTGAGGATTGGCATCCCCCCCCCTCCAGCATGAGGACCCTGACCCACAGCCCGCTCCCCGACAAGTAGGCCGTCAACAGGGAGCAAGGATCCGTGAGGATGGAATGCGACGTTTGTAAAAAGACACTAGACACCATATTTTTTTTTTCTCCACCTTCACATCGGACCACTTTTTTTTTAAAAATTTCTGGTACGGTCCTCTCTGTCGCAGTCACCGCATTAACTGCAGTGGCAGCCACTCGCTGCCTTTTCTTGTTTGTGACCCCACTGCTGAAGCCACCAAACAATATCTGCTTTCTGACCTCCACCTCACCCACAAGCACCTCGGTTTCTGTGTCAGAAAAAATCCTTTTCTTCGTCTTCCTCTCGGCTGTTGCCACGATTCACCGTAACACACCACTGATCGGCAGGCTCATTTATATGCATCCGCATGCATATGTGGTGCTTTGCATTGACCACATATGGTCAATGCAAAGTTGCAAACTTGTGGTAACGATCCTACATACGGTTTTATAAATTAAGACTCCAGGTCACTCGTCACACCCAAGCCCTGCAGCTTATCTGCTCCGGTAACCATCGTGAGAACATTCAGTTTCACCTTCTCTCTTCTTCTCAAGCCCCGGTGATTTTTGGGGCGCCCCTGGCTTGTGACACACAACCCCTGCATAGACTGGTCAGCCGACACTCCTCGTGCTTGCAGTATGCCCTCACCCCCACTGATGCAACCCCACTCATCCTGGAACCTCCCGACCTGTCAGTTGTTTTATCACGATTTGGGCAAAGCTTTCAGCAAACACCGTGCTCTCTCTCTCTCTCTCTCTCTCTCTCTCTCGCTCTCTCTCTCTCTCTCTCTCTCTCTCTCTCTCTCTCTCCCCTCTCTCCTCATCGCCCATACGACTGCGCCATCGATCTCCTCCCCGAAGGCTCTCTAACCTCCAGTCACCTATATAACGTCTTCCGTCCCAAGAGGGAGGCTATGGACAAATACATTCATGACTCCATGGCAGCTGGGCTAATTAGCCCCTCTTCTTCTCCCTTAGGAGCAGGATTCTTCTTTGTGGCTTAAAGCTAAGTCGCTTTGCCCTTGTATCGATTACCACAGGCTTAACAACATCACCGCTGAAAACAAGTATCCTCTGCCCCTAATCAGCTCAGCTTTCGAACCCCTTCATGGAGCCACAATATTCTCTAAGCTGGATCTCAGGAACCCCTATCACGTGGTCAGAATTAGAGAAGGTGACAAATGGAAGACAGCCTTTGAGTACTTCGTCATGCCATTCGGTCTGAACAATGCCCAGCCGTGTTTTAAGCCCTGGTCAATGATGTCCTCTGTGGCTTCAACTGGGCAGTCTTCGTTTACCTTGACGACATTCTGATCTTCTCCCGGAGCACCAAGGAGTATATTCAACAGGTGCCAACAAATCCCCCAGCACCTGTTGGAAAACAACATTTTCATCAAAGCAGAAAAATGAGTTTAACACCAGTTCGGTCCCCTTCCTGGGCTGCATCATTGAGAGTTGGCAGGTGAGAGCAGACCTGAAGAGAGAAGATCCAGGCGGTGGTAGAGTGGCCCAAACCCACCTCAGTAAAACAGCTCAAGCAGTTCCTTGGCTTCGCCAACTTCTACCGCCATGTCACCTGAGACTACAGTCGAGTTGTCGCACACTTCACCTGACTTGTCTCGCCCATTTCTCCTTACTCCTTGACGGTACATGCAGCCTTTTCTGAATTAAAGGAATGGTTCATATCCACAACCGTCCTCATCCACCCTGATACCTCACAAGTTTTGTTGTAGAGGTTGATGCCTCGGTCTCCGGTGTAGGGGCGGTTCTCTCCCAGCGTTCAGCTACAGAAATGATGCTCCTTGTGCCTTCTTTCTCCGCCGTCTGACCCCCACTGAGCGAAATTATAATGTTGTGAATCAGGGGCTGCTGGCTGTTCAACTCGCCCTGGGGGAATGAAGGTACTGGCTCAAGGGAACTGAACATCCATTTATTGTATGAACAGATCATAAGAACCTCACGTACATTCAGACAGTGAAACGCCGGAACTCACGCCAGACCCAGTGCGCATTGTTCTTTGGCCGCTTTGCCTTCACCTTCATGTACCACCCAGGCTCCAGGTACCTCAAGGCCGCAAATGCACTCTCTTGACAGTACGCTTTGGACGGGACGCTCCCAAACTCAGACACCATCCTTCCACCTTCCTGCGTGGTAGCCGCGATTAGTCTATAATCAAGGAGGCTCAATGCAACCAGCCAGATCCAGGTAATGTTCCTGATAATTGTCTTTTTACTCCCAATTAAGTTTGCCCTTAGCTCCTCCAGTGGGCACATTCCTCCCAGTTATCCTACCATCTGGGTGTCAGCCACACTCTTGTCTCCCCTAAAGTGGCGGTTCGGGGGGGCCCGCTATGGCTGCTGACATCCTTGCCTTTGTCACCGCCTGCTCCACATGCGCCTGAGGAAAGGCCCCCCACTGGCCTGCGCCACCCCTTGCCAGTCCACAGTTGCCCCTGGTCCCACATTGGCCTCGATTTCGTCCCTGGACTCTCGTCTTCACAAGGTTATACTAACCATTGTGGACTGATTTTTCTAAAGCCATACACTATGTAGCTCTCCCTAAGCGTCCCACAGCCTTGGAAACATCCGACCTCCTAGTATACCACATCTTTTGTGTGGTATACCTGGAGGCCTAAGGCCTTTTGCCAAGCCCTCGAAGCTATGGTGAGTCTGTCTTCTGCTTATCACTCCGAGACCAACAGTCAAGCGGAACAGGCCAACCAGGATCTCGGCGCAGCGCTTCATTCTATGGCCTACCAGAACCTGGCCTCCTGGAGTACTCACCTTGCCTTGGCTGAGTATGCTCACAACTCCCAGTCAAGCAAAGCCTCTGGTATGTCATCCTTTGAATGTGCCATAGATTTTCAACCACCTCTGTTCCCAGCCCAAGAGAAGGACGTCTCCATGCTCTTGGTTCAGGCCCACCTTTGTCATTTTCGGAAGGTTTGTAAAGATGCCTGTGCTGCCCTGCTCTGCTCTGCTGACCGCAACTGACGCATTGCAGACCGGCATCGGACATCGGTCCCCAGACACCAACCGGGTCAAAAGATTTGGCTATCTTCAAAAGATATCCCGATACAGTCCTCTCCTAAAAAACTCACACCATGTTACATTGGCCCCTTTGAAATGGACTCTAACAACCCCATGGCAATTAGACTCAAGCTGCTGCCTCACATGAAGATTCATCCCACGTTTCATGTCTCCCAGTTGAAACCTGTCTCTTCCAGTTGGGGCCCCCCCTCCCACACTATGGATGGCCACCCGGCAGTTGCTGGATGTATGTGTCTGGGGCTACCAGTATTTAGTGGACTGGGAAAGATATGGACTGGAAGAACACAGCTGGGTTCCCTGCTGGCACATCCTGTGTCACTCCCTTGTCCAGGACTTTCATCAGGATCACCCAGACAAGCCTGGCGAGTTGCCTGGAGGCACCGGGGGGGGGGGTACTGTTACGACTGTCTGTTCTCAGTTCAGTCACTCATATGACCTGGTTTTCTAATTTGTTGCCTTCCTCTTTTGTTTTGAAATCTTTACCCGTCTTGTCATTTCAGTTCCTGCCCCTGCTTTTTTCATATTATACGGATTCCCTGGTGTTCTAACCTCCGCCTGCCTCAGCGCATTAAACCCGGTTTTACCATATCATCCTGTCTTTGTATCCTGTGTTTGGGTCCTCCCTGAGTTTGAAATAGGGTTAGTATTAGGAAAGGTGTTGGGGTTAATTTTAACCCCAACCCTAACCCTAACCCTAGGGTTAGGGTTAGGGTTAGGATTTTGTTTGTAACACAAAGTGTCGCTTCCCATGAGAGTGTGTGTTCTTAATGTCAGCGTTTAGTCAGAGGAAAAAAAAATCTCTCAATTTCTCTACTACATCTGGGCCTTGAACTGGCCACCAAAGACATAAAGGTATCCTGTACGAGATTAGAATTAGAAAGGCGTAACGAGAGAGAGAGAGAGAGAGAGAGAGAGAGAGAGAGAGAGAGAGAGAGAGAGAGAGAGAGAGAGAGAGAGAGAGAGAGAGAGAGAGAGAGAGAGAGAGAGAGAGAGAGAGAGAGAGAGAGAGAGAGGAGAGAGAGAGAGAGAGAGAGAGAGAGAGAGAGAGAGAGAGAGAGAGAGAGAGAGAGAGAGAGAGAGAGAGAGAGAAATGACCTGTCTTGTTGACTCGACCACACACACCACCTCACCTGAACTTGTAGTCGGTGTATCTCATCTGGTGAGCCTTCAGTTTGGACACGAGGATGTGAATGATACGGATGAAGATGAAGACGTTGATCTGAAGAAACAAAGGTATGACTGACCCACAGAAAGTGGCTAAGAACAGATCACATGAAAGAATTGCACCGATGCAAAGATTCATCGACGTGAGCAGCAGGAGACGATAAGGCTAAAAAAGCTGTTAAATTAGTCTGCTTATATTGCTGAGCCCCCCCCCCCCCCAACATGACAGGACTTAATTAGGCTTGTTATCGATCCCTCGTTCAAGTAACAATTGGAAAAATTTTCCAGATGATTACACATAAATGTCGGCAAATAAAAAAAAAAAAATAGACCAGCTTATAAACTTGCAAAAATCGCCTATAAGGACGATGATAATAACATTCACAATCCCAGTGAGAACGGTGACAACGTCAAGTTCTCAGCTTATTTTGTTTTTGTATCAACAGAACAAACGTTTGCCGATTCTAAAGCGAACCCGCCAATTTGGGAGAGGCGCGCAAGTGGCAGCAGAGCGTAATGTCGCCCCCGTGTGGTCGCTATATGTATTGCAATACAAACGCAAATGTGAGAAGGAAAAACGGGCATTGAAAAATGTATTGTAAAATTTTGGTTGTAAAGTTAACGTATCAACGCCTCAAGATTTTCTCGATAACGCTGACTGATAATCGATATATTGATATTTGATGACATCTAGACTTTTATGTATTTGAAGCGATGAAGTCGTCCTTCCATTTTTCTTTTAAGGGTTAAAGCAGAGAGTAGGAAACTTTTTTGACTAGTTTACTTGCCACAGTGGCAAATAAACTCCAATTTCCCCCTTATTTTATGAATTTACCAGGCAGCTACTTTCTTGGTATTCTTAGGTGGCTGGTGGAGAGGACGTTTATATATCAACAACAAATGCAAAAATGTACCAGTATTTGGCCGGTGGCTGGTTTTAATTTCCAAATTGGGTTCACGGCAATTCACTTTCAGTATCATTTCACAATTCGCCATCAATGATTTCTTGAGTTGTGTTTGGTCCATTTTAGTTCTTCTCTCAAAAATTGGACTCCGACGCCTTCGTGTCAAATCTATAATGATGGAATCGCATTAAGTTGAATCGGTTCATCTGGACACGTTTACTGACAGAGACGCTTCATCACTCCTCTAAGTGTCCTCTCCAGTCTCCCCTGACTGCAGGTCTCCCCACCCTCATAAACAATACAGTGGCATAATGACCGTAAACGACGATAAGTTTCATATACAAATATGGGCGTGAACATGAAATACAGTTTCCATGGCCATGTGTACTATTCACAGAGGATTGGGGGAATGTTTGCAATCACAGCATTGTAAGATGGTGACAGATGTACCTAGGCCCACCCCCCCACCCCCCACCCCAGGTTCAGGGGTGGTCGTTCCCTCTTCACATCCTTGAAAGAGTGGCCTCTGGCCTTTAGATGGTGTAGACTGCGGAGTACTGGCCTAACATGCATGTCTTTTTGACGGTGGGGGAAACCAGCGCACCCGGGAAAACCCACCGCAGACACGGGGAGGCCATGCAAACGCCACTCAGAGGACGACCTGGGATGACCCCCCAAGATTGGACAATGCTAACCACTGGACCACTTATGATAAACATCAACAATCAAACGTCCCCCATCACCGATTGCAGTTTCACAGTCTAAGGATGCGGATGTGACAAATGGCAGATTAGCTTGGTGTTCATAAGGGTGGGGACGCCTGCAGTCAGCTGAGACGGAGGAGGCCACTTAGACGAGCGATGAAATGCATCTCTCTCAGTAAACATTGTACCCACATGAACTGATTCAGCTTTCTGGGATTTCCTTACCTGAATTATCGAGCACGCATAATATATAATGATGGAATAATAACAAACGTGGCGTTCATAATTACATAAATTGTAGGTTCAGCCAATTATCTGCAAGGACATCAAAGGCATCCTGCACGAGATTAGGATTTGCTTGTTTGTCGCTTATATGTTGCCAAGGAGGTTGTTTGCGTATTTGTTTTTATTGCTTTTTTTCTTTAATATGTTTAATGAAGTGGATTAATTGATTGAATATTTTTAATTGAAACTGTTTCCAAACCAAGCTTCAGCTACAGCTGTCGCACATCCATGTGTATCTCCATCCATCTTTTCTCCCCCTCCCCCTTTTTCTCCCCAGTTGTACTTGCCAATTACCCCACTCTTCTGAGCCGTCCCGGTCTCTGCTCCACCCCCTCTGCCGATCCGGGGAGGGCTGCAGACTACCACACGCCTCCTCCCATACACCAGGAGTCGCCAGCCACCTCTTTTCACCTGACAGTGAGGAGTTTCACCAGGGGGATGTAGCACATAGGAGGATCCCGCTATCCCCTCCCCCCTGAACAGGCACCTCACCTAACCAGAGGAGGCGCTAGTGCAGCGACCAGGACACATACCCACATCCGGCTTCCCACCTGCAGACACGGCCAGTTGTGTCTGTAGGGACGCCCGACCAAGCCGGAGGCAACACGGGGATTCGAACCGGCGATCCCCGTGTTGGTAGGTGACGGATTAGACCGCTACGCTACCCGGACGCCCCTCCATCCATCTTTTATGAGCTGATGGAGACAGGAGCAAGGAGACAGACTGCTGATGTGACTCAAACGCTACGATGAGTCGTTCATCACTTTCCATCGTTGGGTAACTGCTGGAGCTCGAACAGGACATTTAAAGGCTCTCCTTTGTCGCATAGTGACGTGTGTGTGTGTGTGTGTGTGCATGTGTGCGTGTGTGTGTATTTCCATTGTGTGTGTGTTTTAGCAAACAGTATGTAATTCATAGAGTCCCTACTGTTCTTGAGGGACTGCTGCAGGGAATATCACAGAGCAAGGAAGACAAGAAAACGCAAATAAGATGTGACACACAGAGCAGCTGACAAAGTGTGTGTGTGTGTGTGTGTGTGTGTGTGTGTGTGTGTGTGTGTGTGTGTGTGTAACTTTTCACCCTGGATGTCACCACTGTGCCCACATGCACACTGTCCTTGTTACTGATGTCAAAGTGCAGCTGACAAACAGGACAGGTCCACTGGAAAGGTCCTACTTTCGCCCGTGTGTGTGCGTGTGTGTGTGTGCGTGTGTGCGTGTGTGCGTGTGTGTGTGTGTGTGTGTGTGTGTGTGTGTGTGTGTGTGTGTGTTTTACCAGAATGGCCAGTAGGATTGGTGTGCGGATGATCCACCAATGTGCCCTGTTCTCATGAATCTCCCAACACCTGCAAGCGGACAAACATATAAATATATATAAATATTTTTCACTATATATATATATATATATATATATATATATATATATATATATATATATATATATATAGAATCCAGTGAGTCAAGTGAATTCTTTGAGAGACAGTACAGGCCTGTTTCATGCTGATGATTGACAGCTGATGATTGCTTATGGCATGAAACAGGCTTGTACTGTCTCATAAAGAATTTACTTGACTCACTGGATTATTTTGTTCCTTATTTGTTGAGCACTTTCCCTACTGTTGAGTGTTTCTTTCAACAGGGTTTCATATATATATATATATATATATATATATATATATATATATATATATATATATATATATATATATATAAACTAGAATGAGAAGAAAATCAGATAAAGCAAAGGGACAATGGAGAGTCCATCTGTTACAGTTTAAGCGTGTTTTCGTCAACAATGAGATCAATAAGATCGATAAACAATGACTGCTCTGCCTTTAATCTCTGTTCTCACTGCTGCCGAGGTCACTTTGTATCCACAGAAGAGAAAACTGTGGCGTGCGGATACAAAAAAAAGCCTGAGGGATTGTGGGAAACGCAGTAACATTCTACTGAGAACGACCCGCATACCTTGTGTTTTCATACAGGTAGCGGACGACAACCCAGGGGACCACGAACAACACCGGCGTCCCTGCTCACACAACAAGTACGTGTAAACATACGACACACAAACACAAACACCGGATACAAGAACACATCAGCTGACATCACGGCTGCAGTAACGGCACGCGGCGGCAGACACTCACTGGGCAGTGGATTGGTTTACAGTGATTCCCCCTCCCCCCTTTTCTCCCCAGCTGTGTCTCCCCAATTACCCCACTCCAACAATATACGATTCCATCCATGTTCTGCTTTCACCCCGTCACCCGTCCATCCCTCTGTCTGTGTGTCAGTCATTCAGCTTGTCTGTCTGTGTGTCAGTCATTCAGCTTGTCTGTCTGTGTGTCGGTCATTCAGCTTGTCTGTCTGTGTGTCGGTCATTCAGCTTGTCTGTCTGTGTGTCGGTCATTCAGCTTGTCTGTCTGTGTGTCGGTCATTCGGCTTGTCTGTCTGTGTGTCAGTCATTCGGCTTGTCTGTCTGTGCGTCTGTCATTCAGCTTGTCTGTCTGTGTGTCAGTCATTCAGCTTGTCTGTCTGTGTGTCAGTCATTCAGCTTGTCTGTCTGTGTGTCAGTCATTCAGTTTGTCTGTCTGTGTGTCAGTCATTCAGCTTGTCTGTCTGTGTGTCAGTCATTCAGCTTGTCTGTCTGTGTGTCAGTCATTCAGCTTGTCTGTCTGTGTGTCAGTCATTCATCTTGTCTGTCTGTGTGTCAGTCATTCATCTTGTCTGTCTGTGTGTCAGTCATTCAGTTTGTCTGTCTGTGTGTCAGTCATTCAGCTTGTCTGTCTGTGCGTCTGTCATTCAGCTTGTCTGTCTGTGTGTCAGTCATTCAGCTTGTCTGTCTGTGCGTCAGTCATTCAGCTTGTCTGTCTGTGTGTCAGTCATTCAGCTTGTCTGTCTGTGTGTCAGTCATTCAGCTTGTCTGTCTGTGTGTCAGTCATTCAGCTTGTCTGTCTGTGTGTCAGTCATTCAGCTTGTCTGTCTGTGTGTCAGTCATTCAGCTTGTCTGTCTGTGCGTCAGTCATTCAGCTTGTCTGTCTGTGTGTCAGTCATTCAGCTTGTCTGTCTGTGTGTCAGTCATTCAGCTTGTCTGTCTGTGTGTCAGTCATTCAGCTTGTCTGTCTGTGCGTCAGTCATTCAGCTTGTCTGTCTGTGCGTCAGTCATTCAGCTTGTCTGTCTGTACGTCAGTCATTCAGCTTGTCTGTCTGTGTGTCAGTCATTCAGCTTGTCTGTCTGTGTGTCAGTCATTCAGCTTGTCTGTCTGTGTGTCAGTCATTCAGCTTGTCTGTCTGTGTGTCAGTCATTCAGCTTGTCTGTCTGTGTGTCAGTCATTCAGCTTGTCTGTCTGTGTGTCAGTCATTCAGCTTGTCTGTCTGTGTGTCAGTCATTCAGCTTGTCTGTCTGTGTGTCAGTCATTCAGCTTGTCTGTCTGTGTGTCAGTCATTCAGCTTGTCTGTCTGTGTGTCAGTCATTCAGCTTGTCTGTCTGTGTGTCAGTCATTCAGCTTGTCTGTCTGTGTGTCAGTCATTCAGCTTGTCTGTCTGTGTGTCAGTCATTCAGCTTGTCTGTCTGTGTGTCAGTCATTCAGCTTGTCTGTCTGTGTGTCAGTCATTCAGCTTGTCTGTCTGTGTGTCAGTCATTCAGCTTGTCTGTCTGTGTGTCAGTCATTCAGCTTGTCTGTCTGTGTGTCAGTCATTCAGCTTGTCTGTCTGTGTGTCAGTC